>NW_028296519.1:0-349231 GCF_964197995.2 Scardinius erythrophthalmus | reverse complement strand
TTAAATTCTTAACTTACTCATAGAAGGTAACCGTTCAGGACAGGGAAGGTTCTGAGCATATGTGAAGTTCTCAGGGAGGTATGTGGTTGGTTGAGCGATATACTCACTAGAATTATTTCCATCAGGATAATCTGTTAAAAGAAAGACAGACGAAGACATATTAAAGTTAATGTGAATTGCCGATCCCATTTTATTTATATTCATGAGTGAAAAGGTATTCAACGAGAATAAAATGTGCGGCGATTGGGAATTGATTGGACAGTGAAAAGAATTGAGCCAGACTGAATGAGTGTCTAAAATAGCTCTTTTGCTGTTGGTTAAGATCATTAAATAGCCTATGACACCAGGGGCCTCATTTATAAACGTTGCGTACGCACAAAAGAAGGCGTACGCCGCTCTCTACGCAATAATTGGTATTTATAAAAAGCAAACTTGACGGGAAAATGTGCGGTCCTTCACGCATGGTCTGACCCAGGCGTACGCACAAAAACGGGTGAAATGAGAAATGGCGACACCGTCGGCAGATGGAAGAAACACGTGAAAGTGTGTGAAACTGTAGACCGTTGTGTAAAAGAAATGGCAATACTGCCTCTCATAATAACATGAAGACTTCACAAAGCAAGTCTTACAATTAACAGCCTACACGAACACCTTTCCTCTCTGTGTTTGCCATGATTTCGCAATCGATGAATATTAATTCTGGGCGTTTCACGGACTATTTATGGGCAACTATGGGCGTGACATGAAGCCGCAAAAGCTGCGCTACATTTAGAATTGATTGTGATTTATTAAGGGAAAACTGCGTAGGATGTGCGTGCGCACGGTTTTATAAATCAGAATATTTCTGTGCGTACGCACGTCCTATGTTTCATCCGTACGCCACTTCTGATGCAAATCCTACGCAAAGTTTTATAAATGAGGCCCCAGATGATTTGAGTTTCAGAAGAAGACCAAGTTATTAAATTCTGACTTCTGAGATTACAAATACTTTTTTTGCCGTGGAACAACATAACGAACAGGCTAGTTCACAGTGAGACCAGGAACATTCATTAAGTGAGGAAATACAGTCAAATTGACTTCATGTTGACCTTGAAGCAAAGGAACAGGATCCACTAAGCCGAAAGTGTACTAACTACCCATGTCAATGTTCCGCTGCAGCTTGTGGACAGTCTGTGTGATGTAAATTTCAGTTCTCTGATGTCCGTATAAACAAATTTTTTTGTGCACACGGACAACAACACATGAGCAAGTCATTTGAGCGCTATAGTACAAACTCACTGAACACATCCATCCGCATTCAGGATCAGTGGAGTATATTTTGAAAGACTTGCGTACTAAACTGTGCGCTACACAAAGCAAAATGCGGAACAGTATACCTGGGCCTTTGCAATTGGGTTCAGTTCAAAGATGAGCCTGGTCAATGTTATTATGAAGAGATGTCATTGACTCTTACCTGTGCCGTTGAGAGTACTGTTCTTATTGGTGTATAGCCTGATCATGTGACCAATGGTCCGCACATTGTCTCGTAACATGATACCCTGAGCCTGTACCATGAAGAAATATGTGTTGACTGAAACAGAAAGAGAGAGAACGTTTAAAGAATTTCCCAAATGATGTAAAGAGGAAACCGTGTGCATTACAGTGTGTTAACAGTGCAATGACCAAGTACCTCAGAGCTGCTCAATTACAAAATGTGTCATATCAGAAATGTGCAAATATCCATATTGTAAAACATTTGTAACTGGACAGCAAAAATTAAAGTTTTTTTCCCCTCTTCCTCGCACTGAGAAGCTCTTAAGAGCAGCATTATTAGAAAATGGCAAATGCTGAAACTATCAGTAGCTTGCATTGTAAGCATCAATGGCTGTCTGTGGTTTAGCCTCAGCTCTTGTCAGTGTAATGTAGTTTTAGGTTAATCGCTACAATATGATTATGCCAGCATTCCTGAGTCCAACATTTCTGAGTCCAAATATGAGAAGAAATGAACCGAGATAAGAAGAATGTCAACCATTACGCATCAACTGTAGGTCTGAAGGGAAGTCTGAACTGAGATTCACATCCTGCTATGGGACAAACTATATAAGCAGACAAGTATAAACTCTTGACACATAGACTAATATTTAAACGACTGAATAATATTTTGGTTACTGCATGTAAAGGACAAGCTCGCTTGCATATTGCATATTGCATATGGAAACGTTTTCTATTATATTCTTGAAATCAGAACCAGTATCAGTTTTCTGTATGTATCAAATTTCACAAAAATAGTAAGCAACAACATTGATAGTAATAATAAATGCTCCTTAAATCAGCATAAGAATGATTTATCAAGGAACTTGTGACTGAAGGCTGGAGAAATGATTCAGCTTTGCCATCAGATAATTAAATTACATTTTAAAATATAAAAACAGAAAACAGTTATTGTGTTATTCTGTCAAATCAATCAAATTTCAGAAACTTCCCCAGCTTTTGTTAATTCCTTTTTTAAGAAGAAAGACAAACATAAATAGTGATGAAAGCCAAAATGTTGTGTGTCATGGCCATGGATGTATATTTACTGAGTAATTCAGCATTTTTACCTGAGAGTTGGAGCCAAATTACAGGGGGGTAAAATTGACTTTAGAAAGATGACATCATCATTATTTTATTTTTACACAGAGATGATATATGCCAATGGTGACAGTTCAAAAATGGAAAAAAGCTCTTGTGTTTTTTGCCCAAAGTTGATTCTGGCTGTCAACCTTTAAATAAAAACACTGGTGGGGAAAGTTAAAAAAAAAAAAAAAAAAAATCTTGCCAACCCCAAACAATATAGAAGCTAGCCTATGATGTGTTTTAAAATGCACAAAGCTACACAACTTGGACAAGTGTACTAAAGAGGGCCAGAGAAGGCCATTAACAACAATACACTGTACATTTTCGATAATATATCAGTTGACATTTGGATAGTTTGAGTTTATCAGTATTGGCCGATAACTGCTGTACTGATTACCAAAAATCATGCAAGTGAAAAGGTCCTGTTCTCTCTGTAGTTAATTTTGCTGAAATAGTGTAAAATAAAAATAAAAACTCATTTCATTAATATTGTTCATCCATCACATATAAAAACTGTAATATTTATTGCATTAATATTTCATATTAACATGAAATTATATATTTAATTCAGCCCTGTAGCCCAAGACTGGTTGCCCACTGAAGCTAAGCAAGACTGAGCCTGGTTAGTACCTGGATGGGAGACTCCTGGGAAAACCAGTTTGCTGCTGGAAGAGGTGTTAGTGAGGCCAGTAGGGGGCGCTCACCCTGTGGTCTGTGTGGGTCCTAACGCCCCAGTATAGTGATGGGGACACTATACCGTCAAAGAGCACCGTCCTTCGGATGAGACATTTAACCGAGGTCCTGACTCTATGTGGTCATTAAAAATCAGATTTGCCCATTGGCCTCTGTCCATCATGGCCTCCTAATCATCCCCATATATACTGATAGGCTTCATCACTCTGTCTCCTCTGCACCAGTAAGCTGGTGTGTGGTGGGCGTTCTGGCGTAATATGGCTGCCATCGCATCATCCAGGTGGATGCTGCACATTGGTGGTGGTTGAGGAGATTCCCCCCTTCAATATAAAGCGCTTTGAGTACCCAGAAAAGCGCTAGGCCTATATAAATTTAAAAATTATTTATTATTATAATTAATAATGAAAGTGGCCAAAAGTATAATGACACCCAAACTCCAAAGCCATTTTTTCATATTTACATGAAATTATATATTTAATTAATGTTGAAAGTGGCCAAAAGTATAATGACACCCAAACACCAAAGCCATTTTTTCTTGTTTACCATTTAGCCTAACTTCTATACGATTTATTTATGGACCTCACTAGCAGAGGAATCCTCACCTTGTAAACCAAAAAAGCTCCATTCCACTATATATGGGTGTATTCCGAAGAAAAAGTATTTTATATGTAAATTATAACTGGTTGTCCACATACAGTACCAGTCAAAAGTTTGGAAACATTACTATTTTTAATGTTTTTGAAAGAAGTCTCTTATGCTCATCAAGCCTGCAGTTAAAAAAAAAAAAATAATAATATTATGAAATATTGTTACAATTTAAAATAATGGTTCTCTTTTTTAATATATTTTAAAATGTAATTTATTTTTGTGATGCAAAGCTGAATTTTCATCAGCAAGTACTCCAGTCTTTGGTGTCTTATGATCCTTCAGAAATCATTCTAACTTGATGATTTGATACTCAGTTATTATCAATGATGGAAACAGTTGTGCTGTTTAATATATTTTTTTGGAATACTTTTTTCATGATTCATTGATGAGTAAAACGTTAACAGCATTTATTCATAAAAACAGCATTTATTCAAAATAAAAACATTTCTAACAATATAAATCGTTACCATCACCTTTTATCAATTTAACGCATCCTTGTTGAATTAAAGTACTAATTTCTTTAAAAAAAAAATAGTTATTGTTCCCAAACTTTTGAACGGTAGTGTATATTGTTACAAAAGATTTCTCTTCTAAATAAATACAGTTCTTTTTAACTTTTTATTCATCAAATAATCCTGAAAAAAGTATCTCAGGTTATAAAAAAAATATTAAGCAGCACAACTGTTTCCAACATTGATCATAAATCAGCATATTAGAATGATTTCTGAAGGATCACAAGACACCAAAGACTGGAGTACTTGCTGATGAAAATTCAGCTTTGCATCACAAAAATAAATTACATTTCAAAGTATATTAAAAAAGAGAACCATTATTTTAAACTGTAATAATATTTCATAATATTACTGTTTTTTTTTTTGTTTTTTTTTTTTTTACTGCAGGCTTTTTGAGCATAAGAGACTTCTTTCAAAAACATTAAAAATAGTAATGTTTCCAAACTTTTGACTGGTACTGTAAATGTGTAGTGTCTAGACATCAGATGTGCATAATGCAAAACCTATATTGTCCATTATATTTTAAAAAAAAATTGTTTAAGTATAGTGTTGAAATGAAAACAACTGCTTTATTTGGCAGTCAGATTTATAAAAAAATTGCTTTGCTGTAGGAAACTGCACTGCAGCAAGTAGATTCCCAACGCTGATACAAATCTTCAAGCCAGAATATAAACAGCAGCCATTAATGGTACAAAAAAATTAACTCCAGTCCAAGCCAAGGTACAAAAAAACACATTGGTTCTTCCTAACCACCCAGAGCTCTTCATATATTAGACATAGTCCAGTGAACACTGGTCAAACAGTAGTGAGGAAAACATTACCTTTCTTGGGCACTGATTATACAAACACAGCAAGAGCTATTAAACAGGATTTGGTTGTACTGCATGTGTTGGAGGGTTGCCTGGAGTTTGAGAGTAAGATTTTAGTACAGACACTGAAAAAAGAACTGCAGACTGATGTGTCAAGAACACATTACTGTTATTCAAGGCTGTGAAATGTACTTTCTTTGAAATTCTAACAGGACAACAGCAGTCAGGCTGATGTTAAATATTACAGCTAGTTAACAACGACACAAAATTTGTGAAGACATTCAGTTAAGCAAGTCGAGACAAACTGCAAACGATTTAAGACACACTTGTGCGAGCATCCCAATACAGCTACAGTGTAAAGACGAGAGTAGCCTACATTATGAAGAGTGTTTCTTAACTTTCTTAAGTTGTAGTAATGACAAATCAAAGGTTTTGCTTTAAAGTACACTTTAAATCATTATGCTTATTTTTTGTCATGCTTTAAAGCTCCAATATGTAGGAATTTTGTAATAAAATTTCCAAAAATAACTTGCACAGGGTGATATATTTCCTCCAGTTGTGTACTTACAATATCTCAAAAGTCTCCAAAGATTTTTTATTTCAGAGAAATTCCTATTTTAAATAACTGGCCGTCCCGGAAAAGAAATGTCGCGCCTCAGTGACGCAATCCTTTTTCCGGTGTGGACCATGTGATAGGATATTCCACCACACCGGATTTTTTTTTTTTTTTTTTTTTTTTTTTTTACAACAACTTTATTGAGGTTTTTTTCTTATCACAATAAACAATAAAGACGTCTGACAAAGAATAAAAAAAAGAATAAAATTAAAAATATGACCCACCACACCGGAATATCGCATGGTCAAATGCGGAAGTGGTGGTTAAAGCGTTATAGCCATAGACTGTATGGTTATAGCTGTTATGGATCACGAACTCTTTGGCGAGTATTGAAGTGGCAACAAAACGAAAGCGTCCATATTCTGATACACGCAGACTGTGTGACAAACGAAGGAATAAAACCTGGATAAATATCGGCCAGGCGTTTTCGAGATGGAGAGAGCTGCGCGACTATCTTGGACTTGACAGAGACTCTCGCGAGTGTATTGAGACAGGTAAGACATGCAACTGTCAATAATAGCACTTATAAACAAAGTTATATTGCTCTTTGTACTTTGGTAAGGCTTTTTATCACGTGTGGTGACCGAGCTTATGGCAGTACAATTAAATACAATCGGATATGATGTTAAAAAAATATATTTAGTCATTACTTGCAAATGTTCGTTCAAATTTACTTTTAGATATTGGTTTGAACACGTTAAACAACACGGCATTAACCATAAAAACGTAAAACTGCACAACATTAACCAAACAAATCATTTGACAAATAGCTGTATGTTGTAACGGGATAATATAGCATAACATTTCACGTTCCTTGCAGTTCATTAATTATGATGACATAAAATAATACGATCAGACATACAGGTAATACAAAAACGAATAAATTACCTCATCCGTGATCATGATTCATTAATTCCATGTAGATATATCGCTAGATGGTGAAAAAGCATTACAAACGACATCTCCCATCTTCACCTCCTTCATAGCGTCATCAAGCTTCGCCTTTGTTATTGTTGGAAACTGCGCCCTCTTGTGGTCAAATACCAAAGTCACATACTGGAGCTTTAAAGAAGTAGGCTACACTTAGGCCTATTCTAAACTGCAAAATATACTAAATTGCCATTTTAACACTGCTAATTACGAATATATGTAAATACACAACAACAAGTTTAAATAGAAATGACATTACCATAAATACATGTCAGTATATTTGGCACTTTAACCATTTCAAAGACAATAGAAGTAGACCTAATTATGAAATTACATAGTTTCCATACATTACAAGATGTAGAAGTCCTACTTGGGTCAGTTTACTTGACCCCAAAATGAAAATTATACCATAATTTACTCACCCTCAAGCTATCCTAGGTATGACTTTCTTCTTTTATTCAAAAATATCTTGGCTCTTCCAAACTTTATAATGGGATTGAATGGTACCTTAGATTTTTAGGCCCAAAAAAAAGCACATCCATCCATCATAAAAGTAATCCATACGACTCCAGGGGGTTAATAAAGGCCTTCTGAAGTGAAGTGATGGGTTTTTGTAAGAAAAATATTTAGATTTATAACTTTATACTATAATCACTGGCTTCCGGTAACGGCCGTACACTAGTCTAGCTCCAGCTGAAGAGTGACCTCTGACCTGACGCATGATGTAGGATGTAGGAGTAGCGTAAGCTTAGGCGAGAGTAAATGCCTCTTGGTGTTCAAACAAACCGGGCTGAGCAACAAACTCAAGCTCCTCTGGACATTTCTCTTTAAAAATTTCTTATTTTAGACTTCTATTTTAATTCGTGACCAGTGTTTTGTTTTGCTCTGCGCTTCCACATTTGTCAATAAGACATGCGTCAGGTCAGAGGTCACTCTTCTGCCGGAACTTGACTCGTGTACGGCCGTTACAAGAAGGAAGTGATTATAGTTTATAAAGTTAGAATTATGGATATTTGTCTTACAAAATCGCATCGAATCACTTCAGAAGACCTTTATTAACCCCCTGGAGTCGTATGGATTACTTTTATGATGGATGGATGTGCACTTTTGGGCTTAAAAATCGAAGTTACAATTCACTCCCATTATAAAGCTTGGAAGAGCCAGAATATTTTTTAATATAACTCTGATTGTGTTTGGCTGAAAGAAGTCATATAAGCTACACCTAGGATGGCTTAAGGGTGAGTAAATTATGGGATAAATTTTTTTTTAAATTGTGGGGGGGGGGGGGGCAACCAGTTGAAGGGTGAACTAACCCTTCAACTTCAAGTTCAACTAATTGCATTTCATATCCATTTAAAAATGTAATATAATATAAGTAATTTAATTGTAAATATCATAATAGCTAACCTACCAACCGAATTAGGGGAGGGAATCTACTTCCATGTTATAACTAGGACACCGTTAGGTATAATAATATTTCAAAAACTGGTGGATAAGGCTCAATGACAAATTAACCTTCCGTAGTCATGTGGTATATGAGCAGGTCCAACAAGAGGCAAATGAGCTTTACATAAACACGATAACAGCTCATTAATCAATATATCTCAAGGAGGAACATAAACTGAAAGTCAAATCTGAATTTACTGTGCTCGAATATCTAACACCGTCTGCGTCTCAAAACCTACAGAACCGCCTAAATGGATGGCATTGTTGGCATTTCTGAGCATCACAGCAATAGCAATTGAATGGCTGTTTAGTTAGATAGCTCACTGGGTTTTTTAAACAGCCTGTCACTAGTGCTTGTATGGGAGGTGATGATCAGTAGCTGGAGTCAGTGATGTATGAAACACGATTAACACGTTTAATCACATCACTCGTGATGCTGGGAGTTATCAGACGGACTCACCTATTCCAGGAGCCGCATAAATGAAGTAGAGGCAGGTCGTGGACATGGAGAAGAAAAAGATGAAGGCCATTAAGGAGCGGTTGGACAACCGCATCAGCCGCCTCCACTTCCACATTTTATCCCGGCTACTAGCTATCCGTCACTCCCATAAAAACACAGAACGGAGAAAAGAGATGCTGTTTGGTGGGGTGAAACGGTCATCCGTGGGAAATGGGGAGCTAAATCAGGGTGCTGGTAAAGTCCGCATCGTTCATTCAGTTGGATGCAAGGCCGCAGTGCTCGATCGCTCTCCCAACAAAGTCAAGAAAATTCCAGATCAAAAAAATAAATAAATAATAAAACGTGCTACATCAAACGGCGTCCGGGCTCGGCGTGCGGTCAACGCGATTCATTTTGTTCGGTGCCGCTGCTGTTGCTGCTGGTTTAGTGTTGCGGTATGTTTCTAGTAAGCGCAGACACGCCTCGTCGCGTTGATGATGATGATGATGATGTTTGGAGATGATGAAGGGAGTGAAAGTGATGGTGATGAGGGACCTGCCCTTCCTCCCTCTTCTCCCCCTTCCCCCTCTCTGTAAAATCTCCCCACGCTCCAGCGATCAGCCCTGCGATACGACGGCGTGAAAAGGTGATCGACCCGCAGAGCAAACCGCGATGAGCGGGACGGGAGAGCCGGTGATGAGAGTGGGAGAGCCGACAGAAACGTGACGAGGCTCGACCGGGATTCCTTCGATTTCGGTTCTGCTGTCGGTGCAGGTGCAGTCACAGTTTCCGGTAGGCGTGACCCACAAAATGGCTGCCAGCGCATGAGGAATGTTTTCAAAATAAAAGCATTCACGGGCCTGTTGCAGAAAACATCCACCTTCAGATAAAAAGGCAGATAAAAAAATCGGAATATATGAAACATTTAACAAATTTACAATTTCAGCAAGTACCTATCTTATACCACTGACAGAGAGGTGGTGAAATATTTTAATTTTTAAGCTTTGTTTTGATAAAAATGTTTTTGAGCTCCTATTTTGTATTCAACATCGCATCTATAATGTGCAATGAATGCAGAGAATACAGAGAAGAGGGCGAATACTGTGCAAATAAAATGGAAAAAATAAAATTCTATGGCCACTCATGTTTTCAGCTTGTGAAGAGGCCTACAGTACTTATAAGGCCTACTTATAATATATAAACACAACTATATGCATATTTATTTCTGCATTATAAGACATATAGGCTACTGCTGAGAAGCCTTTAAAAAAAAACCATTGGACATTTTGTCCCCACAATTATACCAGCACCACACACACACCTCAAACTCAGTATGGTCACCAAACTTAACACAACTGCTGTGTGATTCATTGCTTCAGTTTGTGTGATTTATTTCATCATATTTTTCAAGTGTTTAAATTAAAACAACACACGGACAGTTTCAGTTCTGAGTTTAGTATGGGCCATTCTACAGAAATGGTGCAAACTGCTTTCCCACAACTAAAAATAAATAAATACACATTAAAAAAGCATTTAAGTATTCAAATCTTAGATGTTTACTAAGATCATTGAATCCTACAATAATATTAAAAATATCAGTAAGCATAATATATATAAAAAAACTTGTGGAAATAAAATGAAAAATAATTTTTTCAATCTTTTCCGTTTTTTTTTTTAGTTAAAAAATATATTATTTTCTTTGTAAATCATGAAACTTTATGTAAAATATGTGTCCCGCATTTTCATGTCACTACCAAAACAGTGTTTTATTTAGTCCATTGGCTGAGACTGATTTTAACCACACCCTACATTTTTGATCAGGAAATATTCCCGTGTCCCTCTCTCTCATATCCTCATAGATAGATAGATAGATAGGTACCATCATTTTGAGTGAATGTGTTGAAAAAGAAATTATGTGTGTAACTTTAAGGAACGTCACTACCAAACACCTTTTTTCTCCAAAAAGGAGTAAACTTTTTGGGTGTTATTCCATAAAATTGAGTACAACTGTCATGTAGCCTACTGATTAGCATCTTTGGGCTAGGCAGCATAGGCTTAAAGGTATCTAACACAACAAGCATCTCTAAACTCTGATAGTTTTCACTGTTCAGGCATACAGGACAGAACCAAAGACACGCTGGGTTACCGGAATGGGTTATGTTGGCATCCGTCTTCATGTGCAAACCCTGAGACTTAAAGGTGCAAAGGGGAATTAGAATTAGGGGTCCCAAGGGAACCATGTGAGGACGGAACTTACTTGGGGGCTGGTGGGGGTTATCAACCACCTTGATTGACAAGAGGGGGACGGGGTGGTTATTCTCTCTAATCAAATGAGCTTTATGGTTTATAGCAACCTGTCTGATCAATGCATGTTATTCACTGTTTACACCTGCAATAAACCTTATAGCCTAAAGAGCAAAAATGAATTTAAAACTATATGTTATAACATAGTAAAGCACATTAATATTCAATAGTATAATAAACTCAGAACTTAAACTGTAACCTTGTGTTGTTGTCTTGATTTAAACACCAATCACTGAAGAATCACGCAGCAGTTGTGTGGAAAGAAGAAATAAATTAATCTGCTAATAACTGTGTAAAAGAAAATATCTATTTAAAAACTGAAAAATACATTTGAGTTTCCATATTAAAGGTCATGTTTCATACGCAAAGTATTTGCCCTGTTATCTGTGTTTCATAGTATAATATTTAACTCACTGATAGTGGTGGTTGCGGAGGAAACAAATACTGTAGTTTCCTCGTGTGTTCTCTTGAGTGAAAGACAGTTTATTTGAGTATTGATGTATAGGCTATTGTTGAATTTTCTATGCGTCTAAAGTATGGTCTGTCTTACATTTGTAATTTAAAAATTAAATAAGAAATATGTATTTCTGTGTGTTAACTTTATGTGAGAAACATTTGTCATTACTTACTGTATATTACTGTTTTTGTTATTTGTCACTGACAAAGAAAATCCTTTGGCAATAAAGGACAAACAATAAAGGCCATCCCCAAAAAAATATATATTTTTTTTTTGTCTGTGTAAATATTGTAACCAGATGACTTATGACTCATTATGGAGTTAAAACGTTTATTATGCAAACAAATACTGTGACATTATTTACATGTGTGACAAATACAGTCTTTTGTGAAATGGTAGGCCACTGATGATTTGTTTGAGATGTTATCTATTCCTGGAAAATATAAATAAGCTAGTAGGCTGAAAGAGTCACATTAACTCAGTGTCTATATAACCTCAGAGTTGCCTAACTAAAATATTTTAATATCTTAAACAGGAACTTTAGGATGTTTTTTTATTTTTTTATTATTCAGTAGGCTATGACTTTTTTCACAAGCTATACATGATTAGATCAGCTCTTCGCCTTTTATCTCAACACCCTTTGCACATAAAACAGCTTCAACCACAATCTGCACTCTAATCTGACCACCATCTGCACTCATATAGGGTCTATATGGGCGGGTATGGGTTTTTATCTAATGGGCAAAATGAGCTTATGCAATTTACATTTGAACATCCGGAAAGCAGCAGTTGTTTCTGCTCTGACAGCCGCAAGGCCTCGCTGAACGATGTGAGTCTCACTATACACTGAGACACTTATTAAAAAAAACAGGAATGGTGAGAGAACATTGTGCTTGTACGTTTTGAGTCTTCAAACCAAACTTGGGTCTTCAGCTGACAAAGTTTAAATCCCGTCTGACTAGCGCACTTCCCGTAATGTTTACACTTTAGGACAGTAGGCAGAGAGTAGCCAATGTAGTCTTTTGTGGCTGTTTGAAGGCATTCGACCACATAAATGTTTCCACTACGAAAGCAATTCGGTCGAATGCATTTTCGCCTGGAAGAGGTCGACAGTGGACAAGATCAAAATGTTTTAGACCCCGTTTACACCAGTATTTAGCGTCGTCCACTTGTGATCCGATCGACCAAAATGTATCTTAATTCAGGTGTTGTCACAGTGTCTGGTTGGTGTACTGTGGGTGTCCACTAGAGGTCTCTTCCCAATACCGTCACCACCACATCATGAACTGCATTTCCCATAATCCTTTGTCTGAACTCATCAATGATCATTGCACACTGTTCCCACTCACATTGTTTGTATCTGTCTATTTATACAGTTTCAGTCATTGTCATGGAGTCCTTGTTTGATGTCAGACTGCACTTCTGAGTTCCATTCCTGTTTTGTTTCTTGTTTTTGGACTGTCTTTGTATGGATTTTGACCCTTTGTCTGGCTGGTTTATGATTATGGATTACCCCATTAAACTGCACATTAGGGATGGGGAAATGAAGCCTCATGAATCACTGAGGCTTTCCCCTGACTGTTCCGGGAAAAGATTCAAAGCTTCAAGAGTGTCGAGAACAGCGCCGAGAACAGCGCCATCTGGTGCTTATTTAAAATAAAGCAGCCAGAAGCCTGTGTTAGAAGCTCTGGCAGATGAAGCAACCACAACACACTCCATAGTTTCAATGTTATGTGTACAAATAAAAGCCTTACATGTTTGTTTTTGATTTGTTCATTAAATAAATTAATTTTCACATTAAAGAGTGACAATAAAATATAGTAGCTTTAGCTTATATGATTCAATAAGATTTAATGTAGGCCTACTCTCTCTCTCTCTCTCTCTCTCTCTCTCTCTCTCTCTCTCTCTCTCTCACTCTCTCTCTCTCTCTCTCTCTCTCTCTCTCTCTCTCTCTCTTTCTTTCTACACACACACACACACACACACACACACACACACACACACACACACACACACACACAATGAATAAGGACATTGTCTGATAGGATCATCTGTTATTAAATGTCAATAATTGTAAATATCAACCAGACCGACTGAGGCAACATTAATGACTCGTTAAATACGATCTGAAGTTCGAGCCTTCTGACACCCAAAGCGAAACGCGCACGTTACTGGACAGAAAGTGAGGCTTCGTTTGTCATCGATCACGTGACTCTAGCAAACCAATACACGCCTCGATACGGGGCTTCACTACAAATTGTGTCGCTTATGTGATACGCGCATCGAAGCTTCAGTGTCATATGTAACATCACTACTGCACATGGATCTTACCCTTTTTGTGTGCATCCTGTGACAGGTGTAAACAGGGCCTTTTTTTTTCTTTTCTTTTTTTTCTCAGTCCGTGACAGGAATGGAATATGCAGCACGATTTTCTGTTTTGACTTGTGAGAGCCAGGACTTTTTACCTTTACTGGACAATTCTGCCGCCTTGAAGTCACTCTTCTGGATCGGGGTGAATTACCATCACCCCGTAGACCTCCCAAAAACATCTGGGCTGATGCTACTGGAGGGACGCTATCAACGCTCCAGCCCCGCCTCTGCTGGAGGTTGTCAGCCCTTCGCCATCTCCTGCTAAGCCAAACACTCACGTCGAGCCTCAGATCCTACAGCCACCATCAGCACCTGAGCGGATAGATCCAGTGGCTCCACTTCCTGCGTCAGATCGTCTCGCTCCATCTCGGCCTGTCGACCTGTCGGCTCCACCTTGGCTCCTACCACCTTTGGCTCCACCAGACACCATCGGCCTTTCGACTACACCGGGTTCCCTCGTCCCACCGGCTCCCCCTTGGTCAGTCGTCACACCACCTCTGCCACGGACTTGTGGATCTTCCGCTATGCGCCGTTCCTCCACCCCTACGGCTGCAGCAGGCTCCTCCTTCCCTTCAGGTATGGCTCGGTCCTCCATAACACCACCATCATCTCAGTCCTCGGGCAGTCTGGCTCCTCCTCAGACGATCGTCACCGCGGCATTGGCATTGCCTAGGCCTACTGTGCCAGTGATGTCGCTCTTCTCAACCTGCGCCCTGGGATCCATCGGCTCCGCCTCCGTCGGTCATAACCCCAGTTGACATCAGCCTCTACTCCACCTTGTCTCCTCCCTCCCTTGACTCCACCGTGGGCTGTTGGCTCTGGGTCTGTGCCTTTGGACGGATACCATCGCCACCGGGGTCTCATCATCGGCCTGTCACCATTCCTCCACCGTAAGGTCTCGCCTTCAGGGAGGGGGGGAGGACTGTCACAATCCTCAGTCACCACAGCAAAATACATTTCCCATAATCCCTCCTGGCTCACACCTGCACACACTCATCAAATCATCACACAATCAAAATCGTTCGTATTTATTTCATCATATGTGTATTTAGTTCCTCTGTTTTCAGTCTTTGGTTGTCGGTTGTTGTTTGTGTATGCTAGTTATGCACACTGTTATACCTATCTACCTTTTTGTTTGTTTTCATCGCGTTTATATTTGTATCCAGTCTTCATCCGTCTTTATCCTCCTTATCCTGTGACAATCACAGTATTGCCTACTTCTGACCTTTAGATGGAGACACTGCACACTTTATTATAATGTAAATATAGTTAAATATAAATTTAAGTAGCAAATCTCTAAGTACTAATTTAGTATTGATTTTATCATTTGTTATCTTTTGTTTTAATTTTGATAAGTTTTCTGAAGGACCAGCTTTCCACAGGCTTTTGAAAGTGAATAGACACAAATGACACTTTAAAGGGGCAGTAAGTAAGAATTACTCCCATCTAGTGGTGAATTTGTATTTTGCAATCAAACTAATTTTGCTCTCCAGCGCCTCGCGTTTTCAAATGCGCGTTGCATCTACGGTAAGCGATATGTACCAAAAAGCTTTGACAGGATGTCTTCTAATAGCACCTTGTCGAGTTTTCCTTCTGGTGAACTGGTTTGTTATTTCAAACAAACTACAACTTGACACAACGAACAAACGAATGTTACAGTTTTGAACAAACAAAACTTACAACCTTGTTTATAGGACCATCTCTACTTTACTCAATAGCTGCTATTCATCAAAGAGCCTGTTTAACTTTTAACTATGTTCTACTGTCTATATCAGTGTTTCCCAACCTTTTTTCAGTCAAGGCACCCTTTGAAATTTAAAAAAAATGTGTGGCACCCTACACTAGTGTTGTCACGATACTACTTTGATACTATACTTTGAAATGTGCTGGTTTTGTTTTTTTTTTTATTATTTTTGATGTGCACAAATAAATGACAGGTAGGCTACCATAAGATTTTCTTCTTCCTGTTCCTTTTTTTTTTCTTCGTTCATGCATGTTACAAATGAATGAATGAATTAAACATTTTTAATTTTATATAATATATAATTTTGTTATAATTGCACAAGATAGCTTGTTTTTACTATATTTTATGTAGCCTAATAATTTCACAGTAAATCTCCAAATTAATGTAGAAACATCATAAAGACAGTATATTTCAAATAATTGTTTAATGGCATCTTTTTATGAATGAAGTGTTATTTGATTCTGATGTCACTGCTGCACTGTCACATGTGGATCCCACAAGCGTCCCATTTTCTCACAACTCTTAACGTTCATTTAAGACTTTATTTAATTTAAGACTGCTCTCATGAGGATACTCAAAGCGAAAGCTCGAAAGAGAAGTCGAGTCTGGCGCGCGTCGTGTCAGCATCACAGGACAGCGCATTCTCTTTTGTATTTTCTCGCTTGCATGGTTAGAAGCATTTGCATGAAGAAGAACGTGATTATATAATAACGCTAGCCAAAGGATGACAGAAAAAAATGCTGCTTTAATTGCGTTAAATATTTTTAACGTGTTAAATTGAAAAATATTAATTGCACGCGTTGCGTTGACAGCAGCACAACCGATGTGAATACGCGGCAAGACGGACGTTGTGACAATTCGTGTGTATTTGACTGTAAGCGCATCAATGAAAAATAGGCAGCTTTATGTGGACGCACTGGGAATGAGGCACGGGAATAAAATCACATGCAAGCGCAACCTCCGCAATTCAACGCCAAAAACTTATGATTTGCATTTGTATTATAAATTTGTGCGCATTATTTGTTGTTATTAGAGACTTCCGACGATCCGAGATTGATGGTAAAGATTTTTTTTTTTTTTTTTACACAGTTTCCCGCTGGGAAACGCTGGTCTATATAGGCTAATAAAAAAACAAAAAGCCTGTAATTAAGACCTTAACCTTGACTTAGGGGAGAGTGGGGTAAAATGAGCCAGTGGGTAAGTTGACCCACCCCCTGTTTCTAGGCAACTATGCACATTTGGTGTCATGGGACCATACATTTTGAAGGACTCCATCATTTATATATTGCTGTGAAGAGGAGAAGCACATGGGACAAGAGGAAAGTTGTCTTTTCCACAAAAACACCTTTTTTGCTTGTTAAAGTAAAATTTCTTATTTTAGGTATATTAGCCGTTTTGTCAAAGCAAATTGATCTAGGTCTAAAGTTGTGTATGGTAAATATTGGTGATTTGTCAACATTTAAAACTATGTAAATTATTAAGCTAAAGGTTATCCTGAATTGCTAAGCTAGGCCGTTTTTACCAAAATGGTGGCTATGGGGCAAAGTGAGCCAGATGATGTGGGGTAAATTGAACCAGTGGTTCAACCTTTTTGAAATGGAGAAAATCGACTAAATTGTGTTGAAATAAAATGTCTTTGTATAAGCAACATATTGAACTGCAATTAACATTTATATGCCCTAATATTTCATAAAAACGATACATTCGGCCGAAATATGAAAGACAATATTTTGTTGACTAGTTTTGGATTATAAATTATATTATTGGATTATAAAAGTTTTTTAAAATAGACTACTGCCACATCAAATAAGCTTTTGTTTAGCAATTTCTGAATTTCTGCTCATATACGCACAGTATTTAATTATTTTTTTGTCAAAAATAAAGTCATCAACTAAGATGTTACTATAGTATTTGTTCCAATGTAGGCTATATTCAAATAAATAAATACATATAGTAAAATGTAGGCCTATAATTTATTTTTTACAAAGAAAGAGATATTGTTGAAATTGTAATTGTTGTTGTAATTGTAATCTTTTTAATAAAATAGCAAAACATATATTTACGAGGTAGATGTAAACTAAATCTTAAAAGCTCAATATAAGCCTTCTCTTTAAATTATTTGTATTGTGCTTTATATTAGTGACACATTTGGGGAGAAGATTTTTTTTTTTTTTTTACCACGCATAAACATTATTCTCTCAAAAATACAAACATGTACATACATGTTGCTCACATATTATGGTAGCCCTGTTTTGTGCTAAATAGTGCATTTACACCTTTGCCATTAATATGTGTATAAGCAACTGAAAAAAGCACAAATGTCAGGGCATTTCAAAACATCCCAAGGGCCCCAAAAACACCTCAGACCCCAGAGGGTTAACATTGTTTAGAAAGGTAAGTGTGTTATTAAATTATTATTTTAAAGAGGCAAGTTTTTTTTTATTATTATGCTTGCATAAAAAAGTGAAAGATAGGATGGTCAATTTACCCCCAGATGGTTCAATTTACCCACTGACTGGGATCAACTTACCCCTAGTCTGGGGCAAGTTGAGTCACATGAACACTTTTTTTTCTGAGGTCATATTTTCAAGGCTCTTTGTCATAGGTGCATTTTTTAATTTTCAGTTTATAGGCAACATCCCAAATTAACAGTGGATGTCCTCATTGTACTTCTGTCTCAATTTCCCTTGCCTTGAGATCCACATAAGTAAAAACTGTCTCATCTTACCCCACTCTCCCCTACCTGTCGAGAAGAAAGCAGGCAACTTCAGCGTCTCTTTTGAAAGCTTTCTCCTGCATTAGCTATCCCGACATTATAGCTAATAACCCTTGTTTTTGTAATCTCCGATCACGTTTCCTTTTACGGTCTTATTGTGGAGTTTTTCGACTAAGAGGACTCGTTATCCTTTGACTTAACCGTGCAGTGCAGCCTTTTAAACTTGCCGGGGCAGTGACAAAAGCGCCTCTCACTGCTCTGCTCCGTTTCTGCTGGTTTCAGTCACTTGACGCGGGCTCTGAACGAAAACGCGTTGTGGAAACGCGTTGGCCTAGTACTTTTTGTCCCTCTCTGCTATTATAGTTTTTCAAGATGGCGGAACTACATGGAAGCCTCCGTGGACCTACCCGTCCCATGTATATAAAGATAATAAATTCTTCGTTTACGAGGATAAGTCAGATCATTGGCAGAGGTATTTGGACACCATTGAGGACATATTTATGAATAAAAATATTGATTTTAGATAATAAAATACCTAAAAAGTTACTTATTGTCCCTTTAATAAAAAGAAAGCAGCAATCCAGCTGATGTATAATAAAACCCATTCAAGTGTCATGTCCCATGTTTGCCAGCAGAGATCACTATAGTATGATTTCTGATTAATCATTGTCACTTATTTCTCATCTTTAATTCTCATACTTTTACTTTGCAGTCTGATCTCATTACATACTATTCATTGACACATTTGCAACCTTTAAAGACTTAGCCTATCTACATGACACAGAATTATGGTACTGAATGATACTGTAAAAAATGTGAAATTCTGAAAAAAAATGTGATTTGTAGGCCATTTTTAGTTTTAGAATGGTCTTTGTTTGGTTTGGTTTTAAGTGATTAAATATTCACTTCTTCCAGCGCTCTTTTTTTGCTGTCTGTGTTATTAACCCTTCTATTCAAATGGCTTTAAACTGCTTAACTGCTGGTTACTATTTATTTTTTTTCTTTAAATTGTGTGACCTTTTCTCATTTAGGGCAATGAATGCATGCAAAGTTGACACAAAGTTTTGGAAAGGATGTACAATTTTGGTGACTGTGTCGGGGTCAAAAGTCAACCCGTTAAAAAAAAAACAGAAAAGCTTTATTGTAGTTTGTCAAAGACTAAAATATGAGAACTTATGAAAGGTAAAGCCCGGGACACACCTGGGACAATTATTATATGTCTATTTTTAAGAAATATATATATAATTTCTCATATTTTATGTTTTAGTCTCTGACAAGGTGCAATAGAGTTGTTGTTGTTGTTGTTGTTTTTTCACTTTTTTTTGTGAGAATTGGTCGAATTGATCAAAGTGACCCTCCACAAATGGGGTACCAGATCTTCAAGAAAAGATAGTTCAAATACCCAGTTACTAAATGAAAATTCCACTGCAAACAATTCAGTCTGCGTGGGAACTTTCCGAATGATTCAGACTGAAGTAAGCACGATCCGATTCACACTGCTTTGATAAACAGACATGATAATAAAAGAAAAAAAACTGCAAATCAGTCACCATTGGTTCTGATTTTAATCAGAAAAGACATGTCACAACATGACACTTGAAAGTCTGTTATGAAATATAATAACCTATACACTTTTCTTGATAGGCCATTGGGTATAAAATCGCTTGCGTCTACTAAATATTTCTCACAAGGGCATGTAAAATCACTGGCCAACTTTTGCAGGTGTGGAGTCTTTATGGTTTGAAAGCAGTGTTTAGGACCTTTACTGTTAGCCTCTAGCTCTGCAGTATCACAGTTTCACTTTTAATATACAAAACAATTTAATTTTCCAGTTCCCTGAAACCCTACACCCACATTTTTCATGATAAGTCTGATCTGTCTATACAGAATGCGGAAACTATTTCAACCCTTCAGCTAAAAGAACCTGCAGTGTAAGTTAGTGTTGAGCTGTTGTTTGAGTCTCTCTGTCTGAGATCATATGCAGTGAAATGGCAGAAGCCAGTATTTCAGTGGGACAGGACGAGTTCATCTGCCCAGTGTGTCTGGATCTACTGAAGAATCCAGTGACCATTCCTTGTGGACACAGTTACTGCATGATCTGTATAACCGGCTGCTGGAATCAGGATGATCAGAAGAGAGTTTACAGCTGCCCTCAGTGCAGACAGACCTTCACTCCAAGACCTGCCTTAAGTAAGAATGTGGTGTTTGCTAAAATGGTTGAGAAACTGAAGACGACTAATCTGCAAGCTACTGGATCTGGAGATTTGGAGTGTGACGTCTGCTCTGGAAGAAAACTCAAAGCTGTCAAGTCCTGTCTGGTGTGTCTGGAATCTTACTGTCAAACTCATTTTGAACGTCATGAAGAATTTCGCTCAGGAAATCCACACAAAGTGATCGATGCCACTGGACGACTCCAGCAGATGATCTGTCCTCAACATGGTAAACAACTGGAAATCTTCTGCCGCACTGACCAGCGCAGCATTTGTTACCTGTGTACAATGGATGAGCACAAAAACCATGACACTGTAACAGCTACAGCAGAGAGGACAGAGAAACAGGTAAATTACTGTCTTGGAATATATAATTGTTTTTTGTTGCTTCAGTCTTAATATTTGTGCACCAAGAAGGGACAGTAACGAAACAGAGGAGGGTGAACTAAAGCTTTGAGTCAGGGTGCTAGTGATGACGTGATGAAATGGCTCATGCATGAATAGTATGCACAAAAAACATGATTGTTTAATATTAGGGATAAATAAATCTATGAACTAATAATCTCGCATAACTTAATATCCTTTATTTTTACATTAGTCGAGTCATTATTTTTTTGCTTTCAGGATGAGTTATTAAATTATTACTTTTTATTGATTTTTTCTCCAGGGTTAAGCCTCTCTGCCTCAGCCACCTGAGATTGGCAAGTCTTAAAAATTATCCTCAGGTTTTCCCACTCAAAATTATCCTCAGGTTTTCAGATGATGTGTTGTCGCACTATTACTTGGGAATTCAGAATCTCTAGGGTTCCAATAACCTGCTGCTTGGCAGTAACCACCAGACAAAATGAATATACTTTAAGTCACGACTGGAGTTTCTCAAAGTAAACCACAGAGACCAAGAGATCACAACAGTTTATAAAGAATAGGTGCACAGGCAAAGGGAACATTATACAATTACATACATTTTCTCTAAAATAAAGTGTTCGATATGATACAATTCAGCAAACTCCCCCCTACTGGGCAAAAGCAAATTAGACTTTTGATTAGCTCTGCTTGTTGCCGAGTTAAATGTGTTATGTATAGTTATAGTTATAGTTATAGTTATAGTTAGAGGTTAAAAATAAATGCAGACAGCCATCTAGTCCATTTAGATCTCAAAAGCATAAAAATATTATTCCTGCAAGAATAATAAAAAATTCCTTCACAACCATCATTCACAAAAGTCAATACTGTGCAACCACAGACACAGACCAGCGTATCTTCCTATTGAGTGGTTAAAAGAAAGAAATGCTTTTCGTTTATATATATATATATTTCATTCAGAAGAACATTTCTTAGCTTTACTGTCGTTTCTTTGTCACCAGAAACATCTGGAACAAACACTAAGAAACTTCCATCAGAGAATCTGGCAGAGAGAGAAAGATCTACAAGAGCTGAGAGAGGTTGTGAAGACCTATAAGGTGAGTTTGGCTACCGGTAGAAAAGTATGGTTTCAAACTCTCCTCCAATTAGTGAGGATCTCAGTTCACTTCCAGTCTCACTGAAGCTCACTGTGTAATGTGTCCTGACAGCGCTCTGCACAGACAGCAGTGGAGGACAGTGAGAGGAACTTTACTGAACTGATCCGCTCCATTGAGAGAAGCCGCTCTGAGGTGACACAGCTGATCAGAGATCAGGAAAATGCTGCTGTGAGTCGAGCTCAAGGACTCTTGAAACAACTGGAGCAAGAGATCGATGACCTGAGGAGGAGAAACACTGAGCTGGAGCAGCTTTCACACACAGACGATCACATCCATTTCCTGCTGGTAACTGAGCCTTAGAAAAACATAGGACAATCGCTATTTGTCTCTTTATCTGTCTACAGTTTAATGTTGTTTGTTTTTGTATGGCTTTCTGTAGAGTGTCGAGGCTTGCTCTGTTCCTCCTAAAACTACTGTTGTGCCCAAAATCAATGCCAGTTCTCACCTCTTATATGAGGATGTGGGAAAATCTGTCCTTCTGCTAAAAAAGAAGCTTGAGGATTTCTGCAAAGAAGAGATAAAAAAGACATCTGATGGAGGTACAATAATGGAGATATTCGAAATTAGAAATGCATCGTATAACAAACAATATTTGCAAAAGGAATCTAAAATTGGTGTTTCCTACTGCAGCACTTTTGTGAAGCATCTAATGAACCTAGTATTTTGAACATTACTTTATTTGTGAGCTTTATCAGTTTTCTGTTTACATAAAAATAATACTTTAAATGCTGTTGGTTTCCATAGTGCCACACATTGAGATCATTTCCACTTCTGAGGAGAGCATTAAATGTAAGTCTTAATAAAATCTTTGATTCGCCCATTATACTTTTGTATCAAGTGATTATTCAAATCCTTGCATTAAAATAGATGCACAATTTTCTAAACCAGCTGGTACATAAACTCTATCAGTTAGGAGTATCTGTTTGTTTTCCTCATTGTCACTATTTCAAGCTAATAACTAATGAAATATGCCAGTGGTTTGTTTTCAAAGCTTTTATTACTGCAGTTTGACATTAATATATTTGCTTTCCTTTACAGTGCCACCACCCAGACCCAACCCAAAGCCAAGATCACTGTCCATGCCCTTCCAAACGCCAGAGTTAAAGCAGAGATCCTTAACAATACCAGAGTCACAACCAAGACCTATCCTGCCGAATTCAAAGTATTGGAACTTCCCTTAACCGTGAGTCACAGGCCAGACTCTCCACAGCACCAAGGTAATGGCCCAGATCATCTGACTCCTGCTCACCAAGACTAACGTAATTTCTTATGCTGATCAATTATGATTTGTGACATATGATTTGTGTCTGAATATACAAATCATTTTTTTCCCATTATATCCTACAAATATTCTCGATATAACCCCATTATTCTTTGGAATTCTGCAATCTCTCCACCATTATGTGTATGTTAGAGGAAATGTAGGCTATTTACCATTTCTTGATTCTTTATGATTTTTTAAATATTAATTAAATGATATCATTTTTTTTATCTGTAATTATGTATCGAAAGATTTGGTAGTGGGGCAGTTTATTAAAACAATATTTTAATTATTTGTAGCCTATATAAATGGTGTTTTCTTTTTTTTTGGAATTTGGGGTTAATCCAGTTGTCTTTATATTCCCATACACAAAAGAAATATATTTGAAATATATTTCTTTTGTGTATGGGTACAAACAATATTTTACTTATTAAAGTTACTGAAGTGCAAATAAAGTTTGGTTAATGTGAATAATAACGACTTGGTATTTACTTCCATAGCAATTCTGTATGTTCTGTATTATAAAGTGTTTTACTTAGTGATAAACCACTGTTAACCATCCAGTCCATGAGTGAACCGTCTGTATGAAGCAAATTTGCCATTTGACCTAACAATAATAATACATTTTATTTATGGTGCGCTTTTCTAGTACCCAAAGCGCTACAAACAGTGGCAAATAAAACAAGTAAAATACAGAATTTCAGAAATGATACACTACAAAGAAACACCAAATAAAAATAAATAAAAAATAAACATTTTAACTAATCAATACAATACAGTACTTATCATATTAATCTATGTAAGCGTTTTTTAATTTTTTTTAGCTACTTCTTGAAACTGGCTAATGTGGGAGCATTTCTAACAAGAGGAAGTGCATTCCATAACCTGCGTGCAGCGATAGAAAATGCTCTCACTCAAATATTTTAATCTACAAAGTGGCAGCTGAAGAGCAAAAGAATCAGAAGAATGACGAGAATGAGAAGGTGTGTGTTTAAGGGGCTGTTCCATGTACAGTTTTGTATGTTAGATTAAAAGTTTTAAAATCATTGCGCAGCTGAACAGGAAGCTGATGCGGATTGTAAAGCAGGCCTGTGATGTGCTGACATGAGAGACTTTCACACCGGGTAGTTTTAGGAACTTAGTTCTAGGAACTAGCCACCAGGGTGGTTCCCTTTGGAACATTTTCCTTTGAGATGAGCAAAATCTGCGCAGAACCGATCAGTGATCACCGCGAGATGCATGCCGATTCAAAAATGTGCCCGAGTGTGCTCCTCACCCAGACACATAACGCACAGGTTGTGTGTCTCCTCAAAACCTGGGACACAGAGGCACACACTTCCTGAAAAACTTGTTTGAGAGCTTCTCCATAACAATCGCCTTCAACACGCAATAGCATAAACAAATGGTTCCTGAAGATAAGAAAGCTGATGGCGTACATCACAGACACCCACAGGCACTCTGGTGATGATGTTGTGGACTGTCGTCGGCCAATGAAATTGTCATGTCTACACACATGCTTCAGGTACCGGTCATGCTGATGGCGTTCACCATAGCGTCAATCCAAGATGGAAAATCTTCACTTATCTATGCAGTTTCTTAACTTTACAGCTTTATTATAAGAGAGATGAATTTACTTTTAGTTAATAAAAATACAAGTGTTTATTTTTAGTTAGCTACGGAGCCCCTAAAGGGACATGGTGAAGGAAAAAAAAATGAAATGGAAGAAAAAAAGTTTCTCAGGGAAAAGTTTATCATTTTTCCTCCCATCACCATGTCCCTTTAGGGGCTACAGATAAAATTTTTGATTTTAATAATGTATTAGTAGCTAAATGTTCATGTTTATGTTAGCTAATGTAGTTAACTAATGTTATGGTAAGTGTTACCAATATTACAATATTTTGTGTTGAAAAAAATGATTCTTTGAAATTTGGTTCAGTTAAGGGTAACTATTAGGAAGTCATCTGTTTAACAATGAAGTTTAAATACTCTGGTTGTATTTCAAAATACAAAATATCAGTAACATTAAAACATAAAAAAAAAAAAAAAAAAAAAAAAAAAAGAATTCTGAAAGAAGTCTCTTATACTCACCATGGCTGTATTTATGATTAAAAAAAAGTAAAGTAAAAACAATCATATTGTAAAACTGAATTATTACAGTTTAAAATAACTGTTTTCTGTTTTAATATTTTAAAATGTAATTTACTCCTGTGGTGGCAAATATGTGCTACATTTTTTTCAGGATTCTTTGCTGAATAAAAAAATTCAAATGAACAGCATTTGAAATAGAAATTGTAACATAAATGTCTTTAGTGTCACTTCTGATCCAGTTAATGCAGCCTTGAATAGCTTGAATACTTTCTTTCAAAATAAAATAATCTTAAGTTTGAATGGTAGTATAGTTCTGTAAATTGTGTAAATATTTTATGCCAAGTATATCCACTATTGACGTGGAACTACTTCCATGTTATTTATTCAGATCATTCTGCACCACTTTCTTTCTTCTGCTGAACATAAAATAAGATATTAAGAAAAATGTCTCAGTGTTTGTTTTTATTCATATAGTGAATGTCACTGTGCCTGAAGGAGAATGATAATTCTTCATCAGACACCGATTATCACTTCACAATGTTTCTGCTTCCCCTGATTTAAACCACAGAGATTATATCTCACATAAAGAGGTCAAATCTGACTTGGGAGATTGCTATTGTAGAACTTTAGGATGACCACACATCTGGACACCTCCGGATGGTTTGTGCTGACTACAGTTTGTTCCTCTATACCAAAATCACATACACATAATGTTCAACATGTTTGTTATGTACTGTTGTACATATTGAATAGTAGCTATTGTACGTTTACTGTTCTTGGAATGTGGCTAAGGGTCATCTTACGCCATGTCTTATAAAAGACAACATGCCTATAAAAACCACCACAGCACTTCCAGCACTACTTTCAGCTGTAGTGTTGAAAATAAAAATTGTTTGGTATAAGTGGAGAAGAATGGATTTGTCGTGATGGAAGTGCAAAGTGGCTCCATATCGACTGTTCCAGTCACAATAAGACTTATTTGTGAAATATACTCATGGACGTGTGCATAACATTATTGCACTGATAAACAGTGTTCATTAACTCATTTTAGTAACTAATAGCATAATTCAGAATTATATGCAAAAAAATAACTACGAAAAAAGCCTCAATTGATACATATTTGCTTGTGTAGGGAATATCTGACCAGACGGAGAGCGAGAGTAGAAATGGCCATTACGTGGCCAAAACGTGCCAAAAAAATTGCAGCAAAACAATTACTCGTTACTGAGAATTTCATTTTTTATTTTTATTTTTCTTTATTATTCACATTTCACAGTATCTCAGAAGTTTCTTTGGGCTTTAATGGCCACCACTTTCCTCTGATGATTGATCAAGTTTCTGTTTGAAAGGCATACAGCAGGACAAACACACACACACACACACACACACACACACGTTGTTTTCATGTTTTATGGGGACATAGAATAGATTTTTATACTACACAAACTGTGTATTCTATCCCCTTACACAAACCCTAACCCTAAACCATACCCATCACAGAAAAACTTTCTGTATTTTTACATTTTCAAAAAACATCACTTGATTTATGATCTCTTCTAACCTTCCCCATAAAGGACACACACACACACACACACACACACACACACACACACCTACCTTTGCAGTTCATGACTTTTCTGGCAGTCTGGAGGGAAAATTACCGGATCCAAACATCCATCCAGAACCTATCCCTCTCGACGGGACACAAGGCGGCCTCTATATTACAGAATACAAATAAGACAACTTCTCCATCTGGCTTTAAAGTACACTTTGATGTGCTAGCATGTCAGGGGATATAAAATTAATATAAAATAATACTTTTATATTAAAAACATAAAAATACATTTTATTTTAAATATATATATATATATATATATATATATATATATATATATATATATATATGCTATTTAAAAAAATACACTCTGTAGCTATGGTTTAGCATGGGGGGAAACCAAATCCCACTTACCAATTAATTTATATGGGGGAAATAATAAAAATCTTACAGATGTGGCTATTGAAAGAAAACATATTATGACATTGTGTAAAAAAGGGCAAATGTACATTTTGAAACTTTATCAATACAACTTAAAAGAACTTAGAGTGTTTGGTTTTTGTTTTGTTTTATTTATTTTTTTATTAAGTATTAAACTAATTAAACTAACTTTTAATCATCTCAGTATTGGTTGTAGACTATTTCATATCCAGAATTTGTTGTTATAATGTTTGGTTTACTTGTTTTGTGATTAAAGCACATTAATAGACTAGTACAACCCACTGGGAAACATGATGGAATCACCACACTTAGAGGATGTTCCCCCAGATTTTTTTACTTTAGTAGCAAACAAGCAAATCACAGATATGACATAAAACAAATATTTAATAACTTAACATTCTGGCTTCATGAAACAAACCTCAACACAAATAAAATTATTATTATTATCATTATTTTTAATGGCATGTCTTTTTCCAGAGCAAGCATAGGAAAACAATATTGTCACGACCGCTCAGGGAATGAAGAGCACAGGATCCAAAAGTGCAGCACAAGTATTTATTAGGGGTAATCCAAGAATCAATATCCAAAAAGGCAGGCAATGGTCAAATCCAGCCAGGCAGTCAAGAAAAACAATAAACAGACTATAAACAGGAAAGACACGGGCAACAGACGCGGTGTGACGAATAACATTGATCGACAAGGAACACAAGACAAACAGGGCATTAAATACATGCACAACGAGGGGAAAACGAGAGACAGCTGGTGATTACAATTACTAACACCTGGGTGTAATACACAGACAGGAATTGAGGGGGATATCTAGTGGATACACGGGGAACACAACCAGACACTGTGACATGACCCCCCTTCTACGGAGTGGCTTCCAGACACTACAAGACAAGGACACACATGAAACTAGAGACCAGGAGGGAGGAGGCACGGTGGAGGATCAGGGGGAGGGACGGGGGGCCAGGTCCATGCAGGGGCACCAACACGGGGGAACACTGAATAAACAAAGGCCAGGGACACAGACACAGGATGGGGAAACAGGGGAACACAAACAGTTCATCAGGCGGTCGGGGCAAAGGGAACAGTTTATCTGGCGGCCAGGGCGGAAGCACTGGAACCCGTACAGGCTCAGGTTCGGCTGTGCAGGCGACTGGCTCCGACTCCGGATCGGCCGGGCAGGCGACTGGCTCCGACTCCGGATCGGCCGGGCAGGCGACTGGCTCCGACTCCGGATCCGGCAGGGCTAGCAGCGTGGGCGGGGCCGGCAGGGCTAGCAGCGTGGGCGGGGCCGGCAGGGCGAGCAGCCCTGGTAGCAGCAACGACCTCCGAGACAGCTTCCTTCTCCACACCCGCAGTGGCTTCAGAGACAGCTTCCTCCTCCACAGCCGCAGTAGCTTCAGAGACAGCTTCCTCCTCCACAGCCGCAGTTGCTTCAGAGACAGCTTCCTCCTCCACAACCGCAGCGGCCTCAGGGACAGCTTCCTCCCTCTCTGCAACAGCGACTTCCAGGGCATTGGGGGAATCGGGGGTCTTCCTCCTCCTCCGCTTACGGCGGTGAGGTGCAGGCTCTGAGCTAGCAGCGTGGGCGGGGCCGGCAGGGCTAGCAGCGCGGGCGGGGCCGGCAGGGCGAGCAGCGCGGGCGGGGCCGGCAGGGCGAGCAGCCCTGGTAGCAGCAACGACCTCCGAGACAGCTTCCTTCTCCACACCCGCAGTGGCTTCAGAGACAGCTTCCTCCTCCACAGCCGCAGTAGCTTCAGAGACAGCTTCCTCCTCCACAGCCGCAGTTGCTTCAGAGACAGCTTCCTCCTCCACAACCGCAGCGGCCTCAGGGACAGCTTCCTCCCTCTCTGCAACAGCGACTTCCAGGGCATTGGGGGAATCGGGGGTCTTCCTCCTCCTCCGCTTACGGCGGTGAGGTGCAGGCTCTGAGCTGGGCTCTGGGATTTGAGCGGTGTCTGATTTGATTTGATGCGCTCTCTGGGCTGGGCAGCGGCGATGCGCTCTCTGGGCTGGGCAGCGGCGATGCGCTCTCTGGGCTGGGCAGCGGCGATGCGCTCTCTGGGCTGGGCAGCGGCGATGCGCTCTCTGGGCTGGGCAGCGGCGATGCGCTCTCTGGGCTGGGCAGCGGCGATGCGCTCTCTGGGCTGGGCAGCGGCGATGCGCTCTCTGGGCTGGGCAGCGGCGATGCGCTCTCTGGGCTGGGCAGCGGCGATGCGCTCTCTGGGCTGGGCAGCGGCGATGCGCTCTCTGGGCTGGGCAGCGGCGATGCGCTCTCTGGGCTGGGCAGCGGCGATGCGCTCTCTGGGCTGGGCAGCGGCGATGCGCTCTCTGGGCTGGGCAGCGGCGATGCGCTCTCTGGGCTGGGCAGCGGCGATGCGCTCTCTGGGCTGGGCAGCGGCGATGCGCTCTCTGGGCTGGGCAGCGATGAAGCCTTCTCAGCTGGGCAGCGATGAAGCGGGTGAAGCTGGTGTATCCCATTGACTTCGGATTTCGAGGTATAAAACAAATCTCCAAACGTCTAAGTCCTCTAACCCGTTCATCTCCCACCTGGGCAACGGCTCATCCAGGCACCGGTTCAAAAGGTCCTTTAGGGTGGCATCATTATATCCCAAGCCTCTAGACAGTGTCCAAAACGCTTGGGACAAACCATTTACCGATTGGCCCTGTTGGTGTAGAGCCATGATGTTCTGAACTCGTCCCCTTCTCTCCTTCTCTGTGGTGGAGGGACGAATACGAATCCCCGTGCTGCTGGATCCTTCCATTGGTGGATCAATCTGTCACGACCGCTCAGGGAATGAAGAGCACAGGATCCAAAAGTGCAGCACAAGTATTTATTAGGGGTAATCCAAGAATCAATATCCAAAAAGGTAGGCAATGGTCAAATCCAGCCAGGCAGTCAAGAAAAACAATAAACAGACTATAAACAGGAAAGACACAGGCAACAGACGCGGTGTGACGAATAACATTGATCCACAAGGAACACAAGACAAACAGGGCATTAAATACATGCACAACGAGGGGAAAACGAGAGACAGCTGGTGATTACAATTACTAACACCTGGGTGTAATACACAGACAGGAATTGAGGGGGATATCTAGTGGATACACGGGGAACACAACCAGACACTGTGACAAATATGGAATCATCAAAAAACAAACAAAGAAAAAGCAATTATCACTTTGTTGCTATTCTTGGACTTCATGGACTTCATTAATGAGAAACAATATTCCCCATCAAGCCCATCAAGTTTCTCAAATAGCGGTTGACAGATCAGTTTTGCGGGATGGAGCCTTACAGTGGACCAGCGTTTTTAATTTCCACCATAAATTTTCAATTGCACTGAGATCCAGACTGTTTACTGGCCATGTCATTCAGTTGAGATGCCTTTCCTGAAGAAAAGCTTAAACACTTTTTGCTCTGTAGCAAGATGTATTATCATCCTGAAAAAATAATTCCATCATCACTAAACCTATTTTCTATCGATGGAATGAGAAAAGTGTTCAAAAATGTCAATGTACACACGAGCATTTACTGCAATCATAAATGAGTTGGGAAATTTGATTTCCCAACTTATCTAAAGTCATTAGAGCGGCACCTGACAAAAGTTCCAGCATCATCTCCTTGGCTAATGCAGATTCCCGATTCTCCAGTGATTTTCATCCAATCATCCACACTACATGATTGCTTCTTTTTAGCACGCTGTAACCTTGTTTTCTTTAAGTATTAGTACTCTCAAACAATTCGTTTGGCTTTTCTATATGTAAATCCCATTTCATTCAGCTGGTTTCTTACAGTTTTGTCACAAACATTGACTCCTTTTTCTGTCTAGTTGTTTTTAATTTGTTTTGTTGTGTATTTTCTATTTTAAAGGCATATTGATTGAGATTTATATCCTTTATCGCTTTGACGTCTTCCTTGGTCTGCCCTTATGTTTTCCTTTATAACCTTCCTATAGTTTATAATTGCACTTTTAGACACAGCTGACTCGGAACAACCAACTTTGGTCACACTCCATGTTGAAATTCCTTGTTGTAAGAGTTTTATAATCCTTTCCATTATTTCAACAGACAACTCTCTTGTTGGGGCCATATTTCCTTTCAATTAGCCAAGTCAAGCAACCCGTTAAGGTCTGCAAGCACTCTCTTTTAACTGCTGTGCTGACTAATTAGCATTTTAGACTTGTCCCAGTATGTTTTAAAATAGATATTAAAAGATGATTCCATATTTTTTTCCTCAACATTGAGTGATTCCATACTTTTTTCCTCTACTTGATCTGGAAAAAGACATACCATTAAAAGAATCAGTGGAATTGTTTAAGATGTTTTCATGAAGCCATAATGTTAAAACCTTTTTTGTGTCATGCATAAGGTAAAAAAAATTGGATGAACATCCTCTAAGTGTGGTGATTCCATAATTGTTTGCCATGCAGGGGTTGTAGTAAATCATTTGAATGACATGTTATGTTAACATGTTCAGTGTCCATGAGGTTGTGACCTGCTCTGTGTAGATTAGAATACAGCTTTTTCTAGAAGATCATCTAATGTTAGTGAACATCATTTTAATGATAGCTATTTTTCAGTGCGGTTTATTGTAGGTAGGCTATTAAACGTTTTTTAGCCTACCAAAAGTTACTGAGTGTATACACGGCACCTTTAAGAATGTGTATGTTCATTTACACATATAATTAGGCTACAGAAAACTTTTCAACCACACAATATTCAGCTTGATGCAGTGAAACAATGTGCCACGTGACTGTGATTGATCGTGACTGTGGTTTTCTCTGCGTTTTTATTAGGGGTTCAAGCACGAAGTGCTGAAACCCTATTGTAATTGTACTGATTTTTATTATTATTAGGGGTTCAAGCACGAAGTGCTGAAACCCTATTGTAATTGTACTGATTTTTAGGGGTTCAAGCACGAAGTGCTGAAACCCTATTGTAATTGTCCTGATTTTTAGGGGTTCAAGCACGAAGTGCTGAAACCCTATTGTAATTGTGCTGATTTTTATTAGGGGTTCAAGCACGAAGTGCTGAAACCCTATTGTAATTGTGCTGATTTTTATTATTATTATTATTATTATTATTCTGCCGTAAAACGCATCGTGCAGCCCAAACCGTAAGGGCTAGAGCTTTGAAACTTTGCCATATGGTAGTACAAAAATCGAGGAGAGGTTATCAAATTATGACCCCGATTGGCCCATAGGTGGCGCTATAGCAACCAAAAGCGCGAAACTGCTCATAACTCCTAGACCGTAAGTCATAGACTCAAGTGTCTTATATCATTGGAAAGCTGGACGCCTGACGAACAAAACGTATATCTCCGATTTTATTTCCGCCATGATAGATTTTCCGCCATTTTGAATTTTGTCGAAAATCTACTTTTGCGAACTAGTCCCTGGTTTTTTGCCCGATCGGAACCAAACCAGTGCAGAATTGTTCTCTGGAGTCTGAATATCAATAATTATCAAAAAAAAGTTGAAATTTCGATTCACGGTCGCTAGGGGGTGCAAAATTAACGTTGTGGGAGGAGCCTATTTTACTAAAATGGCTATAACTCCAGAAGTAAAAGAGGTATTTTAACCAAACCTGGTACACATGTGTAAGACGTCAATATGAGGTCACGGTAAAAAAATCGCGGCGATTGGTCACATGGTGGCGCTATAACATGAAAAAAACATAAAACAGGCTATAACCACCTGACCGTTAGTCCGATTGACTTGAAAATTGGTATGCAGTGTCTTGGTCCAAGGTGCCATGTATGTCTATGAGGACATTGGTGTATCTCAAAAAACATGGCCGCCATCGGCCAATGAAGTTTGAGCACCTATTAGACAAGGTTAACGGAGGCCTATCGGAACGAAACTCGGTGGGCATGTTCGACTCATGGCCCTAGAGGTCTGTAAGAATTTTAAAAGAAATCGGCCACTAGTTGGCGCTAACGAGTTTTATGGCTCTGTAATCACGTGGTGTTACACTTATTGTCACAAAATGCATACCATTTGATAGATCTCCTCTTGTTGAACAACTTTGCCTCAAGAACCATTGCTGTCAATCAAACCGTTCATTAAATATTCGTAATTATGTTAAAAACCTACTTTTGCGAACTAGTCCTAGGTTTTTCGCCCGATCAGAACCAAACGAGTCTAGGACAATTCTATGGACTCTCAAGATCAATAATTATCAAAAAAAAGTTGAACTTTTGCATTTTTCGCATGGGTATATTGGGTCATAAAGAAAATGGGCGTGGCAAAATGCACTCAAAAGCCTATAAATCCTAAACAAAAACTCAGAACTTCACGAAAATTGGTGAGCTTATGTGCCATAACATCATTAACAAGCATGCAAAATTTCATGGAGATCGGACTATAGATGGTGCTATAACTGTTAAAAAGCTTTAAAAAACACATATTTCCTATGGTAAATTGCCTGTATTGGCTGTAAATGGACTTTTCCATCTATTATTTCAGTGGTTAAAAGCTTTCTAAATAAATCTTAATGTCTTAAATGCTTATGTGCCTAAAGGCCTTAAATGCTTGAACCCCGATAAATGCTGCTTGCAGCTTTAATTAGGGGTTCAAGCACGAAGTGCTGAAACCCTATTGTAATTGTACTGATTTTTATTATTATTATTATTATTATTCTCCCCTAAAACGCATCGTGCAGCCCAAACCGTAAGAGCTGGAACCTTGAAACTTGGCCAAATGGTAGTCCTCAATTTGGGGAGAACCTATCAAAGTATGACCCAGATTGGCCCATAGGTGGCGCTATAGCAACCAAAAGCGCGGAACTGCTCATAACTCCTAGACCGTATGTCGTAGACTCAAGTGTCCTATATCATTGGAAAGCTGGACGCCTGAAGGTCAAAACGTATATCTCCGATTTTATTTCAGGTATGCAAATTTTTCCGCCATTTTGAATTTTGTCAAAAACCTACTTTTGCGAACTAGTCCCTGGTTTTTCACCCGATCGGAACCAAAGCAGTGCAGAAATGTTCTTTGGAGTCTGAAGATCAATAATTATCGAAAAAAAGTCGAAATTTCGATTCCTGGTCGCTAGGGGGTGATAAATTAATGTTGTGGGAGGAGCCTATTTTACTAAAATGGCTATAACTCGAAAAGGAAATGAGATATCTTCACCAAACTTGGTACACATGTGTAAGAGTTCAATCTGGGGTCATAGTAAAAAAATGTCGACGATTGATCACTAGGTGGCGCTATAACATGAAAAAAAACATGAAAAGGGCTATGACCACGTGACCGTTTGTCCGATTGACTTGAAAATTGGTATGCAGTGTCTTGGTCCAAGGTGCCATGTATGTCTATGAGGACTTTGGCGTATCTCGAAAAACATGGCCGCCATCGACCAATGAAATTTGAGCACCTATTAGACAAGGTTAACGGAGGCCGATCGGAACGAAACTCGATGGGCATGTTCAACTCATGGCCCTAGAGGTCTGTAAGAATTTTGAAAGAAATCGGCCACTAGTTGGCGCTAACGAGTTTTATGGCTCTGTAATCACGTGGTGTTACACTTATTGTCACAAAATGCATATCATTTGATAGATCTGCTCATGCTGAACAACTTTGCCTCAAGAACCATTGCTGTCAATCAAACCGTTCATTAAATATTCGCAATTATGTTAAAAACCTACTTTTGCGAACTAGTCCTAGGTTTTTTGCCCGATCGGAACAAGACCAGTCTAGGGTAATTCTCTGGACTCTCTAGATCAATAATTATCAAAAAAAGTTCAACTTTAGCATTTTTCGCATGGGTATATTGGGTCATAATGAAAATGGGCGTGGCAAAATGCATTTAAAAGCCTATAAATCCTAAACGAAAACTCAGAACTTCACAAAAATTGGTGAGCATATGTACCATAACAGTCTAAACAAGCATGTAAAATTTCATGAAGATCGTACGATAGGTGGCGCTATAACTGTTAAAAAGCTTTGAAAACCATATATTTCCTATGGTAAATTGCCTGTTTTGGCTGTAAATGGTCTTTTCCATCTATTATTTCAGTGGTTAAAAGCTTTACAAATAAAACTTAATGTCTTAAATGCTTATGTGCTTAAAGGCCTTAAATGCTTGAACCCCGATAAATGCTGCTTGTTATTATTATTATTATTATTATTCTGCCGTAAAACGCATCGTGCAGCCCAAACCGTAAGAGCTGGAACTTTGAAACTTTGACAGATGGTAGTACAAAAATCGAGGAAAGGTTCAGAGATTATGACCCCGATTGGCCCATAGGTGGCGCTATAACAACCAAAAGCGCGAAACTGCTCATAACTCCTAGACCGTATGTCGTAGACTCAAGTGTCTTATATCATTGGAAAGCTGGACGCCTGACGAACAAAACGTATATCTCCGATTTCATTTCCGCCATGATAGATTTTCCGCCATTTTGAATTTTGTCAAAAATCTACTTTTGCGAACTAGTCCCTGGTTTTTTGCCCGATTGGAACCAAACTAGTGCAGAAATGTTCTCTGGAGACTGAATATCAATAATTATCGAAAAAAAGTGGAAATTTCGATTCACGGTCGCTAAGGGGCGCCAAAACGTACGTTGTGGGAGGGGCCTATTTTACTAAAATGGCTATAACTCCCGATGTAAATGAGGTATCTTCACCAAACTTGGTACACATGTGTATGAGCTTACTCTGGGGTCACAGTAAAAAAATCGCGACGATTGGCCTCATGGTGGCGCTATAAAATGAATAAAACATAAAACAGGCTATAACCACCTGACCGTTAGTCCGATTGACTTGAAAATTGGTATGCAGTGTCTTGGTCCAAGGTGCCATGTATGTGTATGAGGACATTGGCGTATCTCAAAAAACATGGCCGCCATCGGCCAACGAAGTTTGAGCACCTATTAGACAAGGTTAACGGAGGCCGATCGGAACGAAACTCAATGGGCATGTTCGGCTCATGGCCCTAAAGGTCTGTAAGAATTTTGAAAGAAATCGGCCACTAGTTGGCGCTAACGAGTTTTACGGCTCTGTAATCACATGGTGTTACAAATATCCACACAATATGCATATCATTTGATAGATCTCCTCATCCTGAACAACTTTGCCTCAAGAACCATTGCTGTCAATCAAACTGTTCATTAATTATTCATTAATATGTTAAAAACCTACTTTTGCGAACTAGTCCTAGGTTTTTTGCCCGATCGGAACCAGACCAGTCTAGGACAATTCTCTGGACTCTCTAGATCAATAATTATCAAAAAAAAGTTGAACTTTTGCATTTGGATGGCTGTAATAGGGTAATTTATAAAATGGGCGTGTCAAAATACATTAAAAAGCCTATAAATCCTAAATAAAAACTCAGAACTTCACAAAAATTGGTCAGCATATGTGACATAACATCATTAACAAGCATGAAAAATTCTATGGAGATCGGACAATAGGTGGCGCTATAACTGTTAAAAAGCTTTAAAATCATATATTTCCTATGGTAAACTGCCTGTATTGGCTGTAAATGGTCTTTTCTATCTCTGATCATATAATTTTCATATCATAATGTTCAAAACTAGTGCAATACAATTCTCTGGACTCACTAGATCAATAATTGTCGAAAAAAGTTGAACTACTTCATTTGGATAGTTATAATAGGTTCACTTCAAAATCTGGCCTTTACCAAGTGTCCCCGAAAGCCTATATCTCTTTAATCAATGCTCAGACCTTCTTAAAAACAAGTCAGAACGTGTGAAATATCACCCTGAACAAGCATGAAAATTTTCAGACAGATCGGACAAAATTTGCCTCTATAACAGTTAAAAAGGTGAAAATGATATGAATTAATGGCATGTTAAGCCAATAAGTGGTATTTTACTGCCCCCTGCTGTTTAAAATAGTCATTTTCTCATATTGGTATTGGTATCAGCCATGGTAAATCATGATAAATGATGGTGTGTGTGTGTGTGTGTGTGTGTGTGTGTGTGTGTGTGTGTGTGTGTGTGTGTGTGTGTGGTACAAATATAACAAAGGTTTTATTTTCCAACATGAAAACAAACATAACAGAGTGCTAGTGCACAAACAATAACCGACAATGATAATGGATGAGAGGGGAACTTAAATACACAGATCAAGACAAGGACAACAGGTGACGGTTATGATGATGAGGAGCAGGTGATGATGAGGAGGGTGATGAGGAGCAGGTGCAGGTGATGACGACAGATGGTGAATGTGATGAAGACAGAAGGTGAATGTGATGAAGGTGAATGTGACACCAATATCACTGAAACATTTGTGTGTGTGTGTGTGTGTGTGTGTGTGTGTGTGTAGCATTATTGTGTGTAGCATATGTAGCAAGTATGCATTATTGAGTTAACATGGAAAAACTGGTTTGCTTTAGTGCAGAAAAATGGTCAAAATCATGAGGTTTAAAGTGAAAGTGAGCCAATAAGTGGTCTTCTACTGCCCCCTCTGCTGGCCATTGTACTTATTAATTAAATTTTTCCACATGTGCTTGCATTTATACTTGAATACACACTAAATATCACTTATATAGCAATAACTATTATAACACAATCATATTTTGTCAGTGTTAATCACTTTATTTGCACTGACACTTCAAATAATTGCTAGTAATGTGGTAAATCATGGTAAATCATGGTTAACTATGCTGTGTGTGTGTGTGTGTGTGTGTGTGTGTGTGTGTGTGTGTGTGTGTGTGTGTGTGTGTAAGCATGCATTGAGTTAACATGGATAAACTGGTTTGCTTTAGTGCAGAAAACTGGTTTAAAGTGAAAGTGAGCCAATAAGTGGTCTTCTACTGCCCTCTGCTGGCCATTCTACTTATTAATGAAATATTTCAACATGTGCTTGCATTCATACTTGAATACACACTAAAAAAATCACTTATATAGCAATAACTATTATAACACAATCATATTTTGTCAGTGTTAATCACTTTATTTGCACTGACACTTCAAATAATTGCTAGTAATGTGATAAATCAGGCTAGAAACATGGTAAATCAAAGTAAATAATACTAGATTGTCGTTTATCTCCTGGTAAATAATACTAGAACGTGGTATATCATGGTAAATCATGGTTAACTATGCTGTGTGTGTATGTGTGTGTGTGTGTGTGTGTGTGTGTGTGTGTGTGTGTGTGTGTGTGTGTGTGTGTGTGTGTGTGTGTAAGCATGCATTGAGTTAACATGGAAAAACTGGTTTGCTTTAGTGCAGAAAACTGGTTTAAAGTGAAAGTGAGCCAATAAGTGGTCTTCTAGTGCCCTCTGCTGGCCATTCTACTTAATAATGAAATATTTTACATGTGCTTTTGCATTCATACTTGGACACACACTAAAAATCACGTATATAACTAACTATTATAACACAATAATATTTTGTCAGTGTTCATCACCTCATTTGCACTGACACTTCACATAATTGCTAGTAATGTGGTTAATCATGCTAGAAACATTGTAAATCATAGTAAATAATACTGAAATGAGGTGTATCAAGGTAAATCATGCTAGAATCCTAATAAATCATTCTGGAACATGGTATATGATAGTAAATCATGCTAGAATCATATTAAATAATTCTAGAATGTGGCAAATCGTTGTGGGAGGAGCCTATTTTACTCAAATGGCTATAACTCAAGAAGTAAATGAGATATCTTCACCAAACTCAGTACACATGTGTATGGGTTCAATTTGAGGTCACAGTAAACAATTCTATGGAGATCGGAGCATAGGTGGCGCTATAACTGTTAAAAAGCTTTAAAACCATATATATCCCATGGCAAATTGCCTGTATTGGCTGTAAATGGTCTTTTCCATCTATTATGTCAGTGGTTACATGCTTGCTAAATAAATCTTAATAACTTTTGATGCTTTTGTGCTTAAATGCCTTAAAGGCCTTAACTGCTTGAACCCCGATAAATGCTGCTTGCAGCTTTAATTATTATTATTATTCTGCCGTAAAACGCATCGTGCAGCCCAAACCGTAAGAGCTGGAACTTTGAAACTTTGACAGATGGTAGTACAAAAATCGAGGAAAGGTTCAGAGATTATGACCCCGATTGGCCCATAGGTGGCGCTATAACAACCAAAAGCGCGAACCTGCTCATAACTCCTAGACCGTATGTCGTAGACTCAAGTGTCTTATATCATTGGAAAGCTGGACGCCTGACGAACAAAACGTATATCTCCGATTTCATTTCCGCCATGATAGATTTTCCGCCATTTTGAATTTTGTCAAAAATCTACTTTTGCGAACTAGTCCCTGGTTTTTTGCCCGATTGGAACCAAACTAGTGCAGAAATGTTCTCTGGAGACTGAATATCAATAATTATCGAAAAAAAGTGGAAATTTCGATTCACGGTCGCTAAGGGGCGCCAAAACGTACGTTGTGGGAGGGGCCTATTTTACTAAAATGGCTATAACTCCCGATGTAAATGAGGTATCTTCACCAAACTTGGTACACATGTGTATGAGCTTACTCTGGGGTCACAGTAAAAAAATCGCGACGATTGGCCTCATGGTGGCGCTATAAAATGAAAAAAACATAAAACAGGCTATGACCACCTGACCGTTAGTTCGATTGACTTGAAAATTGGTATGCAGTGTCTTGGTCCAAGGTGCCATGTATGTGTATGAGGACATTGGCGTATCTCAAAAAACATGGCCGCCATTGGCCAACGAAGTTTGAGCACCTATTAGACAAGGTTAACGGAGGCCGATCGGAACGAAACTCAATGGGCATGTTCGGCTCATGGCCCTAAAGGTCTGTAAGAATTTTGAAAGAAATCGGCCACTAGTTGGCGCTAACGAGTTTTACGGCTCTGTAATCACGTGGTGTTACAAATATCCACACAATATGCATATCATTTGATAGATCTCCTCATCCTGAACAACTTTGCCTCAAGAACCATTGCTGTCAATCAAACTGTTCATTAATTATTCATTAATATGTTAAAAACCTACTTTTGCGAACTAGTCCTAGGTTTTTTGCCCGATCGGAACCAGACCAGTCTAGGACAATTCTCTGGACTCTCTAGATCAATAATTATCAAAAAAAAGTTGAACTTTTGCATTTGGATGGCTGTAATAGGGTAATTTATAAAATGGGCGTGTCAAAATACATTAAAAAGCCTATAAATCCTAAATAAAAACTCAGAACTTCACAAAAATTGGTAAGCATATGTGACATAACATCATTAACAAGCATGAAAAATTCTATGGAGATCGGACGATAGGTGGCGCTATAACTGTTAAAAAGCTTTAAAATCATATATTTCCTATGGTAAACTGCCTGTATTGGCTGTAAATGGTCTTTTCCATCTCTGATCATATAATTTTCATATCATAATGTTCAAAACTAGTGCAATACAATTCTCTGGACTCACTAGATCAATAATTGTCAGAAAAAGTTGAACTACTTCATTTGGATAGCTATAATAGGTTCACTTCAAAATCTGGCCTTTACCAAGTGTCCCCGAAAGCCTATATCTCTTTAATCAATGCTCAGACCTTCTTAAAAACAAGTCAGAACGTGTGAAATATCACCCTGAACAAGCATGAAAATTTTCAGACAGATCGGACAAAATTTGCCTCTATAACAGTTAAAAAGGTGAAAATGATATGAATTAATGGCATGTTAAGCCAATAAGTGGTATTTTACTGCCCCCTGCTGTTTAAAATAGTCATTTTCTCATATTGGTATTGGTATCAGCCATGGTAAATCATGATAAATGATGGTGTGTGTGTGTGTGTGTGTGTGTGTGTGTGTGTGTGTGTGTGTGTGTGTGTGTGTGTGTGTGTGTGTGTGTGTGTGTGTGTGTGGTACAAATATAACAAAGGTTTTATTTTCCAACATGAAAACAAACATAACAGAGTGCTAGTGCACAAACAATAACCGACAATGATAATGGATGAGAGGGGAACTTAAATACACAGATCAAGACAAGGACAACAGGTGACGGTTATGATGATGAGGAGCAGGTGATGACGAGGAGGGTGATGAGGAGCAGGTGCAGGTGATGACGACAGATGGTGAATGTGATGAAGACAAAAGGTGAATGTGATGAAGGTGAATGTGACACCAATATCACTGAAACATTTGTGTGTGTGTGTGTGTGTGTGTGTGTGTGTGTGTGTGTGTGTGTAGCATTATTGTGTGTAGCATATGTAGCAAGTATGCATTATTGAGTTAACATGGAAACACTGGTTTGCTTTAGTGCAGAAAACTGGTCAAAATCATGAGGTTTAAAGTGAAAGTGAGCCAATAAGTGGTCTTCTACTGCCCTCTGCTGGCCATTCTACTTATTAATTAAATTTTTCCACATGTGCTTGCATTTATACTTGAATACACACTAAAAATCACTTATATAGCAATAACTATTATAACATAATCATATTTTGTCAGTGTTAATCACTTTATTTGCACTGACACTTCAAATAATTGCTAGTAATGTGGTAAATCATGGTAAATCATGGTTAACTATGCTGTGTGTGTGTGTGTGTGTGTGTGTGTGTAAGCATGCATTGAGTTAACATGGATAAACTGGTTTGCTTTAGTGCAGAAAACTGGTTTAAAGTGAAAGTGAGCCAATAAGTGGTCTTCTACTGCCCTCTGCTGGCCATTCTACTTATTAATTAAATTTTTCCACATGTGCTTGCATTTATACTTGAATACACACTAAAAATCACTTATATAGCAATAACTATTATAACATAATCATATTTTGTCAGTGTTAATCACTTTATTTGCACTGACACTTCAAATAATTGCTAGTAATGTGGTAAATCATGGTAAATCATGGTTAACTATGCTGTGTGTGTGTGTGTGTGTGTGTGTGTAAGCATGCATTGAGTTAACATGGATAAACTGGTTTGCTTTAGTGCAGAAAACTGGTTTAAAGTGAAAGTGAGCCAATAAGTGGTCTTCTACTGCCCTCTGCTGGCCATTCTACTTATTAATGAAATATTTCAACATGTGCTTGCATTCATACTTGAATACACACTAAAAAAATCACTTATATAGCAATAACTATTATAACACAATCATATTTTGTCAGTGTTAACCACTTTATTTGCACTGACACTTCAAATAATTGCTAGTAATGTGATAAATCAGGCTAGAAACATGGTAAATCAAAGTAAATAATCCTAGATTGTCGTTTATCTCCTGGTAAATAATACTAGAACGTGGTATATCATGGTAAATCATGGTTAACTATGCTGTGTGTGTATGTGTGTGTGTGTGTGTGTGTGTGTGTGTGTGTGTGTGTGTGTGTGTGTGTGTGTGTGTGTGTGTGTTTGTGTGTGTGTGTTTGTGTGTGTGTGTGTGTGTGTGTGTGTGTGTGTGTGTGTGTGTGTGTGTGTGTGTGTGTGTGTGTGTAAGCATGCATTGAGTTAACATGGAAAAACTGGTTTGCTTTAGTGCAGAAAACTGGTTTAAAGTGAAAGTGAGCCAATAAGTGGTCTTCTACTGCCCTCTGCTGGCCATTCTACTTAATAATGAAATATTTTACATGTGCTTTTGCATTCATACTTGGACACACACTAAAAATCACGTATATAACTAACTATTATAACACAATAATATTTTGTTAGTGTTCATCACCTCATTTGCACTGACACTTCACATATTTGCTAGTAATGTGGTTAATCATGCTAGAAACATTGTAAATCATAGTAAATAATACTGAAATGAGGTGTATCAAGGTAAATCATGCTAGAATCCTAATAAATCATTCTGGAACATGGTATATGATAGTAAATCATGCTAGAATCATATTAAATAATTCTAGAATGTGGCAAATCGTTGTGGGAGGAGCCTATTTTACTCAAATGGCTATAACTCAAGAAGTAAATGAGATATCTTCACCAAACTCAGTACACATGTGTATGGGTTCAATTTGAGGTCACAGTAAACAATTCTATGGAGATCGGAGCATAGGTGGCGCTATAACTGTTAAAAAGCTTTAAAACCATATATATCCCATGGCAAATTGCCTGTATTGGCTGTAAATGGTCTTTTCCATCTATTATGTCAGTGGTTACATGCTTGCTAAATAAATCTTAATAACTTTTGATGCTTTTGTGCTTAAATGCCTTAAAGGCCTTAACTGCTTGAACCCCGATAAATGCTGCTTGCAGCTTTAATTAGGGGTTCAAGCACGAAGTGCTGAAACCCTATTGTAATTGTGCTGATTTTTATTATTATTATTATTATTATTATTCTGCCGTAAAACGCATCGTGCAGCCCAAACCGTAAGGGCTAGAGCTTTGAAACTTTGCCATATGGTAGTACAAAAATCGAGGAGAGGTTATCAAATTATGACCCCGATTGGCCCATAGGTGGCGCTATAGCAACCAAAAGCGCGAAACTGCTCATAACTCCTAGACCGTAAGTCATAGACTCAAGTGTCTTATATCATTGGAAAGCTGGACGCCTGACGAACAAAACGTATATCTCCGATTTTATTTCCGCCATGATAGATTTTCCGCCATTTTGAATTTTGTCGAAAATCTACTTTTGCGAACTAGTCCCTGGTTTTTTGCCCGATCGGAACCAAACCAGTGCAGAATTGTTCTCTGGAGTCTGAATATCAATAATTATCAAAAAAAAGTTGAAATTTCGATTCACGGTCGCTAGGGGGTGCAAAATTAACGTTGTGGGAGGAGCCTATTTTACTAAAATGGCTATAACTCCAGAAGTAAAAGAGGTATTTTAACCAAACCTGGTACACATGTGTAAGACGTCAATATGAGGTCACGGTAAAAAAATCGCGGCGATTGGTCACATGGTGGCGCTATAACATGAAAAAAACATAAAACAGGCTATAACCACCTGACCGTTAGTCCGATTGACTTGAAAATTGGTATGCAGTGTCTTGGTCCAAGGTGCCATGTATGTCTATGAGGACATTGGTGTATCTCAAAAAACATGGCCGCCATCGGCCAATGAAGTTTGAGCACCTATTAGACAAGGTTAACGGAGGCCTATCGGAACGAAACTCGGTGGGCATGTTCGACTCATGGCCCTAGAGGTCTGTAAGAATTTTAAAAGAAATCGGCCACTAGTTGGCGCTAACGAGTTTTATGGCTCTGTAATCACGTGGTGTTACACTTATTGTCACAAAATGCATACCATTTGATAGATCTCCTCTTGTTGAACAACTTTGCCTCAAGAACCATTGCTGTCAATCAAACCGTTCATTAAATATTCGTAATTATGTTAAAAACCTACTTTTGCGAACTAGTCCTAGGTTTTTCGCCCGATCAGAACCAAACGAGTCTAGGACAATTCTATGGACTCTCAAGATCAATAATTATCAAAAAAAAGTCGAACTTTTGCATTTTTCGCATGGGTATATTGGGTCATAAAGAAAATGGGCGTGGCAAAATGCACTCAAAAGCCTATAAATCCTAAACGAAAACTCAGAACTTCACGAAAATTGGTGAGCTTATGTGCCATAACATCATTAACAAGCATGCAAAATTTCATGGAGATCGGACTATAGATGGTGCTATAACTGTTAAAAAGCTTTAAAAAACACATATTTCCTATGGTAAATTGCCTGTATTGGCTGTAAATGGACTTTTCCATCTATTATTTCAGTGGTTAAAAGCTTTCTAAATAAATCTTAATGTCTTAAATGCTTATGTGCCTAAAGGCCTTAAATGCTTGAACCCCGATAAATGCTGCTTGCAGCTTTAATTATTATTATTATTCTCCCCTAAAACGCATCGTGCAGCCCAAACCGTAACAGCTGGAACCTTGAAACTTGGCCAAATGGTAGTCCTCAATTTGGGGAGAACCTATCAAAGTATGACTCAGATTGGCCCATAGGTGGCGCTATAATGACCACATTTACTAAATTGCTCATAACTCCTAAACAGTTTGTCCTAGAGTCTCAATTTTAGCATCACTGTGATCCCTGGCTCCAGACGGACAAGATGGCTATCTCCAAATTCACCTACGAGCAAAAAAAAAATTGTTATGGGCAAATTTGTCCAAAACCTACTTTGGCCAACTAGTCCCTGGTTTTTGGCCCAATCCAGACCAGACCAGTCTAGCACAGTTCTCTGGAGTCTCTAGATCAATAATTATCGAACAAAAGTTGAACTTTTGCATTGACCTGGCTGTAACAGGGTCATTTAGCAAAGGGGTGGGACAAAAAAACACTCAAAAGCCTACACAACCTAAGGGAAAACCCCAAAGTTCACAAAAATCGATGAGCAGATGTGTCAGAACATGGTGAAGAAGCATGCCAAGTTTCGTGAAGATCGGACAATAGGTGGCGCTATAACTGTCCAAAACGTCTCTTTTTATTAGGGGTTCAAGCACGAAGTGCTGAAACCCTATTGTAATTGTACTGATTTTTATTAGGGGTTCAAGCACGAAGTGCTGAAACCCTATTGTAATTGTGCTGATTTTTATTATTATTATTATTATTATTATTCTGCCGTAAAACGCATCGTGCAGCCCAAACCGTAAGGGCTAGAGCTTTGAAACTTTGCCATATGGTAGTACAAAAATCGAGGAGAGGTTATCAAATTATGACCCCGATTGGCCCATAGGTGGCGCTATAGCAACCAAAAGCGCGAAACTGCTCATAACTCCTAGACCGTAAGTCATAGACTCAAGTGTCTTATATCATTGGAAAGCTGGACGCCTGACGAACAAAACGTATATCTCCGATTTTATTTCCGCCATGATAGATTTTCCGCCATTTTGAATTTTGTCGAAAATCTACTTTTGCGAACTAGTCCCTGGTTTTTTGCCCGATCGGAACCAAACCAGTGCAGAATTGTTCTCTGGAGTCTGAATATCAATAATTATCAAAAAAAAGTTGAAATTTCGATTCACGGTCGCTAGGGGGTGCAAAATTAACGTTGTGGGAGGAGCCTATTTTACTAAAATGGCTATAACTCCAGAAGTAAAAGAGGTATTTTAACCAAACCTGGTACACATGTGTAAGACGTCAATATGAGGTCACGGTAAAAAAATCGCGGCGATTGGTCACATGGTGGCGCTATAACATGAAAAAAACATAAAACAGGCTATAACCACCTGACCGTTAGTCCGATTGACTTGAAAATTGGTATGCAGTGTCTTGGTCCAAGGTGCCATGTATGTCTATGAGGACATTGGTGTATCTCAAAAAACATGGCCGCCATCGGCCAATGAAGTTTGAGCACCTATTAGACAAGGTTAACGGAGGCCTATCGGAACGAAACTCGGTGGGCATGTTCGACTCATGGCCCTAGAGGTCTGTAAGAATTTTAAAAGAAATCGGCCACTAGTTGGCGCTAACGAGTTTTATGGCTCTGTAATCACGTGGTGTTACACTTATTGTCACAAAATGCATACCATTTGATAGATCTCCTCTTGTTGAACAACTTTGCCTCAAGAACCATTGCTGTCAATCAAACCGTTCATTAAATATTCGTAATTATGTTAAAAACCTACTTTTGCGAACTAGTCCTAGGTTTTTCGCCCGATCAGAACCAAACGAGTCTAGGACAATTCTATGGACTCTCAAGATCAATAATTATCAAAAAAAAGTTGAACTTTTGCATTTTTCGCATGGGTATATTGGGTCATAAAGAAAATGGGCGTGGCAAAATGCACTCAAAAGCCTATAAATCCTAAACAAAAACTCAGAACTTCACGAAAATTGGTGAGCTTATGTGCCATAACATCATTAACAAGCATGCAAAATTTCATGGAGATCGGACTATAGATGGTGCTATAACTGTTAAAAAGCTTTAAAAAACACATATTTCCTATGGTAAATTGCCTGTATTGGCTGTAAATGGACTTTTCCATCTATTATTTCAGTGGTTAAAAGCTTTCTAAATAAATCTTAATGTCTTAAATGCTTATGTGCCTAAAGGCCTTAAATGCTTGAACCCCGATAAATGCTGCTTGCAGCTTTAATTATTATTATTATTCTCCCCTAAAACGCATCGTGCAGCCCAAACCGTAACAGCTGGAACCTTGAAACTTGGCCAAATGGTAGTCCTCAATTTGGGGAGAACCTATCAAAATATGACTCAGATTGGCCCATAGGTGGCGCTATAATGACCACATTTACTAAATTGCTCATAACTCCTAAACAGTTTGTCCTAGAGTCTCAATTTTAGCATCACTGTGATCCCTGGCTCCAGACGGACAAGATGGCTATCTCCAAATTCACCTACGAGCAAAAAAAAAAATTGTTATGGGCAATTTTGTCCAAAACCTACTTTTGCGAACTAGTCCTAGGTTTTTGGCCCAATCCAGACCAGACCAGTCTAGCACAATTCTCTGGAGTCTCTAGATCAATAATTATTGAAAAAAAGTTGAACTTTTGCATTGGCCTGGCTGTAACAGGGTCATTTAGGGAAGGGGCGGGACAAAAAAAACACTCAAAAGCCTATACAACCTAAGGGAAAACCCCAAACTTCACAAAAATCGATGAGCAGGTGTGTCAGACCATGGTGAAGAAGCATGCCAAGTTTCGTGAAGATCGGACCATAGGTGGCGCTATAACTGTCCAAAACGTCTCTTCTTATTAGGGGTTCAAGCACGAAGTGCTGAAACCCTATTGTAATTGTGCTGATTTTTATTATTATTATTATTATTATTATTATTCCGCCCTAAAACGCATTGTGCAGCCCAAACCGTAAGAGCTGGAACCTTGAAACTTGGCCAAATGGTAGTCCTCAATTTGGGGAGAACCTATCAAAATATGACCCCGATTGGCCCATAGGTGGCGCTATAATGACCAAATTTACTAAATTGCTCATAACTCCTAGACAGTTTGTCCTAGAGTCTCAATTTTAGCATCACTGTGATCCCTGGCTCCAGACGGACAAAATGGCTATCTCCAAATCCCGATCCGAGCAAAAAAAAATTTGTTATGGGCAATTTTGTCCAAAACCTACTTTTGCGAACTAGTCCTAGGTTTTTGGCCCAATCCAGACCAGACCAGTCTAGCACAATTCTCTGGAGTCTCTAGATCAATAATTATTGAAAAAAAGTTGAACTTTTGCATTGGCCTGGCTGTAACAGGGTCATTTAGGGAAGGGGCGGGACAAAAAAAACACTCAAAAGCCTATACAACCTAAGGGAAAACCCCAAACTTCACAAAAATCGATGAGCAGGTGTGTCAGACCATGGTGAAGAAGCATGCCAAGTTTCGTGAAGATCGGACCATAGGTGGCGCTATAACTGTCCAAAACGTCTCTTCTTATTAGGGGTTCAAGCACGAAGTGCTGAAACCCTATTGTAATTGTGCTGATTTTTATTATTAGGGGTTCAAGCACGAAGTGCTGAAACCCTATTGTAATTGTGCTGATTTTTATTATTATTATTATTATTATTATTCTGCCGTAAAACGCATCGTGCAGCCCAAACCGTAAGGGCTAGAGCTTTGAAACTTTGCCATATGGTAGTACAAAAATCGAGGAGAGGTTATCAAATTATGACCCCGATTGGCCCATAGGTGGCGCTATAGCAACCAAAAGCGCGAAACTGCTCATAACTCCTAGACCGTAAGTCATAGACTCAAGTGTCTTATATCATTGGAAAGCTGGACGCCTGACGAACAAAACGTATATCTCCGATTTTATTTCCGCCATGATAGATTTTCCGCCATTTTGAATTTTGTCGAAAATCTACTTTTGCGAACTAGTCCCTGGTTTTTTGCCCGATCGGAACCAAACCAGTGCAGAATTGTTCTCTGGAGTCTGAATATCAATAATTATCAAAAAAAAGTTGAAATTTCGATTCACGGTCGCTAGGGGGTGCAAAATTAACGTTGTGGGAGGAGCCTATTTTACTAAAATGGCTATAACTCCAGAAGTAAAAGAGGTATTTTAACCAAACCTGGTACACATGTGTAAGACGTCAATATGAGGTCACGGTAAAAAAATCGCGGCGATTGGTCACATGGTGGCGCTATAAAATGAAAAAAACATAAAACAGGCTATAACCACCTGACCGTTAGTCCGATTGACTTGAAAATTGGTATGCAGTGTCTTGGTCCAAGGTGCCATGTATGTCTATGAGGACATTGGTGTATCTCAAAAAACATGGCCGCCATCGGCCAATGAAGTTTGAGCACCTATTAGACAAGGTTAACGGAGGCCTATCGGAACGAAACTCGGTGGGCATGTTCGACTCATGGCCCTAGAGGTCTGTAAGAATTTTAAAAGAAATCGGCCACTAGTTGGCGCTAACGAGTTTTATGGCTCTGTAATCACGTGGTGTTACACTTATTGTCACAAAATGCATACCATTTGATAGATCTCCTCTTGTTGAACAACTTTGCCTCAAGAACCATTGCTGTCAATCAAACCGTTCATTAAATATTCGTAATTATGTTAAAAACCTACTTTTGCGAACTAGTCCTAGGTTTTTCGCCCGATCAGAACCAAACGAGTCTAGGACAATTCTATGGACTCTCAAGATCAATAATTATCAAAAAAAAGTTGAACTTTTGCATTTTTCGCATGGGTATATTGGGTCATAAAGAAAATGGGCGTGGCAAAATGCACTCAAAAGCCTATAAATCCTAAACAAAAACTCAGAACTTCACGAAAATTGGTGAGCTTATGTGCCATAACATCATTAACAAGCATGCAAAATTTCATGGAGATCGGACTATAGATGGTGCTATAACTGTTAAAAAGCTTTAAAAAACACATATTTCCTATGGTAAATTGCCTGTATTGGCTGTAAATGGACTTTTCCATCTATTATTTCAGTGGTTAAAAGCTTTCTAAATAAATCTTAATGTCTTAAATGCTTATGTGCCTAAAGGCCTTAAATGCTTGAACCCCGATAAATGCTGCTTGCAGCTTTAATTATTATTATTATTATTATTATTCCGCCCTAAAACGCATTGTGCAGCCCAAACCGTAAGAGCTGGAACCTTGAAACTTGGCCAAATGGTAGTCCTCAATTTGGGGAGAACCTATCAAAATATGACCCCGATTGGCCCATAGGTGGCGCTATAATGACCAAATTTACTAAATTGCTCATAACTCCTAGACAGTTTGTCCTAGAGTCTCACTTTTAGCATCACTGTGATCCCTGGCTCCAGACGGACAAAATGGCTATCTCCAAATCCCGATCCGAGCAAAAAAAAAATTTGTTATGGGCAATTTTGTCCAAAACCTACTTTTGCGAACTAGTCCTAGGTTTTTGGCCCAATCCAGACCAGACCAGTCTAGCACAATTCTCTGGAGTCTCTAGATCAATAATTATTGAAAAAAAGTTGAACTTTTGCATTGGCCTGGCTGTAACAGGGTCATTTAGGGAAGGGGCGGGACAAAAAAAACACTCAAAAGCCTATACAACCTAAGGGAAAACCCCAAACTTCACAAAAATCGATGAGCAGGTGTGTCAGACCATGGTGAAGAAGCATGCCAAGTTTCGTGAAGATCGGACCATAGGTGGCGCTATAACTGTCCAAAACGTCTCTTCTTATTAGGGGTTCAAGCACGAAGTGCTGAAACCCTATTGTAATTGTGCTGATTTTTATTATTATTATTATTATTATTATTATTCCGCCCTAAAACGCATTGTGCAGCCCAAACCGTAAGAGCTGGAACCTTGAAACTTGGCCAAATGGTAGTCCTCAATTTGGGGAGAACCTATCAAAATATGACCCCGATTGGCCCATAGGTGGCGCTATAATGACCAAATTTACTAAATTGCTCATAACTCCTAGACAGTTTGTCCTAGAGTCTCACTTTTAGCATCACTGTGATCCCTGGCTCCAGACGGACAAAATGGCTATCTCCAAATCCCGATCCGAGCAAAAAAAAAATTTGTTATGGGCAATTTTGTCCAAAACCTACTTTTGCGAACTAGTCCTAGGTTTTTGGCCCAATCCAGACCAGACCAGTCTAGCACAATTCTCTGGAGTCTCTAGATCAATAATTATTGAAAAAAAGTTGAACTTTTGCATTGGCCTGGCTGTAACAGGGTCATTTAGGGAAGGGGCGGGACAAAAAAAACACTCAAAAGCCTATACAACCTAAGGGAAAACCCCAAACTTCACAAAAATCGATGAGCAGGTGTGTCAGACCATGGTGAAGAAGCATGCCAAGTTTCGTGAAGATCGGACCATAGGTGGCGCTATAACTGTCCAAAACGTCTCTTCTTATTAGGGGTTCAAGCACGAAGTGCTGAAACCCTATTGTAATTGTGCTGATTTTTATTATTATTATTATTATTATTATTATTCCGCCCTAAAACGCATTGTGCAGCCCAAACCGTAAGAGCTGGAACCTTGAAACTTGGCCAAATGGTAGTCCTCAATTTGGGGAGAACCTATCAAAATATGACCCCGATTGGCCCATAGGTGGCGCTATAATGACCAAATTTACTAAATTGCTCATAACTCCTAGACAGTTTGTCCTAGAGTCTCACTTTTAGCATCACTGTGATCCCTGGCTCCAGACGGACAAAATGGCTATCTCCAAATCCCGATCCGAGCAAAAAAAAATTTGTTATGGGCAATTTTGTCCAAAACCTACTTTTGCGAACTAGTCCTAGGTTTTTGGCCCAATCCAGACCAGACCAGTCTAGCACAATTCTCTGGAGTCTCTAGATCAATAATTATTGAAAAAAAGTTGAACTTTTGCATTGGCCTGGCTGTAACAGGGTCATTTAGGGAAGGGGCGGGACAAAAAAAACACTCAAAAGCCTATACAACCTAAGGGAAAACCCCAAACTTCACAAAAATCGATGAGCAGGTGTGTCAGACCATGGTGAAGAAGCATGCCAAGTTTCGTGAAGATCGGACCATAGGTGGCGCTATAACTGTCCAAAACGTCTCTTCTTATTAGGGGTTCAAGCACGAAGTGCTGAAACCCTATTGTAATTGTGCTGATTTTTATTATTATTATTATTATTATTATTATTCCGCCCTAAAACGCATTGTGCAGCCCAAACCGTAAGAGCTGGAACCTTGAAACTTGGCCAAATGGTAGTCCTCAATTTGGGGAGAACCTATCAAAATATGACCCCGATTGGCCCATAGGTGGCGCTATAATGACCAAATTTACTAAATTGCTCATAACTCCTAGACAGTTTGTCCTAGAGTCTCAATTTTAGCATCACTGTGATCCCTGGCTCCAGACGGACAAAATGGCTATCTCCAAATCCCGATCCGAGCAAAAAAAAATTTGTTATGGGCAATTTTGTCCAAAACCTACTTTTGCGAACTAGTCCTAGGTTTTTGGCCCAATCCAGACCAGACCAGTCTAGCACAATTCTCTGGAGTCTCTAGATCAATAATTATTGAAAAAAAGTTGAACTTTTGCATTGGCCTGGCTGTAACAGGGTCATTTAGGGAAGGGGCGGGACAAAAAAAACACTCAAAAGCCTATACAACCTAAGGGAAAACCCCAAACTTCACAAAAATCGATGAGCAGGTGTGTCAGACCATGGTGAAGAAGCATGCCAAGTTTCGTGAAGATCGGACCATAGGTGGCGCTATAACTGTCCAAAACGTCTCTTCTTATTAGGGGTTCAAGCACGAAGTGCTGAAACCCTATTGTAATTGTGCTGATTTTTATTATTATTATTATTATTATTATTATTCCGCCCTAAAACGCATTGTGCAGCCCAAACCGTAAGAGCTGGAACCTTGAAACTTGGCCAAATGGTAGTCCTCAATTTGGGGAGAACCTATCAAAATATGACCCCGATTGGCCCATAGGTGGCGCTATAATGACCAAATTTACTAAATTGCTCATAACTCCTAGACAGTTTGTCCTAGAGTCTCAATTTTAGCATCACTGTGATCCCTGGCTCCAGACGGACAAAATGGCTATCTCCAAATCCCGATCCGAGCAAAAAAAAATTTGTTATGGGCAATTTTGTCCAAAACCTACTTTTGCGAACTAGTCCTAGGTTTTTGGCCCAATCCAGACCAGACCAGTCTAGCACAATTCTCTGGAGTCTCTAGATCAATAATTATTGAAAAAAAGTTGAACTTTTGCATTGGCCTGGCTGTAACAGGGTCATTTAGGGAAGGGGCGGGACAAAAAAAACACTCAAAAGCCTATACAACCTAAGGGAAAACCCCAAACTTCACAAAAATCGATGAGCAGGTGTGTCAGACCATGGTGAAGAAGCATGCCAAGTTTCGTGAAGATCGGACCATAGGTGGCGCTATAACTGTCCAAAACGTCTCTTCTTATTAGGGGTTCAAGCACGAAGTGCTGAAACCCTATTGTAATTGTGCTGATTTTTATTATTATTATTAGGGGTTCAAGCACGAAGTGCTGAAACCCTATTGTAATTGTACTGATTTTTATTATTATTATTATTATTATTATTCTGCCGTAAAACGCATCGTGCAGCCCAAACCGTAAGGGCTAGAGCTTTGAAACTTTGCCAGATGGTAGTACAAAAATCGAGGAGAGGTTATCAAATTATGACCTCGATTGGCCCATAGGTGGCGCTATAACAACCAAACGCGCGAAAGTGGTCATAACTCCTGGACCGTATGTCGTAGACACAAGTGTCTTATATCATTGGAAAGCTGGTCGTCTGACGAACAAAACGTATATCTCCGATTTCATTTCCGTCATGATAGATTTTCCGCCATTTTGAATTTTGTCGAAAACCTACTTTTGCGAACTAGTCCCTGGTTTTTTGCTCGATCGGAACCAAACCAGTGCAGAATTGTTCTCTGGAGACTGAAGATCAATAATTATCGAAAAAAAGTTGAAATTTCGATTCAGGGTCGCTAGGGGGCGCAAAATTAACGTTGTGGGCGGAGCCTATTTTACTAAAATGGCTATAACTCCAGAAGTAAATGAGGTATTTTCAACAAACTTGGTACACATATGTAAGAGGTCAATCTGAGGACACGGTAAAAAAATCGCGGCGATTGGCCACATGGTGGCGCTATAACATGAAAAAAACATAAAACAGGCTATAACCACCTGACCGTTAGTCCGATTGACTTGAAAATTGGTATGCAGTGTCTTGGTCCAAGGTGCCATGTATGTCTATGAGGACATTGGTGTATCTCAAAAAACATGGCCGCCATTGGCCAATGAAGTTGAGCACCTATTAGACAAGGTTAACGGAGGCCGATCGGAACGAAACTCGGTGGGCATGTTCGACTCATGGCCCTAGAGGTCTGTAAGAATTTTGAAAGAAATCGGCCACTAGTTGGCGCTAACGAGTTTTATGGCTCTGTAATCACGTGGTGTTAGATATATTGTCACAAAATGCATATCATTTGATAGATCTGCTCATGCTGAACAACTTTGCCTCTAGAACCATTGCTGTCAATCAAACCGTTCATTAAATATTCATGAATATGTTAAAAACCTACTTTTGCGAACTAGTCCCTGGTTTTTTGCCCGATCGGAACCAGACCAGTCTAGGACAATTCTATGGACTCTCTAGATCAATAATTATCAAAAAAAAGTTGAACTTTTGTATTTGTATGGCTGTAATAGGGTCATTTATAAAATGGGTGTGGCAAAATACACTCAAAAGCCTATAAATCCTAAATGAAAACTCAGAACTTCACAAAAATTGGTGAGCATATGTGTCATAACATCACAAACAAGCTTGCAAAATTTTATGGAGATTGGACAATAGTTGGCGCTATAACTGTTAAAAAGCTTTAAAACCATATATTTCCTATGGTAAACTGCCTGTATTGGCTGTAAATGGTCTTTTCCATGTCTGATCATATAATTTTCATATCATAATGTTCAAAACTAGTGCAATACAATTCTCTGGACTCACTAGATCAATAATTGTCAGAAAAAGTTGAACTACTTCATTTGGATAGCTATAATAGGTTCACTTCAAAATCTGGCCTTTACCAAGTGTCCCCGAAAGCCTATATCTCTTTAATCAATGCTCAGACCTTCTTAAAAACAAGTCAGAACGTGTGAAATATCACCCTGAACAAGCATGAAAATTTTCAGACAGATCGGACAAAATTTGCCTCTATAACAGTTAAAAAGGTGAAAATGATATGATTTAATGGCATGTTAAGCCAATAAGTGGTATTTTACTGCCCCCTGCTGTTTAAAATAGTCATTTTCTCATATTGGTATTGGTATCAGCCATGGTAAATCATGATAAATGATGGTGTGTGTGTGTGTGTGTGTGTGTGTGTGTGTGTGTGTGTGTGTGTGTGTGTGTGTGTGTGTGTGTGTGTGTGTGGTACAAATATAACAAAGGTTTTATTTTCCAACATGAAAACAAACATAACAGAGTGCTAGTGCACAAACAATAACCGACAATGATAATGGATGAGAGGGGAACTTAAATACACAGATCAAGACAAGGACAACAGGTGACGGTTATGATGATGAGGAGCAGGTGATGATGAGGAGGGTGATGAGGAGCAGGTGCAGGTGATGACGACAGATGGTGAATGTGATGAAGACAGAAGGTGAATGTGATGAAGGTGAATGTGACACCAATATCACTGAAACATTTGTGTGTGTGTGTGTGTGTGTGTGTGTGTGTGTGTGTGTGTGTGTGTGTGTGTGTGTGTGTGTGTGTGTGTAGCATTATTGTGTGTAGCATATGTAGCAATTATGCATTATTGAGTTAACATGGAAACACTGGTTTGCTTTAGTGCAGAAAACTGGTCAAAATCATGAGGTTTAAAGTGAAAGTGAGCCAATAAGTGGTCTTCTACTGCCCTCTGCTGGCCATTCTACTTATTAATTAAATTTTTCCACATGTGCTTGCATTTATACTTGAATACACACTAAAAATCACTTATATAGCAATAACTATTATAACACAATCATATTTTGTCAGTGTTAATCACTTTATTTGCACTGACACTTCAAATAATTGCTAGTAATGTGGTAAATCATGGTAAATCATGGTTAACTATGCTCTGTGTGTGTGTGTGTGTGTGTGTGTGTGTGTGTGTGTGTGTGTGTGTGTGTGTGTGTGTGTGTGTGTGTGTAAGCATGCATTGAGTTAACATAGATAAACTGGTTTGCTTTAGTGCAGAAAACTGGTTTAAAGTGAAAGTGAGCCAATAAGTGGTCTTCTACTGCCCTCTGCTGGCCATTCTACTTATTAATGAAATATTTCAACATGTGCTTGCATTCATACTTGAATACACACAAAAAAAATCACTTATATAGCAATAACTATTATAACACAATCATATTTTGTCAGTGTTAATCACTTTATTTGCACTGACACTTCAAATAATTGCTAGTAATGTGATAAATCAGGCTAGAAACATGGTAAATCAAAGTAAATAATACTAGATTGTCGTTTATCTCCTGGTAAATAATACTAGAACGTGGTATATCATGGTAAATCACGGTTAACTATGCTGTGTGTGTATGTGTGTGTGTGTGTGTGTGTGTGTGTTTGTGTGTGTGTGTGTGTGTGTGTGTGTGTGTGTGTGTGTGTGTTTGTGTGTGTGTGTGTGTGTGTGTGTGTGTGTGTGTGTGTGTGTGTGTGTGTGTGTAAGCATGCATTGAGTTAACATGGAAAAACTGGTTTGCTTTAGTGCAGAAAACTGGTTTAAAGTGAAAGTGAGCCAATAAGTGGTCTTCTACTGCCCTCTGCTGGCCATTCTACTTAATAATGAAATATTTTACATGTGCTTTTGCATTCATACTTGGACACACACTAAAAATCACGTATATAACTAACTATTATAACACAATAATATTTTGTCAGTGTTCATCACCTCATTTGCACTGACACTTCACATATTTGCTAGTAATGTGGTTAATCATGCTAGAAACATTGTAAATCATAGTAAATAATACTGAAATGAGGTGTATCAAGGTAAATCATGCTAGAATCCTAATAAATCATTCTGGAACATGGTATATGATAGTAAATCATGCTAGAATCATATTAAATAATTCTAGAATGTGGCAAATCGTTGTGGGAGGAGCCTATTTTACTCAAATGGCTATAACTCAATAAGTAAATGAGATATCTTCACCAAACTCAGTACACATGTGTATGGGTTCAATTTGAGGTCACAGTAAACAATTCTATGGAGATCGGAGCATAGGTGGCGCTATAACTGTTAAAAAGCTTTAAAACCATATATATCCCATGGCAAATTGCCTGTATTGGCTGTAAATGGTCTTTTCCATCTATTATGTCAGTGGTTACATGCTTGCTAAATAAATCTTAATAACTTTTGATGCTTTTGTGCTTAAATGCCTTAAAGGCCTTAACTGCTTGAACCCCGATAAATGCTGCTTGCAGCTTTAATTATTAGGGGTTCAAGCACGAAGTGCTGAAACCCTATTGTAATTGTGCTGATTTTTATTAGGGGTTCAAGCACGAAGTGCTGAAACCCTATTGTAATTGTACTGATTTTTATTATTATTATTATTATTATTCTCCCCTAAAACGCATCGTGCAGCCCAAACCGTAAGAGCTGGAACCTTGAAACTTGGCCAAATGGTAGTCCTCAATTTGGGGAGAACCTATCAAAGTATGACCCAGATTGGCCCATAGGTGGCGCTATAGCGACCAAAAGCGCGAAACTGCTCATAACTCCTAGACCGTATGTCGTAGACTCAAGTGTCCTATATCATTGGAAAGCTGGACGCCTGAAGGTCAAAACGTATATCTCCGATTTTATTTCAGGTATGCAAATTTTTCCGCCATTTTGAATTTTGTCAAAAACCTACTTTTGCGAACTAGTCCCTGGTTTTTCGCCCGATCGGAACCAAACCAGTGCAGAAATGTTCTTTGGAGTCTGAAGATCAATAATTATCGAAAAAAAGTCGAAATTTCGATTCCTGGTCGCTAGCGGGTGATAAATTAATGTTGTGGGAGGAGCCTATTTTACTAAAATGGCTATAACTCGAAAAGGAAATGAGATATCTTCACCAAACTTGGTACACATGTGTATGAGTTCAATTTGGGGTCATAGTAAAAAAATTTCGACGATTGATCACATGGTGGCGCTATAACATGAAAAAAACATGAAAAGGGCTATGACCACGTGACCGTTTGTCCGATTGACTTGAAAATTGGTATGCAGTGTCTTGGTCCAAGGTGCCATGTATGTCTATGAGGACATTGGCGTACCTCGAAAAACATGACAGCCATCGACCAATGAAATTTGAGCACCTATTAGACAAGGTTAACGGAGGCCGATCGGAACGATACTCGATGGGCATGTTCAACTCATGGCCCTAGAGGTCTGTAAGAATTTTGAAAGAAATCGGCCACTAGTTGGCGCTAACGAGTTTTATGGCTCTGTAATCACGTGGTGTTACACTTATTGTCACAAAATGCATATCATTTGATAGATCTGCTCATGCTGAACAACTTTGCCTCAAGAACCATTGCTGTCAATCAAACCGTTCATTAAATATTCGCAATTATGTTAAAAACCTACTTTTGCGAACTAGTCCTAGGTTTTTTGCCCGATCGGAACAAAACCAGTCTAGGGTAATTCTCTGGACTCTCTAGATCAATAATTATCAAAAAAAAGTTCAACTTTAGCATTTTTCGCATGGGTATATTGGGTCATAATGAAAATGGGCGTGGCAAAATGCATTTAAAAGCCTATAAATCCTAAACGAAAACTCAGAACTTCACAAAAATTGGTGAGCATATGTACCATAACAGTCTAAACAAGCATGTAAAATTTCATGAAGATCGTACGATAGGTGGCGCTATAACTGTTAAAAAGCTTTGAAAACCATATATTTCCTATGGTAAATTGCCTGTTTTGGCTGTAAATGGTCTTTTCCATCTATTATTTCAGTGGTTAAAAGCTTTACAAATAAAACTTAATGTCTTAAATGCTTATGTGCTTAAAGGCCTTAAATGCTTGAACCCCGATAAATGCTGCTTGCAGCTTTAATTATTATTATTATTATTCCGCCCTAAAACGCATTGTGCAGCCCAAACCGTAAGAGCTGGAACCTTGAAACTTGGCCAAATGGTAGTCCTCAATTTGGGGAGAACCTATCAAAATATGACCCCGATTGGCCCATAGGTGGCGCTATAATGACCAAATTTACTAAATTGCTCATAACTCCTAGACAGTTTGTCCTAGAGTCTCAATTTTAGCATCACTGTGATCCCTGGCTCCAGACGGACAAAATGGCTATCTCCAAATCCCGATCCGAGCAAAAAAAAATTTGTTATGGGCAATTTTGTCCAAAACCTACTTTTGCGAACTAGTCCTAGGTTTTTGGCCCAATCCAGACCAGACCAGTCTAGCACAATTCTCTGGAGTCTCTAGATCAATAATTATTGAAAAAAAGTTGAACTTTTGCATTGGCCTGGCTGTAACAGGGTCATTTAGGGAAGGGGCGGGACAAAAAAAACACTCAAAAGCCTATACAACCTAAGGGAAAACCCCAAACTTCACAAAAATCGATGAGCAGGTGTGTCAGACCATGGTGAAGAAGCATGCCAAGTTTCGTGAAGATCGGACCATAGGTGGCGCTATAACTGTCCAAAACGTCTCTTCTTATTAGGGGTTCAAGCACGAAGTGCTGAAACCCTATTGTAATTGTGCTGATTTTTATTATTATTATTATTATTATTATTATTCCGCCCTAAAACGCATTGTGCAGCCCAAACCGTAAGAGCTGGAACCTTGAAACTTGGCCAAATGGTAGTCCTCAATTTGGGGAGAACCTATCAAAATATGACCCCGATTGGCCCATAGGTGGCGCTATAATGACCAAATTTACTAAATTGCTCATAACTCCTAGACAGTTTGTCCTAGAGTCTCAATTTTAGCATCACTGTGATCCCTGGCTCCAGACGGACAAAATGGCTATCTCCAAATCCCGATCCGAGCAAAAAAAAATTTGTTATGGGCAATTTTGTCCAAAACCTACTTTTGCGAACTAGTCCTAGGTTTTTGGCCCAATCCAGACCAGACCAGTCTAGCACAATTCTCTGGAGTCTCTAGATCAATAATTATTGAAAAAAAGTTGAACTTTTGCATTGGCCTGGCTGTAACAGGGTCATTTAGGGAAGGGGCGGGACAAAAAAAACACTCAAAAGCCTATACAACCTAAGGGAAAACCCCAAACTTCACAAAAATCGATGAGCAGGTGTGTCAGACCATGGTGAAGAAGCATGCCAAGTTTCGTGAAGATCGGACCATAGGTGGCGCTATAACTGTCCAAAACGTCTCTTCTTATTAGGGGTTCAAGCACGAAGTGCTGAAACCCTATTGTAATTGTGCTGATTTTTATTATTATTATTATTATTATTATTATTCCGCCCTAAAACGCATTGTGCAGCCCAAACCGTAAGAGCTGGAACCTTGAAACTTGGCCAAATGGTAGTCCTCAATTTGGGGAGAACCTATCAAAATATGACCCCGATTGGCCCATAGGTGGCGCTATAATGACCAAATTTACTAAATTGCTCATAACTCCTAGACAGTTTGTCCTAGAGTCTCAATTTTAGCATCACTGTGATCCCTGGCTCCAGACGGACAAAATGGCTATCTCCAAATCCCGATCCGAGCAAAAAAAAATTTGTTATGGGCAATTTTGTCCAAAACCTACTTTTGCGAACTAGTCCTAGGTTTTTGGCCCAATCCAGACCAGACCAGTCTAGCACAATTCTCTGGAGTCTCTAGATCAATAATTATTGAAAAAAAGTTGAACTTTTGCATTGGCCTGGCTGTAACAGGGTCATTTAGGGAAGGGGCGGGACAAAAAAAACACTCAAAAGCCTATACAACCTAAGGGAAAACCCCAAACTTCACAAAAATCGATGAGCAGGTGTGTCAGACCATGGTGAAGAAGCATGCCAAGTTTCGTGAAGATCGGACCATAGGTGGCGCTATAACTGTCCAAAACGTCTCTTCTTATTAGGGGTTCAAGCACGAAGTGCTGAAACCCTATTGTAATTGTGCTGATTTTTATTATTATTAGGGGTTCAAGCACGAAGTGCTGAAACCCTATTGTAATTGTGCTGATTTTTATTATTATTATTAGGGGTTCAAGCACGAAGTGCTGAAACCCTATTGTAATTGTACTGATTTTTATTATTATTATTATTATTATTCTCCCCTAAAACGCATCGTGCAGCCCAAACCGTAAGAGCTGGAACCTTGAAACTTTGCCAAATGGTAGTCCTCAATTTGGGGAGAACCTATCAAAGTATGACCCAGATTGGCCCATAGGTGGCGCTATAGCGACCAAAAGCGCGAAACTGCTCATAACTCCTAGACCGTATGTCGTAGACTCAAGTGTCCTATATCATTGGAAAGCTGGACGCCTGAAGGTCAAAACGTATATCTCCGATTTTATTTCAGGTATGCAAATTTTTCCGCCATTTTGAATTTTGTCAAAAACCTACTTTTGCGAACTAGTCCCTGGTTTTTCGCCCGATCGGAACCAAACCAGTGCAGAAATGTTCTTTGGAGTCTGAAGATCAATAATTATCGAAAAAAAGTCGAAATTTCGATTCCTGGTCGCTAGCGGGTGATAAATTAATGTTGTGGGAGGAGCCTATTTTACTAAAATGGCTATAACTCGAAAAGGAAATGAGATATCTTCACCAAACTTGGTACACATGTGTATGAGTTCAATTTGGGGTCATAGTAAAAAAATTTCGACGATTGATCACATGGTGGCGCTATAACATGAAAAAAACATGAAAAGGGCTATGACCACGTGACCGTTTGTCCGATTGACTTGAAAATTGGTATGCAGTGTCTTGGTCCAAGGTGCCATGTATGTCTATGAGGACATTGGCGTACCTCGAAAAACATGACAGCCATCGACCAATGAAATTTGAGCACCTATTAGACAAGGTTAACGGAGGCCGATCGGAACGATACTCGATGGGCATGTTCAACTCATGGCCCTAGAGGTCTGTAAGAATTTTGAAAGAAATCGGCCACTAGTTGGCGCTAACGAGTTTTATGGCTCTGTAATCACGTGGTGTTACACTTATTGTCACAAAATGCATATCATTTGATAGATCTGCTCATGCTGAACAACTTTGCCTCAAGAACCATTGCTGTCAATCAAACCGTTCATTAAATATTCGCAATTATGTTAAAAACCTACTTTTGCGAACTAGTCCTAGGTTTTTTGCCCGATCGGAACAAAACCAGTCTAGGGTAATTCTCTGGACTCTCTAGATCAATAATTATCAAAAAAAAGTTCAACTTTAGCATTTTTCGCATGGGTATATTGGGTCATAATGAAAATGGGCGTGGCAAAATGCATTTAAAAGCCTATAAATCCTAAACGAAAACTCAGAACTTCACAAAAATTGGTGAGCATATGTACCATAACAGTCTAAACAAGCATGTACAATTTCATGAAGATCGTACGATAGGTGGCGCTATAACTGTTAAAAAGCTTTGAAAACCATATATTTCCTATGGTAAATTGCCTGTTTTGGCTGTAAATGGTCTTTTCCATCTATTATTTCAGTGGTTAAAAGCTTTACAAATAAAACTTAATGTCTTAAATGCTTATGTGCTTAAAGGCCTTAAATGCTTGAACCCCGATAAATGCTGCTTGCAGCTTTAATTATTATTATTATTCTGCCGTAAAACGCATCGTGCAGCCCAAACCGTAAGGGCTAGAGCTTTGAAACTTTGCCATATGGTAGTACAAAAATCGAGGAGAGGTTATCAAATTATGACCCCGATTGGCCCATAGGTGGCGCTATAGCAACCAAAAGCGCGAAACTGCTCATAACTCCTAGACCGTAAGTCATAGACTCAAGTGTCTTATATCATTGGAAAGCTGGACGCCTGACGAACAAAACGTATATCTCCGATTTTATTTCCGCCATGATAGATTTTCCGCCATTTTGAATTTTGTCGAAAATCTACTTTTGCGAACTAGTCCCTGGTTTTTTGCCCGATCGGAACCAAACCAGTGCAGAATTGTTCTCTGGAGTCTGAATATCAATAATTATCAAAAAAAAGTTGAAATTTCGATTCACGGTCGCTAGGGGGTGCAAAATTAACGTTGTGGGAGGAGCCTATTTTACTAAAATGGCTATAACTCCAGAAGTAAAAGAGGTATTTTAACCAAACCTGGTACACATGTGTAAGACGTCAATATGAGGTCACGGTAAAAAAATCGCGGCGATTGGTCACATGGTGGCGCTATAACATGAAAAAAACATAAAACAGGCTATAACCACCTGACCGTTAGTCCGATTGACTTGAAAATTGGTATGCAGTGTCTTGGTCCAAGGTGCCATGTATGTCTATGAGGACATTGGTGTATCTCAAAAAACATGGCCGCCATCGGCCAATGAAGTTTGAGCACCTATTAGACAAGGTTAACGGAGGCCTATCGGAACGAAACTCGGTGGGCATGTTCGACTCATGGCCCTAGAGGTCTGTAAGAATTTTAAAAGAAATCGGCCACTAGTTGGCGCTAACGAGTTTTATGGCTCTGTAATCACGTGGTGTTACACTTATTGTCACAAAATGCATACCATTTGATAGATCTCCTCTTGTTGAACAACTTTGCCTCAAGAACCATTGCTGTCAATCAAACCGTTCATTAAATATTCGTAATTATGTTAAAAACCTACTTTTGCGAACTAGTCCTAGGTTTTTCGCCCGATCAGAACCAAACGAGTCTAGGACAATTCTATGGACTCTCAAGATCAATAATTATCAAAAAAAAGTTGAACTTTTGCATTTTTCGCATGGGTATATTGGGTCATAAAGAAAATGGGCGTGGCAAAATGCACTCAAAAGCCTATAAATCCTAAACGAAAACTCAGAACTTCACGAAAATTGGTGAGCTTATGTGCCATAACATCATTAACAAGCATGCAAAATTTCATGGAGATCGGACTATAGATGGTGCTATAACTGTTAAAAAGCTTTAAAAAACACATATTTCCTATGGTAAATTGCCTGTATTGGCTGTAAATGGACTTTTCCATCTATTATTTCAGTGGTTAAAAGCTTTCTAAATAAATCTTAATGTCTTAAATGCTTATGTGCCTAAAGGCCTTAAATGCTTGAACCCCGATAAATGCTGCTTGCAGCTTTAATTATTATTATTATTATTATTCCGCCCTAAAACGCATTGTGCAGCCCAAACCGTAAGAGCTGGAACCTTGAAACTTGGCCAAATGGTAGTCCTCAATTTGGGGAGAACCTATCAAAATATGACCCCGATTGGCCCATAGGTGGCGCTATAATGACCAAATTTACTAAATTGCTCATAACTCCTAGACAGTTTGTCCTAGAGTCTCACTTTTAGCATCACTGTGATCCCTGGCTCCAGACGGACAAAATGGCTATCTCCAAATCCCGATCCGAGCAAAAAAAAATTTGTTATGGGCAATTTTGTCCAAAACCTACTTTTGCGAACTAGTCCTAGGTTTTTGGCCCAATCCAGACCAGACCAGTCTAGCACAATTCTCTGGAGTCTCTAGATCAATAATTATTGAAAAAAAGTTGAACTTTTGCATTGGCCTGGCTGTAACAGGGTCATTTAGGGAAGGGGCGGGACAAAAAAAACACTCAAAAGCCTATACAACCTAAGGGAAAACCCCAAACTTCACAAAAATCGATGAGCAGGTGTGTCAGACCATGGTGAAGAAGCATGCCAAGTTTCGTGAAGATCGGACCATAGGTGGCGCTATAACTGTCCAAAACGTCTCTTCTTATTAGGGGTTCAAGCACGAAGTGCTGAAACCCTATTGTAATTGTGCTGATTTTTATTATTAGGGGTTCAAGCACGAAGTGCTGAAACCCTATTGTAATTGTGCTGATTTTTATTATTATTATTATTATTATTATTCTGCCGTAAAACGCATCGTGCAGCCCAAACCGTAAGGGCTAGAGCTTTGAAACTTTGCCATATGGTAGTACAAAAATCGAGGAGAGGTTATCAAATTATGACCCCGATTGGCCCATAGGTGGCGCTATAGCAACCAAAAGCGCGAAACTGCTCATAACTCCTAGACCGTAAGTCATAGACTCAAGTGTCTTATATCATTGGAAAGCTGGACGCCTGACGAACAAAACGTATATCTCCGATTTTATTTCCGCCATGATAGATTTTCCGCCATTTTGAATTTTGTCGAAAATCTACTTTTGCGAACTAGTCCCTGGTTTTTTGCCCGATCGGAACCAAACCAGTGCAGAATTGTTCTCTGGAGTCTGAATATCAATAATTATCAAAAAAAAGTTGAAATTTCGATTCACGGTCGCTAGGGGGTGCAAAATTAACGTTGTGGGAGGAGCCTATTTTACTAAAATGGCTATAACTCCAGAAGTAAAAGAGGTATTTTAACCAAACCTGGTACACATGTGTAAGACGTCAATATGAGGTCACGGTAAAAAAATCGCGGCGATTGGTCACATGGTGGCGCTATAACATGAAAAAAACATAAAACAGGCTATAACCACCTGACCGTTAGTCCGATTGACTTGAAAATTGGTATGCAGTGTCTTGGTCCAAGGTGCCATGTATGTCTATGAGGACATTGGTGTATCTCAAAAAACATGGCCGCCATCGGCCAATGAAGTTTGAGCACCTATTAGACAAGGTTAACGGAGGCCTATCGGAACGAAACTCGGTGGGCATGTTCGACTCATGGCCCTAGAGGTCTGTAAGAATTTTAAAAGAAATCGGCCACTAGTTGGCGCTAACGAGTTTTATGGCTCTGTAATCACGTGGTGTTACACTTATTGTCACAAAATGCATACCATTTGATAGATCTCCTCTTGTTGAACAACTTTGCCTCAAGAACCATTGCTGTCAATCAAACCGTTCATTAAATATTCGTAATTATGTTAAAAACCTACTTTTGCGAACTAGTCCTAGGTTTTTCGCCCGATCAGAACCAAACGAGTCTAGGACAATTCTATGGACTCTCAAGATCAATAATTATCAAAAAAAAGTTGAACTTTTGCATTTTTCGCATGGGTATATTGGGTCATAAAGAAAATGGGCGTGGCAAAATGCACTCAAAAGCCTATAAATCCTAAACGAAAACTCAGAACTTCACGAAAATTGGTGAGCTTATGTGCCATAACATCATTAACAAGCATGCAAAATTTCATGGAGATCGGACTATAGATGGTGCTATAACTGTTAAAAAGCTTTAAAAAACACATATTTCCTATGGTAAATTGCCTGTATTGGCTGTAAATGGACTTTTCCATCTATTATTTCAGTGGTTAAAAGCTTTCTAAATAAATCTTAATGTCTTAAATGCTTATGTGCCTAAAGGCCTTAAATGCTTGAACCCCGATAAATGCTGCTTGCAGCTTTAATTATTATTATTATTATTATTATTCCGCCCTAAAACGCATTGTGCAGCCCAAACCGTAAGAGCTGGAACCTTGAAACTTGGCCAAATGGTAGTCCTCAATTTGGGGAGAACCTATCAAAATATGACCCCGATTGGCCCATAGGTGGCGCTATAATGACCAAATTTACTAAATTGCTCATAACTCCTAGACAGTTTGTCCTAGAGTCTCACTTTTAGCATCACTGTGATCCCTGGCTCCAGACGGACAAAATGGCTATCTCCAAATCCCGATCCGAGCAAAAAAAAATTTGTTATGGGCAATTTTGTCCAAAACCTACTTTTGCGAACTAGTCCTAGGTTTTTGGCCCAATCCAGACCAGACCAGTCTAGCACAATTCTCTGGAGTCTCTAGATCAATAATTATTGAAAAAAAGTTGAACTTTTGCATTGGCCTGGCTGTAACAGGGTCATTTAGGGAAGGGGCGGGACAAAAAAAACACTCAAAAGCCTATACAACCTAAGGGAAAACCCCAAACTTCACAAAAATCGATGAGCAGGTGTGTCAGACCATGGTGAAGAAGCATGCCAAGTTTCGTGAAGATCGGACCATAGGTGGCGCTATAACTGTCCAAAACGTCTCTTCTTATTAGGGGTTCAAGCACGAAGTGCTGAAACCCTATTGTAATTGTGCTGATTTTTATTATTATTATTATTATTATTATTATTCCGCCCTAAAACGCATTGTGCAGCCCAAACCGTAAGAGCTGGAACCTTGAAACTTGGCCAAATGGTAGTCCTCAATTTGGGGAGAACCTATCAAAATATGACCCCGATTGGCCCATAGGTGGCGCTATAATGACCAAATTTACTAAATTGCTCATAACTCCTAGACAGTTTGTCCTAGAGTCTCAATTTTAGCATCACTGTGATCCCTGGCTCCAGACGGACAAAATGGCTATCTCCAAATCCCGATCCGAGCAAAAAAAAATTTGTTATGGGCAATTTTGTCCAAAACCTACTTTTGCGAACTAGTCCTAGGTTTTTGGCCCAATCCAGACCAGACCAGTCTAGCACAATTCTCTGGAGTCTCTAGATCAATAATTATTGAAAAAAAGTTGAACTTTTGCATTGGCCTGGCTGTAACAGGGTCATTTAGGGAAGGGGCGGGACAAAAAAAACACTCAAAAGCCTATACAACCTAAGGGAAAACCCCAAACTTCACAAAAATCGATGAGCAGGTGTGTCAGACCATGGTGAAGAAGCATGCCAAGTTTCGTGAAGATCGGACCATAGGTGGCGCTATAACTGTCCAAAACGTCTCTTCTTATTAGGGGTTCAAGCACGAAGTGCTGAAACCCTATTGTAATTGTGCTGATTTTTATTATTATTATTATTATTATTATTATTCCGCCCTAAAACGCATTGTGCAGCCCAAACCGTAAGAGCTGGAACCTTGAAACTTGGCCAAATGGTAGTCCTCAATTTGGGGAGAACCTATCAAAATATGACCCCGATTGGCCCATAGGTGGCGCTATAATGACCAAATTTACTAAATTGCTCATAACTCCTAGACAGTTTGTCCTAGAGTCTCAATTTTAGCATCACTGTGATCCCTGGCTCCAGACGGACAAAATGGCTATCTCCAAATCCCGATCCGAGCAAAAAAAAATTTGTTATGGGCAATTTTGTCCAAAACCTACTTTTGCGAACTAGTCCTAGGTTTTTGGCCCAATCCAGACCAGACCAGTCTAGCACAATTCTCTGGAGTCTCTAGATCAATAATTATTGAAAAAAAGTTGAACTTTTGCATTGGCCTGGCTGTAACAGGGTCATTTAGGGAAGGGGCGGGACAAAAAAAACACTCAAAAGCCTATACAACCTAAGGGAAAACCCCAAACTTCACAAAAATCGATGAGCAGGTGTGTCAGACCATGGTGAAGAAGCATGCCAAGTTTCGTGAAGATCGGACCATAGGTGGCGCTATAACTGTCCAAAACGTCTCTTCTTATTAGGGGTTCAAGCACGAAGTGCTGAAACCCTATTGTAATTGTGCTGATTTTTATTATTATTATTATTATTATTATTATTCCGCCCTAAAACGCATTGTGCAGCCCAAACCGTAAGAGCTGGAACCTTGAAACTTGGCCAAATGGTAGTCCTCAATTTGGGGAGAACCTATCAAAATATGACCCCGATTGGCCCATAGGTGGCGCTATAATGACCAAATTTACTAAATTGCTCATAACTCCTAGACAGTTTGTCCTAGAGTCTCAATTTTAGCATCACTGTGATCCCTGGCTCCAGACGGACAAAATGGCTATCTCCAAATCCCGATCCGAGCAAAAAAAAATTTGTTATGGGCAATTTTGTCCAAAACCTACTTTTGCGAACTAGTCCTAGGTTTTTGGCCCAATCCAGACCAGACCAGTCTAGCACAATTCTCTGGAGTCTCTAGATCAATAATTATTGAAAAAAAGTTGAACTTTTGCATTGGCCTGGCTGTAACAGGGTCATTTAGGGAAGGGGCGGGACAAAAAAAACACTCAAAAGCCTATACAACCTAAGGGAAAACCCCAAACTTCACAAAAATCGATGAGCAGGTGTGTCAGACCATGGTGAAGAAGCATGCCAAGTTTCGTGAAGATCGGACCATAGGTGGCGCTATAACTGTCCAAAACGTCTCTTCTTATTAGGGGTTCAAGCACGAAGTGCTGAAACCCTATTGTAATTGTGCTGATTTTTATTATTATTAGGGGTTCAAGCACGAAGTGCTGAAACCCTATTGTAATTGTACTGATTTTTATTATTATTATTATTATTATTATTCTGCCGTAAAACGCATCGTGCAGCCCAAACCGTAAGGGCTAGAGCATTGAAACTTTGCCAGATGGTAGTACAAAAATCGAGGAGAGGTTCAGAGATTATGACCCCGATTGGCCCATAGGTGGCGCTATAGCAACCAAAAGCGCGAAACTGCTCATAACTCCTAGACCGTATGTCGCAGACTCAAGTGTCTTATATCATTGGAAAGCTGGACGCCTGACGAACAAAACGTATATCTCCGATTTCATTTCCGTCATGATAGATTTTCCGCCATTTTGAATTTTGTCGAAAATCTACTTTTGCGAACTAGTCCCTGGTTTTTTGCCCGATCGGAGCCAAACCAGTGCAGAAATGTTCTCTGGAGTCTGAAGATCAATAATTATCGAAAAAATGTTGAAATTTCGATTCATGGACGCTAGGGGGCGCAAAATAATCGTTGTGGGAGGAGCCTATTTTACTAAAATGGCTATAACTTAAAAAGTAAATAAGATAGCTTCACCAAACTCGGTACACATGTGTATGGGTTCATTCTGGGGTCACAGTAAAAAAATCGCGACGATTGAACACTAGGTGGCGCTATAACATGAAAAAAACATGAAAAGGGCTATAACCACCTGACCGTTAGTCCGATTGACTGGAAAATTGGTATGCAGTGTCTTGGTCCAAGGTGCCATGTATGTCTATGAGGACATTGGCGTATCTCAAAAAACATGGCCGCCATTGGCCAATGAAGTTGAGCACCTATTAGACAAGGTTAACGGAGGCCGATCAGAACGAAACTCGATGGGCATGTTCGACTCATGGCCCTAGAGGTCTGTAAGAATTTTGAAAGAAATCGGCCACTAGTTGGCGCTAACGAGTTTTTTGGCTCTGTAATCACGTGGTGTTACACTTATCGTCACAAAAAGCATATCATTTGATATATCTGCTCATGCTGAACAACTTTGCCTCAAGAACCATTTCTGTCAATCAAACCGTTCATTAAATATTCATGAATATGTTTAAAACCTACTTTTGCGAACTAGTCCTAGGTTTTTTGCCCGATCGGAACCAGACCAGTCTAGGACAATTCTCTGGACTCTCTAGATCAATAATTATCAAAAAAAAGTTGAACTTTTGCATTTGGATGGCTGTAATAGGATCATTTATAAAATGGGCATGGAAAAATACATTAAAAAGCCTATAAATCCTAAATAAAAACCCAGAACTTCACAAAAATTGGTGAACTTATGTGACATAACATCATTAACAAGCATGCAAAATTTCATGGAGATCGGACGATAGGTGGCGCTATAACTGTTAAAAATCTTTAAAACCATATATTTCCTATGGTAAACTGCCTGTATTGACTGTAAATGGTCTTTTCCATCTCTGAATATATAATTTTCATATCATAATGTTAAAAACTAGTGCAATACAATTCTCTGGACTCACTAGAACAATAATTGTCAGAAAAAGTTGAACTACTTCATTTGGGTAGCTATAATAGGTTCACTTCAAAATGTGGCCTTTACCAAGTGTCCCCGAAAGCCTATATCTCTTTAATGAATGTTCAAACCTTCTTAAAAACAAGTCAGAACATGTGAAATATCACTCTGAACATGCATGAAAATTTTCAGACAGATCTGACAAAATTTGCCTCTATAACAGTTAAAAAGGTGAAAATGATATGAATATAATGACATATTAAGCCAAGAAGTGGTATTTTACTGCCCCCTGCTGTTTAAAATAGTCATGTTGTCATATTGTTCTATAATTTATATTTAGACTTTATAAAATCACTATTTTAACATTTACAATTACATTTAGTCAAAAATCCATCTGTTAAATTATTAGTATTGACAGTTTGATCACATCATATATTTCAAATGTCTGTATCTACAATATAATGTGTGTGTGTAGTCTTAGGTTTCTGAATAAATTCTGAATGATCTGATTAATAGCTTACAAAGACTTTGTGAAATGTTTATAGACCATTCAAATATATTTTCATAATGACATATCCCAATAGCATTGAAAAAAAAACATTTGTCTTGTGTGTGTGTGTGTGTGTGTGTGTGTGTTAACATGCATTATGGATTTAAAATGGAAAAACTGCTTTGCTTTAGTGCAGAAAAATGGTGAAAATCAAGAAGTTTAAAGTGAAAGTGAGCCAATATGTGGTCTTCTACTGCCCTCTGCTGGCCATTCTACTTATTAATGTCTACCCACATATGCTTTTGCATTCATTAGACACTAAAAATCACTTATATAACAATAAAACACTAAAAAATCACTTATATAACAATTACTATTGTAGCACAATCATATTTTGTCAGAGTTTATCACTTCATTTTTACTGATACTTCACATAATTGCTAGCAATGTGGTAAATCATGGTTAAATCACACTAAAAACATGGTAAATCAATAAATGATACTAGAATGTGGTGTATCAAGGTAAATCATACTACAATCCTGGTACATCATTCTAGAACATAGTATATCATGGTACATCATGCTAGAACATGGTAAATCATGGTAAACTATGCTAGAACAGGGTAAATCATGGTAAGCCATGATAAATCATAATAAACTATGGTAAATCATGTTAGAATGTGGTATATCATGGTAAATCATGCTAGAACATGGTAAATCATGGTAAACTATGCTAGAACAGGGTAAATCATGGTAAACTATGATAAATCATGATAAACTATGGTAATCCATGCTAGAATCACAGTAAACAATGGTAAATCATACTAGAATGTAGTATATCATGGTAAATTATGCTAGAATATGGCAAATCATGCTAGAATCATAGTAAATAATACTAGAATGTGCTAAATTGTTGTGGGAGGAGCCTATTTTACTAAAATGGCTATAACTCAAGAAGTAAATGAGATATCTTCACCAAACTCAGTACACATGTGTATGGGTTCAATTTGAGGTCACAGTAAACAATTCTATGGAGATCGGACCATAGGTGGCGCTATAACTGTTAAAAAGCTTTAAAACCATATATATCCCATGGTAAACTGCCTGTATTGGCTGTAAATGGTCTTTTCCATCTATTATGTCCGTGGTTACATGCTTGCTAAATAAATCTTAACTTTTGATGCTTTTGTGCTTAAATGCTTAAAAGGCTTTAACTGCTTGAACCCCGATAAATGCTGCTTGCAGCTTTAATTATTATTATTATTATTATTCTGCCGTAAAACGCATCGTGCAGCCCAAACCGTAAGGGCTAGAGCTTTGAAACTTTGCCATATGGTAGTACAAAAATCGAGGAGAGGTTATCAAATTATGACCCCGATTGGCCCATAGGTGGCGCTATAGCAACCAAAAGCGCGAAACTGCTCATAACTCCTAGACCGTAAGTCATAGACTCAAGTGTCTTATATCATTGGAAAGCTGGACGCCTGACGAACAAAACGTATATCTCCGATTTTATTTCCGCCATGATAGATTTTCCGCCATTTTGAATTTTGTCGAAAATCTACTTTTGCGAACTAGTCCCTGGTTTTTTGCCCGATCGGAACCAAACCAGTGCAGAATTGTTCTCTGGAGTCTGAATATCAATAATTATCAAAAAAAAGTTGAAATTTCGATTCACGGTCGCTAGGGGGTGCAAAATTAACGTTGTGGGAGGAGCCTATTTTACTAAAATGGCTATAACTCCAGAAGTAAAAGAGGTATTTTAACCAAACCTGGTACACATGTGTAAGACGTCAATATGAGGTCACGGTAAAAAAATCGCGGCGATTGGTCACATGGTGGCGCTATAACATGAAAAAAACATAAAACAGGCTATAACCACCTGACCGTTAGTCCGATTGACTTGAAAATTGGTATGCAGTGTCTTGGTCCAAGGTGCCATGTATGTCTATGAGGACATTGGTGTATCTCAAAAAACTTGGCCGCCATCGGCCAATGAAGTTTGAGCACCTATTAGACAAGGTTAACGGAGGCCTATCGGAACGAAACTCGGTGGGCATGTTCGACTCATGGCCCTAGAGGTCTGTAAGAATTTTAAAAGAAATCGGCCACTAGTTGGCGCTAACGAGTTTTATGGCTCTGTAATCACGTGGTGTTACACTTATTGTCACAAAATGCATACCATTTGATAGATCTCCTCTTGTTGAACAACTTTGCCTCAAGAACCATTGCTGTCAATCAAACCGTTCATTAAATATTCGTAATTATGTTAAAAACCTACTTTTGCGAACTAGTCCTAGGTTTTTCGCCCGATCAGAACCAAACGAGTCTAGGACAATTCTATGGACTCTCAAGATCAATAATTATCAAAAAAAAGTTGAACTTTTGCATTTTTCGCATGGGTATATTGGGTCATAAAGAAAATGGGCGTGGCAAAATGCACTCAAAAGCCTATAAATCCTAAACAAAAACTCAGAACTTCACGAAAATTGGTGAGCTTATGTGCCATAACATCATTAACAAGCATGCAAAATTTCATGGAGATCGGACTATAGATGGTGCTATAACTGTTAAAAAGCTTTAAAAAACACATATTTCCTATGGTAAATTGCCTGTATTGGCTGTAAATGGACTTTTCCATCTATTATTTCAGTGGTTAAAAGCTTTCTAAATAAATCTTAATGTCTTAAATGCTTATGTGCCTAAAGGCCTTAAATGCTTGAACCCCGATAAATGCTGCTTGCAGCTTTAATTATTATTATTATTATTATTCCGCCCTAAAACGCATTGTGCAGCCCAAACCGTAAGAGCTGGAACCTTGAAACTTGGCCAAATGGTAGTCCTCAATTTGGGGAGAACCTATCAAAATATGACCCCGATTGGCCCATAGGTGGCGCTATAATGACCAAATTTACTAAATTGCTCATAACTCCTAGACAGTTTGTCCTAGAGTCTCAATTTTAGCATCACTGTGATCCCTGGCTCCAGACGGACAAAATGGCTATCTCCAAATCCCGATCCGAGCAAAAAAAATTTTGTTATGGGCAATTTTGTCCAAAACCTACTTTTGCGAACTAGTCCTAGGTTTTTGGCCCAATCCAGACCAGACCAGTCTAGCACAATTCTCTGGAGTCTCTAGATCAATAATTATTGAAAAAAAGTTGAACTTTTGCATTGGCCTGGCTGTAACAGGGTCATTTAGGGAAGGGGCGGGACAAAAAAAACACTCAAAAGCCTATACAACCTAAGGGAAAACCCCAAACTTCACAAAAATCGATGAGCAGGTGTGTCAGACCATGGTGAAGAAGCATGCCAAGTTTCGTGAAGATCGGACCATAGGTGGCGCTATAACTGTCCAAAACGTCTCTTCTTATTAGGGGTTCAAGCACGAAGTGCTGAAACCCTATTGTAATTGTGCTGATTTTTATTATTATTATTATTATTATTATTATTCCGCCCTAAAACGCATTGTGCAGCCCAAACCGTAAGAGCTGGAACCTTGAAACTTGGCCAAATGGTAGTCCTCAATTTGGGGAGAACCTATCAAAATATGACCCCGATTGGCCCATAGGTGGCGCTATAATGACCAAATTTACTAAATTGCTCATAACTCCTAGACAGTTTGTCCTAGAGTCTCAATTTTAGCATCACTGTGATCCCTGGCTCCAGACGGACAAAATGGCTATCTCCAAATCCCGATCCGAGCAAAAAAAAATTTGTTATGGGCAATTTTGTCCAAAACCTACTTTTGCGAACTAGTCCTAGGTTTTTGGCCCAATCCAGACCAGACCAGTCTAGCACAATTCTCTGGAGTCTCTAGATCAATAATTATTGAAAAAAAGTTGAACTTTTGCATTGGCCTGGCTGTAACAGGGTCATTTAGGGAAGGGGCGGGACAAAAAAAACACTCAAAAGCCTATACAACCTAAGGGAAAACCCCAAACTTCACAAAAATCGATGAGCAGGTGTGTCAGACCATGGTGAAGAAGCATGCCAAGTTTCGTGAAGATCGGACCATAGGTGGCGCTATAACTGTCCAAAACGTCTCTTCTTATTAGGGGTTCAAGCACGAAGTGCTGAAACCCTATTGTAATTGTGCTGATTTTTATTATTAGGGGTTCAAGCACGAAGTGCTGAAACCCTATTGTAATTGTGCTGATTTTTATTATTATTATTATTATTATTATTCTGCCGTAAAACGCATCGTGCAGCCCAAACCGTAAGGGCTAGAGCTTTGAAACTTTGCCATATGGTAGTACAAAAATCGAGGAGAGGTTATCAAATTATGACCCCGATTGGCCCATAGGTGGCGCTATAGCAACCAAAAGCGCGAAACTGCTCATAACTCCTAGACCGTAAGTCATAGACTCAAGTGTCTTATATCATTGGAAAGCTGGACGCCTGACGAACAAAACGTATATCTCCGATTTTATTTCCGCCATGATAGATTTTCCGCCATTTTGAATTTTGTCGAAAATCTACTTTTGCGAACTAGTCCCTGGTTTTTTGCCCGATCGGAACCAAACCAGTGCAGAATTGTTCTCTGGAGTCTGAATATCAATAATTATCAAAAAAAAGTTGAAATTTCGATTCACGGTCGCTAGGGGGTGCAAAATTAACGTTGTGGGAGGAGCCTATTTTACTAAAATGGCTATAACTCCAGAAGTAAAAGAGGTATTTTAACCAAACCTGGTACACATGTGTAAGACGTCAATATGAGGTCACGGTAAAAAAATCGCGGCGATTGGTCACATGGTGGCGCTATAACATGAAAAAAACATAAAACAGGCTATAACCACCTGACCGTTAGTCCGATTGACTTGAAAATTGGTATGCAGTGTCTTGGTCCAAGGTGCCATGTATGTCTATGAGGACATTGGTGTATCTCAAAAAACATGGCCGCCATCGGCCAATGAAGTTTGAGCACCTATTAGACAAGGTTAACGGAGGCCTATCGGAACGAAACTCGGTGGGCATGTTCGACTCATGGCCCTAGAGGTCTGTAAGAATTTTAAAAGAAATCGGCCACTAGTTGGCGCTAACGAGTTTTATGGCTCTGTAATCACGTGGTGTTACACTTATTGTCACAAAATGCATACCATTTGATAGATCTCCTCTTGTTGAACAACTTTGCCTCAAGAACCATTGCTGTCAATCAAACCGTTCATTAAATATTCGTAATTATGTTAAAAACCTACTTTTGCGAACTAGTCCTAGGTTTTTCGCCCGATCAGAACCAAACGAGTCTAGGACAATTCTATGGACTCTCAAGATCAATAATTATCAAAAAAAAGTTGAACTTTTGCATTTTTCGCATGGGTATATTGGGTCATAAAGAAAATGGGCGTGGCAAAATGCACTCAAAAGCCTATAAATCCTAAACAAAAACTCAGAACTTCACGAAAATTGGTGAGCTTATGTGCCATAACATCATTAACAAGCATGCAAAATTTCATGGAGATCGGACTATAGATGGTGCTATAACTGTTAAAAAGCTTTAAAAAACACATATTTCCTATGGTAAATTGCCTGTATTGGCTGTAAATGGACTTTTCCATCTATTATTTCAGTGGTTAAAAGCTTTCTAAATAAATCTTAATGTCTTAAATGCTTATGTGCCTAAAGGCCTTAAATGCTTGAACCCCGATAAATGCTGCTTGCAGCTTTAATTATTATTATTATTATTATTATTCCGCCCTAAAACGCATTGTGCAGCCCAAACCGTAAGAGCTGGAACCTTGAAACTTGGCCAAATGGTAGTCCTCAATTTGGGGAGAACCTATCAAAATATGACCCCGATTGGCCCATAGGTGGCGCTATAATGACCAAATTTACTAAATTGCTCATAACTCCTAGACAGTTTGTCCTAGAGTCTCAATTTTAGCATCACTGTGATCCCTGGCTCCAGACGGACAAAATGGCTATCTCCAAATCCCGATCCGAGCAAAAAAAAATTTGTTATGGGCAATTTTGTCCAAAACCTACTTTTGCGAACTAGTCCTAGGTTTTTGGCCCAATCCAGACCAGACCAGTCTAGCACAATTCTCTGGAGTCTCTAGATCAATAATTATTGAAAAAAAGTTGAACTTTTGCATTGGCCTGGCTGTAACAGGGTCATTTAGGGAAGGGGCGGGACAAAAAAAACACTCAAAAGCCTATACAACCTAAGGGAAAACCCCAAACTTCACAAAAATCGATGAGCAGGTGTGTCAGACCATGGTGAAGAAGCATGCCAAGTTTCGTGAAGATCGGACCATAGGTGGCGCTATAACTGTCCAAAACGTCTCTTCTTATTAGGGGTTCAAGCACGAAGTGCTGAAACCCTATTGTAATTGTGCTGATTTTTATTATTATTATTATTATTATTATTATTCCGCCCTAAAACGCATTGTGCAGCCCAAACCGTAAGAGCTGGAACCTTGAAACTTGGCCAAATGGTAGTCCTCAATTTGGGGAGAACCTATCAAAATATGACCCCGATTGGCCCATAGGTGGCGCTATAATGACCAAATTTACTAAATTGCTCATAACTCCTAGACAGTTTGTCCTAGAGTCTCAATTTTAGCATCACTGTGATCCCTGGCTCCAGACGGACAAAATGGCTATCTCCAAATCCCGATCCGAGCAAAAAAAAATTTGTTATGGGCAATTTTGTCCAAAACCTACTTTTGCGAACTAGTCCTAGGTTTTTGGCCCAATCCAGACCAGACCAGTCTAGCACAATTCTCTGGAGTCTCTAGATCAATAATTATTGAAAAAAAGTTGAACTTTTGCATTGGCCTGGCTGTAACAGGGTCATTTAGGGAAGGGGCGGGACAAAAAAAACACTCAAAAGCCTATACAACCTAAGGGAAAACCCCAAACTTCACAAAAATCGATGAGCAGGTGTGTCAGACCATGGTGAAGAAGCATGCCAAGTTTCGTGAAGATCGGACCATAGGTGGCGCTATAACTGTCCAAAACGTCTCTTCTTATTAGGGGTTCAAGCACGAAGTGCTGAAACCCTATTGTAATTGTGCTGATTTTTATTATTATTATTATTATTATTATTATTCCGCCCTAAAACGCATTGTGCAGCCCAAACCGTAAGAGCTGGAACCTTGAAACTTGGCCAAATGGTAGTCCTCAATTTGGGGAGAACCTATCAAAATATGACCCCGATTGGCCCATAGGTGGCGCTATAATGACCAAATTTACTAAATTGCTCATAACTCCTAGACAGTTTGTCCTAGAGTCTCAATTTTAGCATCACTGTGATCCCTGGCTCCAGACGGACAAAATGGCTATCTCCAAATCCCGATCCGAGCAAAAAAAAATTTGTTATGGGCAATTTTGTCCAAAACCTACTTTTGCGAACTAGTCCTAGGTTTTTGGCCCAATCCAGACCAGACCAGTCTAGCACAATTCTCTGGAGTCTCTAGATCAATAATTATTGAAAAAAAGTTGAACTTTTGCATTGGCCTGGCTGTAACAGGGTCATTTAGGGAAGGGGCGGGACAAAAAAAACACTCAAAAGCCTATACAACCTAAGGGAAAACCCCAAACTTCACAAAAATCGATGAGCAGGTGTGTCAGACCATGGTGAAGAAGCATGCCAAGTTTCGTGAAGATCGGACCATAGGTGGCGCTATAACTGTCCAAAACGTCTCTTCTTATTAGGGGTTCAAGCACGAAGTGCTGAAACCCTATTGTAATTGTGCTGATTTTTATTATTATTATTATTATTATTATTATTCCGCCCTAAAACGCATTGTGCAGCCCAAACCGTAAGAGCTGGAACCTTGAAACTTGGCCAAATGGTAGTCCTCAATTTGGGGAGAACCTATCAAAATATGACCCCGATTGGCCCATAGGTGGCGCTATAATGACCAAATTTACTAAATTGCTCATAACTCCTAGACAGTTTGTCCTAGAGTCTCACTTTTAGCATCACTGTGATCCCTGGCTCCAGACGGACAAAATGGCTATCTCCAAATCCCGATCCGAGCAAAAAAAAAATTTGTTATGGGCAATTTTGTCCAAAACCTACTTTTGCGAACTAGTCCTAGGTTTTTGGCCCAATCCAGACCAGACCAGTCTAGCACAATTCTCTGGAGTCTCTAGATCAATAATTATTGAAAAAAAGTTGAACTTTTGCATTGGCCTGGCTGTAACAGGGTCATTTAGGGAAGGGGCGGGACAAAAAAAACACTCAAAAGCCTATACAACCTAAGGGAAAACCCCAAACTTCACAAAAATCGATGAGCAGGTGTGTCAGACCATGGTGAAGAAGCATGCCAAGTTTCGTGAAGATCGGACCATAGGTGGCGCTATAACTGTCCAAAACGTCTCTTCTTATTAGGGGTTCAAGCACGAAGTGCTGAAACCCTATTGTAATTGTGCTGATTTTTATTATTATTATTATTATTATTATTATTCCGCCCTAAAACGCATTGTGCAGCCCAAACCGTAAGAGCTGGAACCTTGAAACTTGGCCAAATGGTAGTCCTCAATTTGGGGAGAACCTATCAAAATATGACCCCGATTGGCCCATAGGTGGCGCTATAATGACCAAATTTACTAAATTGCTCATAACTCCTAGACAGTTTGTCCTAGAGTCTCAATTTTAGCATCACTGTGATCCCTGGCTCCAGACGGACAAAATGGCTATCTCCAAATCCCGATCCGAGCAAAAAAAAATTTGTTATGGGCAATTTTGTCCAAAACCTACTTTTGCGAACTAGTCCTAGGTTTTTGGCCCAATCCAGACCAGACCAGTCTAGCACAATTCTCTGGAGTCTCTAGATCAATAATTATTGAAAAAAAGTTGAACTTTTGCATTGGCCTGGCTGTAACAGGGTCATTTAGGGAAGGGGCGGGACAAAAAAAACACTCAAAAGCCTATACAACCTAAGGGAAAACCCCAAACTTCACAAAAATCGATGAGCAGGTGTGTCAGACCATGGTGAAGAAGCATGCCAAGTTTCGTGAAGATCGGACCATAGGTGGCGCTATAACTGTCCAAAACGTCTCTTCTTATTAGGGGTTCAAGCACGAAGTGCTGAAACCCTATTGTAATTGTGCTGATTTTTATTATTATTATTATTATTATTATTATTCCGCCCTAAAACGCATTGTGCAGCCCAAACCGTAAGAGCTGGAACCTTGAAACTTGGCCAAATGGTAGTCCTCAATTTGGGGAGAACCTATCAAAATATGACCCCGATTGGCCCATAGGTGGCGCTATAATGACCAAATTTACTAAATTGCTCATAACTCCTAGACAGTTTGTCCTAGAGTCTCACTTTTAGCATCACTGTGATCCCTGGCTCCAGACGGACAAAATGGCTATCTCCAAATCCCGATCCGAGCAAAAAAAAATTTGTTATGGGCAATTTTGTCCAAAACCTACTTTTGCGAACTAGTCCTAGGTTTTTGGCCCAATCCAGACCAGACCAGTCTAGCACAATTCTCTGGAGTCTCTAGATCAATAATTATTGAAAAAAAGTTGAACTTTTGCATTGGCCTGGCTGTAACAGGGTCATTTAGGGAAGGGGCGGGACAAAAAAAACACTCAAAAGCCTATACAACCTAAGGGAAAACCCCAAACTTCACAAAAATCGATGAGCAGGTGTGTCAGACCATGGTGAAGAAGCATGCCAAGTTTCGTGAAGATCGGACCATAGGTGGCGCTATAACTGTCCAAAACGTCTCTTCTTATTAGGGGTTCAAGCACGAAGTGCTGAAACCCTATTGTAATTGTGCTGATTTTTATTATTATTATTATTATTATTATTATTCCGCCCTAAAACGCATTGTGCAGCCCAAACCGTAAGAGCTGGAACCTTGAAACTTGGCCAAATGGTAGTCCTCAATTTGGGGAGAACCTATCAAAATATGACCCCGATTGGCCCATAGGTGGCGCTATAATGACCAAATTTACTAAATTGCTCATAACTCCTAGACAGTTTGTCCTAGAGTCTCACTTTTAGCATCACTGTGATCCCTGGCTCCAGACGGACAAAATGGCTATCTCCAAATCCCGATCCGAGCAAAAAAAAATTTGTTATGGGCAATTTTGTCCAAAACCTACTTTTGCGAACTAGTCCTAGGTTTTTGGCCCAATCCAGACCAGACCAGTCTAGCACAATTCTCTGGAGTCTCTAGATCAATAATTATTGAAAAAAAGTTGAACTTTTGCATTGGCCTGGCTGTAACAGGGTCATTTAGGGAAGGGGCGGGACAAAAAAAACACTCAAAAGCCTATACAACCTAAGGGAAAACCCCAAACTTCACAAAAATCGATGAGCAGGTGTGTCAGACCATGGTGAAGAAGCATGCCAAGTTTCGTGAAGATCGGACCATAGGTGGCGCTATAACTGTCCAAAACGTCTCTTCTTATTAGGGGTTCAAGCACGAAGTGCTGAAACCCTATTGTAATTGTGCTGATTTTTATTATTATTATTATTATTATTATTATTCCGCCCTAAAACGCATTGTGCAGCCCAAACCGTAAGAGCTGGAACCTTGAAACTTGGCCAAATGGTAGTCCTCAATTTGGGGAGAACCTATCAAAATATGACCCCGATTGGCCCATAGGTGGCGCTATAATGACCAAATTTACTAAATTGCTCATAACTCCTAGACAGTTTGTCCTAGAGTCTCACTTTTAGCATCACTGTGATCCCTGGCTCCAGACGGACAAAATGGCTATCTCCAAATCCCGATCCGAGCAAAAAAAAATTTGTTATGGGCAATTTTGTCCAAAACCTACTTTTGCGAACTAGTCCTAGGTTTTTGGCCCAATCCAGACCAGACCAGTCTAGCACAATTCTCTGGAGTCTCTAGATCAATAATTATTGAAAAAAAGTTGAACTTTTGCATTGGCCTGGCTGTAACAGGGTCATTTAGGGAAGGGGCGGGACAAAAAAAACACTCAAAAGCCTATACAACCTAAGGGAAAACCCCAAACTTCACAAAAATCGATGAGCAGGTGTGTCAGACCATGGTGAAGAAGCATGCCAAGTTTCGTGAAGATCGGACCATAGGTGGCGCTATAACTGTCCAAAACGTCTCTTCTTATTAGGGGTTCAAGCACGAAGTGCTGAAACCCTATTGTAATTGTGCTGATTTTTATTATTATTATTATTATTATTATTATTCCGCCCTAAAACGCATTGTGCAGCCCAAACCGTAAGAGCTGGAACCTTGAAACTTGGCCAAATGGTAGTCCTCAATTTGGGGAGAACCTATCAAAATATGACCCCGATTGGCCCATAGGTGGCGCTATAATGACCAAATTTACTAAATTGCTCATAACTCCTAGACAGTTTGTCCTAGAGTCTCACTTTTAGCATCACTGTGATCCCTGGCTCCAGACGGACAAAATGGCTATCTCCAAATCCCGATCCGAGCAAAAAAAAATTTGTTATGGGCAATTTTGTCCAAAACCTACTTTTGCGAACTAGTCCTAGGTTTTTGGCCCAATCCAGACCAGACCAGTCTAGCACAATTCTCTGGAGTCTCTAGATCAATAATTATTGAAAAAAAGTTGAACTTTTGCATTGGCCTGGCTGTAACAGGGTCATTTAGGGAAGGGGCGGGACAAAAAAAACACTCAAAAGCCTATACAACCTAAGGGAAAACCCCAAACTTCACAAAAATCGATGAGCAGGTGTGTCAGACCATGGTGAAGAAGCATGCCAAGTTTCGTGAAGATCGGACCATAGGTGGCGCTATAACTGTCCAAAACGTCTCTTCTTATTAGGGGTTCAAGCACGAAGTGCTGAAACCCTATTGTAATTGTGCTGATTTTTATTATTATTATTATTATTATTATTATTCCGCCCTAAAACGCATTGTGCAGCCCAAACCGTAAGAGCTGGAACCTTGAAACTTGGCCAAATGGTAGTCCTCAATTTGGGGAGAACCTATCAAAATATGACCCCGATTGGCCCATAGGTGGCGCTATAATGACCAAATTTACTAAATTGCTCATAACTCCTAGACAGTTTGTCCTAGAGTCTCACTTTTAGCATCACTGTGATCCCTGGCTCCAGACGGACAAAATGGCTATCTCCAAATCCCGATCCGAGCAAAAAAAAATTTGTTATGGGCAATTTTGTCCAAAACCTACTTTTGCGAACTAGTCCTAGGTTTTTGGCCCAATCCAGACCAGACCAGTCTAGCACAATTCTCTGGAGTCTCTAGATCAATAATTATTGAAAAAAAGTTGAACTTTTGCATTGGCCTGGCTGTAACAGGGTCATTTAGGGAAGGGGCGGGACAAAAAAAACACTCAAAAGCCTATACAACCTAAGGGAAAACCCCAAACTTCACAAAAATCGATGAGCAGGTGTGTCAGACCATGGTGAAGAAGCATGCCAAGTTTCGTGAAGATCGGACCATAGGTGGCGCTATAACTGTCCAAAACGTCTCTTCTTATTAGGGGTTCAAGCACGAAGTGCTGAAACCCTATTGTAATTGTGCTGATTTTTATTATTATTATTATTATTATTATTATTCCGCCCTAAAACGCATTGTGCAGCCCAAACCGTAAGAGCTGGAACCTTGAAACTTGGCCAAATGGTAGTCCTCAATTTGGGGAGAACCTATCAAAATATGACCCCGATTGGCCCATAGGTGGCGCTATAATGACCAAATTTACTAAATTGCTCATAACTCCTAGACAGTTTGTCCTAGAGTCTCAATTTTAGCATCACTGTGATCCCTGGCTCCAGACGGACAAAATGGCTATCTCCAAATCCCGATCCGAGCAAAAAAAAATTTGTTATGGGCAATTTTGTCCAAAACCTACTTTTGCGAACTAGTCCTAGGTTTTTGGCCCAATCCAGACCAGACCAGTCTAGCACAATTCTCTGGAGTCTCTAGATCAATAATTATTGAAAAAAAGTTGAACTTTTGCATTGGCCTGGCTGTAACAGGGTCATTTAGGGAAGGGGCGGGACAAAAAAAACACTCAAAAGCCTATACAACCTAAGGGAAAACCCCAAACTTCACAAAAATCGATGAGCAGGTGTGTCAGACCATGGTGAAGAAGCATGCCAAGTTTCGTGAAGATCGGACCATAGGTGGCGCTATAACTGTCCAAAACGTCTCTTCTTATTAGGGGTTCAAGCACGAAGTGCTGAAACCCTATTGTAATTGTGCTGATTTTTATTATTATTATTATTATTATTATTATTCCGCCCTAAAACGCATTGTGCAGCCCAAACCGTAAGAGCTGGAACCTTGAAACTTGGCCAAATGGTAGTCCTCAATTTGGGGAGAACCTATCAAAATATGACCCCGATTGGCCCATAGGTGGCGCTATAATGACCAAATTTACTAAATTGCTCATAACTCCTAGACAGTTTGTCCTAGAGTCTCACTTTTAGCATCACTGTGATCCCTGGCTCCAGACGGACAAAATGGCTATCTCCAAATCCCGATCCGAGCAAAAAAAAATTTGTTATGGGCAATTTTGTCCAAAACCTACTTTTGCGAACTAGTCCTAGGTTTTTGGCCCAATCCAGACCAGACCAGTCTAGCACAATTCTCTGGAGTCTCTAGATCAATAATTATTGAAAAAAAGTTGAACTTTTGCATTGGCCTGGCTGTAACAGGGTCATTTAGGGAAGGGGCGGGACAAAAAAAACACTCAAAAGCCTATACAACCTAAGGGAAAACCCCAAACTTCACAAAAATCGATGAGCAGGTGTGTCAGACCATGGTGAAGAAGCATGCCAAGTTTCGTGAAGATCGGACCATAGGTGGCGCTATAACTGTCCAAAACGTCTCTTCTTATTAGGGGTTCAAGCACGAAGTGCTGAAACCCTATTGTAATTGTGCTGATTTTTATTATTATTATTATTATTATTATTATTCCGCCCTAAAACGCATTGTGCAGCCCAAACCGTAAGAGCTGGAACCTTGAAACTTGGCCAAATGGTAGTCCTCAATTTGGGGAGAACCTATCAAAATATGACCCCGATTGGCCCATAGGTGGCGCTATAATGACCAAATTTACTAAATTGCTCATAACTCCTAGACAGTTTGTCCTAGAGTCTCACTTTTAGCATCACTGTGATCCCTGGCTCCAGACGGACAAAATGGCTATCTCCAAATCCCGATCCGAGCAAAAAAAAATTTGTTATGGGCAATTTTGTCCAAAACCTACTTTTGCGAACTAGTCCTAGGTTTTTGGCCCAATCCAGACCAGACCAGTCTAGCACAATTCTCTGGAGTCTCTAGATCAATAATTATTGAAAAAAAGTTGAACTTTTGCATTGGCCTGGCTGTAACAGGGTCATTTAGGGAAGGGGCGGGACAAAAAAAACACTCAAAAGCCTATACAACCTAAGGGAAAACCCCAAACTTCACAAAAATCGATGAGCAGGTGTGTCAGACCATGGTGAAGAAGCATGCCAAGTTTCGTGAAGATCGGACCATAGGTGGCGCTATAACTGTCCAAAACGTCTCTTCTTATTAGGGGTTCAAGCACGAAGTGCTGAAACCCTATTGTAATTGTGCTGATTTTTATTATTATTATTATTATTATTATTATTCCGCCCTAAAACGCATTGTGCAGCCCAAACCGTAAGAGCTGGAACCTTGAAACTTGGCCAAATGGTAGTCCTCAATTTGGGGAGAACCTATCAAAATATGACCCCGATTGGCCCATAGGTGGCGCTATAATGACCAAATTTACTAAATTGCTCATAACTCCTAGACAGTTTGTCCTAGAGTCTCAATTTTAGCATCACTGTGATCCCTGGCTCCAGACGGACAAAATGGCTATCTCCAAATCCCGATCCGAGCAAAAAAAAATTTGTTATGGGCAATTTTGTCCAAAACCTACTTTTGCGAACTAGTCCTAGGTTTTTGGCCCAATCCAGACCAGACCAGTCTAGCACAATTCTCTGGAGTCTCTAGATCAATAATTATTGAAAAAAAGTTGAACTTTTGCATTGGCCTGGCTGTAACAGGGTCATTTAGGGAAGGGGCGGGACAAAAAAAACACTCAAAAGCCTATACAACCTAAGGGAAAACCCCAAACTTCACAAAAATCGATGAGCAGGTGTGTCAGACCATGGTGAAGAAGCATGCCAAGTTTCGTGAAGATCGGACCATAGGTGGCGCTATAACTGTCCAAAACGTCTCTTCTTATTAGGGGTTCAAGCACGAAGTGCTGAAACCCTATTGTAATTGTGCTGATTTTTATTATTATTATTATTATTATTATTATTCCGCCCTAAAACGCATTGTGCAGCCCAAACCGTAAGAGCTGGAACCTTGAAACTTGGCCAAATGGTAGTCCTCAATTTGGGGAGAACCTATCAAAATATGACCCCGATTGGCCCATAGGTGGCGCTATAATGACCAAATTTACTAAATTGCTCATAACTCCTAGACAGTTTGTCCTAGAGTCTCACTTTTAGCATCACTGTGATCCCTGGCTCCAGACGGACAAAATGGCTATCTCCAAATCCCGATCCGAGCAAAAAAAAATTTGTTATGGGCAATTTTGTCCAAAACCTACTTTTGCGAACTAGTCCTAGGTTTTTGGCCCAATCCAGACCAGACCAGTCTAGCACAATTCTCTGGAGTCTCTAGATCAATAATTATTGAAAAAAAGTTGAACTTTTGCATTGGCCTGGCTGTAACAGGGTCATTTAGGGAAGGGGCGGGACAAAAAAAACACTCAAAAGCCTATACAACCTAAGGGAAAACCCCAAACTTCACAAAAATCGATGAGCAGGTGTGTCAGACCATGGTGAAGAAGCATGCCAAGTTTCGTGAAGATCGGACCATAGGTGGCGCTATAACTGTCCAAAACGTCTCTTCTTATTAGGGGTTCAAGCACGAAGTGCTGAAACCCTATTGTAATTGTGCTGATTTTTATTATTATTATTATTATTATTATTATTCCGCCCTAAAACGCATTGTGCAGCCCAAACCGTAAGAGCTGGAACCTTGAAACTTGGCCAAATGGTAGTCCTCAATTTGGGGAGAACCTATCAAAATATGACCCCGATTGGCCCATAGGTGGCGCTATAATGACCAAATTTACTAAATTGCTCATAACTCCTAGACAGTTTGTCCTAGAGTCTCACTTTTAGCATCACTGTGATCCCTGGCTCCAGACGGACAAAATGGCTATCTCCAAATCCCGATCCGAGCAAAAAAAAATTTGTTATGGGCAATTTTGTCCAAAACCTACTTTTGCGAACTAGTCCTAGGTTTTTGGCCCAATCCAGACCAGACCAGTCTAGCACAATTCTCTGGAGTCTCTAGATCAATAATTATTGAAAAAAAGTTGAACTTTTGCATTGGCCTGGCTGTAACAGGGTCATTTAGGGAAGGGGCGGGACAAAAAAAACACTCAAAAGCCTATACAACCTAAGGGAAAACCCCAAACTTCACAAAAATCGATGAGCAGGTGTGTCAGACCATGGTGAAGAAGCATGCCAAGTTTCGTGAAGATCGGACCATAGGTGGCGCTATAACTGTCCAAAACGTCTCTTCTTATTAGGGGTTCAAGCACGAAGTGCTGAAACCCTATTGTAATTGTGCTGATTTTTATTATTATTATTATTATTATTATTATTCCGCCCTAAAACGCATTGTGCAGCCCAAACCGTAAGAGCTGGAACCTTGAAACTTGGCCAAATGGTAGTCCTCAATTTGGGGAGAACCTATCAAAATATGACCCCGATTGGCCCATAGGTGGCGCTATAATGACCAAATTTACTAAATTGCTCATAACTCCTAGACAGTTTGTCCTAGAGTCTCAATTTTAGCATCACTGTGATCCCTGGCTCCAGACGGACAAAATGGCTATCTCCAAATCCCGATCCGAGCAAAAAAAAATTTGTTATGGGCAATTTTGTCCAAAACCTACTTTTGCGAACTAGTCCTAGGTTTTTGGCCCAATCCAGACCAGACCAGTCTAGCACAATTCTCTGGAGTCTCTAGATCAATAATTATTGAAAAAAAGTTGAACTTTTGCATTGGCCTGGCTGTAACAGGGTCATTTAGGGAAGGGGCGGGACAAAAAAAACACTCAAAAGCCTATACAACCTAAGGGAAAACCCCAAACTTCACAAAAATCGATGAGCAGGTGTGTCAGACCATGGTGAAGAAGCATGCCAAGTTTCGTGAAGATCGGACCATAGGTGGCGCTATAACTGTCCAAAACGTCTCTTCTTATTAGGGGTTCAAGCACGAAGTGCTGAAACCCTATTGTAATTGTGCTGATTTTTATTATTAGGGGTTCAAGCACGAAGTGCTGAAACCCTATTGTAATTGTACTGATTTTTATTATTAGGGGTTCAAGCACGAAGTGCTGAAACCCTATTGTAATTGTGCTGATTTTTATTATTATTATTATTATTATTATTCTGCCATAAAACGCATCGTGCAGCCCAAACCGTAAGGGCTAGAGCTTTGAAACTTTGCCATATGGTAGTACAAAAATCGAGGAGAGGTTATCAAATTATGACCCCGATTGGCCCATAGGTGGCGCTATAGCAACCAAAAGCGCGAAACTGCTCATAACTCCTAGACCGTAAGTCATAGACTCAAGTGTCTTATATCATTGGAAAGCTGGACGCCTGACGAACAAAACGTATATCTCCGATTTTATTTCCGCCATGATAGATTTTCCGCCATTTTGAATTTTGTCGAAAATCTACTTTTGCGAACTAGTCCCTGGTTTTTCGCCCGATTGGAACCAAACCAGTGCAGAATTGTTCTCTGGAGTCTGAAGATCAATAATTATCGAAAAAAAGTTGAAATTTCAATTCACGGTCGCTAGGGGGTGCAAAATTAACGTTGTGGGAGGAGCCTATTTTACTAAAATGGCTATAACTCAAGAAGTAATTCAGTAAACTTCACCAAACTTGGTAAACATGTGTAGAAGGTCAATCTGAGGTCACAGTAAAAAAATTGCGTCGATTGGCCACATGGTGGCGCTATAAAACAAAAAAAACATGTAGACACCTGACCGTTAGTCCGATTGACTTGAAATTTGGTATGCAGTGTCTTGGCCCAAGGGGCCATGTATGTCTAAAAGGATATTGGCATATCTCGAAAAACATGGCCGCCATTGGCCAATGAGGTTTGAGCACCTATTAAACAAGGTTAACGGAGGCCGATCGGAACGAAACTCGATGGGCATGTTCGACTCATGGCCCTAGAGGTCTGTAAGAGTTTTGAAAGAAATCGGCCACTAGTTGGCGCTAACGAGTTTTATGGCTCTGTAATCACGTGGTGTTACACTTATTGTCACAAAATGCATATCATCTGATAGATCTGCTCATGCTGAACAACTTTGCCTCAAGAACTAATGCTGTCAATTAAACCGTTTATTAAATATTCGTAATTATGTTAAAAACCTACTTTTACGAACTAGTCCTAGGTTTTTCGCCCGATCGAAACCAGACCAGTCTAGGACAATTCTCTGGACACTCTAGATCAATAATTATCAAAAAAAAGTTGAACTTTTGCATTTTGCGCATGGGTATATTGGGTCATAAAGAAAATGGGCGTGGCAAAATGCACTCAAAAGCCTATAAATCCTAAACGAAAACTCAGAACTTCACGAAAATTGGTGAGCATATGTGCCACAACATCATTAACAAGCATGCAAAATATCATGGAGATCGGACTATAGGTGGCGCTATAACTGTTAAAAAGCTTGCCTGTATTGGCTGTAAATGGACTTTTCCATCTATTATTTCAGTGGTTAAAAGCTTTCTAAATAAATCTTAATGTCTTAAATGCTTATGTGCTTAAAGGCCTTAAATGCTTGAACCCCGATAAATGCTGCTTGCAGCTTTAATTATTATTATTATTATTATTCTGCCGTAAAACGCATCGTGCAGCCCAAACCGTAAGGGCTAGAGCATTGAAACTTTGCCAGATGGTAGTACAAAAATCGAGGAGAGGTTCAGAGATTATGACCCCGATTGGCCCATAGGTGGCGCTATAGCAACCAAAAGCGCGAAACTGCTCATAACTCCTAGACCGTATGTCGCAGACTCAAGTGTCTTATATCATTGGAAAGCTGGACGCCTGACGAACAAAACGTATATCTCCGATTTCATTTCCGTCATGATAGATTTTCCGCCATTTTGAATTTTGTCGAAAATCTACTTTTGCGAACTAGTCCCTGGTTTTTTGCCCGATCGGAGCCAAACCAGTGCAGAAATGTTCTCTGGAGTCTGAAGATCAATAATTATCGAAAAAATGTTGAAATTTCGATTCATGGACGCTAGGGGGCGCAAAATAATCGTTGTGGGAGGAGCCTATTTTACTAAAATGGCTATAACTTAAAAAGTAAATAAGATAGCTTCACCAAACTCGGTACACATGTGTATGGGTTCATTCTGGGGTCACAGTAAAAAAATCGCGACGATTGAACACTAGGTGGCGCTATAACATGAAAAAAACATGAAAAGGGCTATAACCACCTGACCGTTAGTCCGATTGACTGGAAAATTGGTATGCAGTGTCTTGGTCCAAGGTGCCATGTATGTCTATGAGGACATTGGCGTATCTCAAAAAACATGGCCGCCATTGGCCAATGAAGTTGAGCACCTATTAGACAAGGTTAACGGAGGCCGATCGGAACGAAACTCGATGGGCATGTTCGACTCATGGCCCTAGAGGTCTGTAAGAATTTTGAAAGAAATCGGCCACTAGTTGGCGCTAACGAGTTTTTTGGCTCTGTAATCACGTGGTGTTACACTTATCGTCACAAAAAGCATATCATTTGATATATCTGCTCATGCTGAACAACTTTGCCTCAAGAACCATTTCTGTCAATCAAACCGTTCATTAAATATTCATGAATATGTTTAAAACCTACTTTTGCGAACTAGTCCTAGGTTTTTTGCCCGATCGGAACCAGACCAGTCTAGGACAATTCTCTGGACTCTCTAGATCAATAATTATCAAAAAAAAGTTGAACTTTTGCATTTGGATGGCTGTAATAGGATCATTTATAAAATGGGCATGGAAAAATACATTAAAAAGCCTATAAATCCTAAATAAAAACCCAGAACTTCACAAAAATTGGTGAACTTATGTGACATAACATCATTAACAAGCATGCAAAATTTCATGGAGATCGGACGATAGGTGGCGCTATAACTGTTAAAAATCTTTAAAACCATATATTTCCTATGGTAAACTGCCTGTATTGACTGTAAATGGTCTTTTCCATCTCTGAATATATAATTTTCATATCATAATGTTAAAAACTAGTGCAATACAATTCTCTGGACTCACTAGAACAATAATTGTCAGAAAAAGTTGAACTACTTCATTTGGGTAGCTATAATAGGTTCACTTCAAAATGTGGCCTTTACCAAGTGTCCCCGAAAGCCTATATCTCTTTAATGAATGTTCAAACCTTCTTAAAAACAAGTCAGAACATGTGAAATATCACTCTGAACATGCATGAAAATTTTCAGACAGATCTGACAAAATTTGCCTCTATAACAGTTAAAAAGGTGAAAATGATATGAATATAATGACATATTAAGCCAAGAAGTGGTATTTTACTGCCCCCTGCTGTTTAAAATAGTCATGTTGTCATATTGTTCTATAATTTATATTTAGACTTTATAAAATCACTATTTTAACATTTACAATTACATTTAGTCAAAAATCCATCTGTTAAATTATTAGTATTGACAGTTTGATCACATCATATATTTCAAATGTCTGTATCTACAATATAATGTGTGTGTGTAGTCTTAGGTTTCTGAATAAATTCTGAATGATCTGATTAATAGCTTACAAAGACTTTGTGAAATGTTTATAGACCATTCAAATATATTTTCATAATGACATATCCCAATAGCATTGAAAAAACAACATTTGTCTTGTGTGTGTGTGTGTGTGTGTGTGTTAACATGCATTATGGATTTAAAATGGAAAAACTGCTTTGCTTTAGTGCAGAAAAATGGTGAAAATCAAGAAGTTTAAAGTGAAAGTGAGCCAATATGTGGTCTTCTACTGCCCTCTGCTGGCCATTCTACTTATTAATGTCTACCCACATATGCTTTTGCATTCATTAGACACTAAAAATCACTTATATAACAATAAAACACTAAAAAATCACTTATATAACAATTACTATTGTAGCACAATCATATTTTGTCAGAGTTTATCACTTCATTTTTACTGATACTTCACATAATTGCTAGCAATGTGGTAAATCATGGTTAAATCACACTAAAAACATGGTAAATCAATAAATGATACTAGAATGTGGTGTATCAAGGTAAATCATACTACAATCCTGGTACATCATTCTAGAACATAGTATATCATGGTACATCATGCTAGAACATGGTAAATCATGGTAAACTATGCTAGAACAGGGTAAATCATGGTAAGCCATGATAAATCATAATAAACTATGGTAAATCATGTTAGAATGTGGTATATCATGGTAAATCATGCTAGAACATGGTAAATCATGGTAAACTATGCTAGAACAGGGTAAATCATGGTAAACTATGATAAATTATGATAAACTATGGTAATCCATGCTAGAATCACAGTAAACAATGGTAAATCATACTAGAATGTAGTATATCATGGTAAATTATGCTAGAATATGGCAAATCATGCTAGAATCATAGTAAATAATACTAGAATGTGCTAAATTGTTGTGGGAGGAGCCTATTTTACTAAAATGGCTATAACTCAAGAAGTAAATGAGATATCTTCACCAAACTCAGTACACATGTGTATGGGTTCAATTTGAGGTCACAGTAAACAATTCTATGGAGATCGGACCATAGGTGGCGCTATAACTGTTAAAAAGCTTTAAAACCATATATATCCCATGGTAAACTGCCTGTATTGGCTGTAAATGGTCTTTTCCATCTATTATGTCCGTGGTTACATGCTTGCTAAATAAATCTTAACTTTTGATGCTTTTGTGCTTAAATGCTTAAAAGGCTTTAACTGCTTGAACCCCGATAAATGCTGCTTGCAGCTTTAATTATTATTATTATTATTATTATTCCGCCCTAAAACGCATTGTGCAGCCCAAACCGTAAGAGCTGGAACCTTGAAACTTGGCCAAATGGTAGTCCTCAATTTGGGGAGAACCTATCAAAATATGACCCCGATTGGCCCATAGGTGGCGCTATAATGACCAAATTTACTAAATTGCTCATAACTCCTAGACAGTTTGTCCTAGAGTCTCAATTTTAGCATCACTGTGATCCCTGGCTCCAGACGGACAAAATGGCTATCTCCAAATCCCGATCCGAGCAAAAAAAATTTTGTTATGGGCAATTTTGTCCAAAACCTACTTTTGCGAACTAGTCCTAGGTTTTTGGCCCAATCCAGACCAGACCAGTCTAGCACAATTCTCTGGAGTCTCTAGATCAATAATTATTGAAAAAAAGTTGAACTTTTGCATTGGCCTGGCTGTAACAGGGTCATTTAGGGAAGGGGCGGGACAAAAAAAACACTCAAAAGCCTATACAACCTAAGGGAAAACCCCAAACTTCACAAAAATCGATGAGCAGGTGTGTCAGACCATGGTGAAGAAGCATGCCAAGTTTCGTGAAGATCGGACCATAGGTGGCGCTATAACTGTCCAAAACGTCTCTTCTTATTAGGGGTTCAAGCACGAAGTGCTGAAACCCTATTGTAATTGTGCTGATTTTTATTATTATTATTATTATTATTATTATTCCGCCCTAAAACGCATTGTGCAGCCCAAACCGTAAGAGCTGGAACCTTGAAACTTGGCCAAATGGTAGTCCTCAATTTGGGGAGAACCTATCAAAATATGACCCCGATTGGCCCATAGGTGGCGCTATAATGACCAAATTTACTAAATTGCTCATAACTCCTAGACAGTTTGTCCTAGAGTCTCAATTTTAGCATCACTGTGATCCCTGGCTCCAGACGGACAAAATGGCTATCTCCAAATCCCGATCCGAGCAAAAAAAAATTTGTTATGGGCAATTTTGTCCAAAACCTACTTTTGCGAACTAGTCCTAGGTTTTTGGCCCAATCCAGACCAGACCAGTCTAGCACAATTCTCTGGAGTCTCTAGATCAATAATTATTGAAAAAAAGTTGAACTTTTGCATTGGCCTGGCTGTAACAGGGTCATTTAGGGAAGGGGCGGGACAAAAAAAACACTCAAAAGCCTATACAACCTAAGGGAAAACCCCAAACTTCACAAAAATCGATGAGCAGGTGTGTCAGACCATGGTGAAGAAGCATGCCAAGTTTCGTGAAGATCGGACCATAGGTGGCGCTATAACTGTCCAAAACGTCTCTTCTTATTAGGGGTTCAAGCACGAAGTGCTGAAACCCTATTGTAATTGTGCTGATTTTTATTATTAGGGGTTCAAGCACGAAGTGCTGAAACCCTATTGTAATTGTACTGATTTTTATTATTAGGGGTTCAAGCACGAAGTGCTGAAACCCTATTGTAATTGTGCTGATTTTTATTATTATTATTATTATTATTATTCTGCCATAAAACGCATCGTGCAGCCCAAACCGTAAGGGCTAGAGCTTTGAAACTTTGCCATATGGTAGTACAAAAATCGAGGAGAGGTTATCAAATTATGACCCCGATTGGCCCATAGGTGGCGCTATAGCAACCAAAAGCGCGAAACTGCTCATAACTCCTAGACCGTAAGTCATAGACTCAAGTGTCTTATATCATTGGAAAGCTGGACGCCTGACGAACAAAACGTATATCTCCGATTTTATTTCCGCCATGATAGATTTTCCGCCATTTTGAATTTTGTCGAAAATCTACTTTTGCGAACTAGTCCCTGGTTTTTCGCCCGATTGGAACCAAACCAGTGCAGAATTGTTCTCTGGAGTCTGAAGATCAATAATTATCGAAAAAAAGTTGAAATTTCAATTCACGGTCGCTAGGGGGTGCAAAATTAACGTTGTGGGAGGAGCCTATTTTACTAAAATGGCTATAACTCAAGAAGTAATTCAGTAAACTTCACCAAACTTGGTAAACATGTGTAGAAGGTCAATCTGAGGTCACAGTAAAAAAATTGCGTCGATTGGCCACATGGTGGCGCTATAAAACAAAAAAAACATGTAGACACCTGACCGTTAGTCCGATTGACTTGAAATTTGGTATGCAGTGTCTTGGCCCAAGGGGCCATGTATGTCTAAAAGGATATTGGCATATCTCGAAAAACATGGCCGCCATTGGCCAATGAGGTTTGAGCACCTATTAAACAAGGTTAACGGAGGCCGATCGGAACGAAACTCGATGGGCATGTTCGACTCATGGCCCTAGAGGTCTGTAAGAGTTTTGAAAGAAATCGGCCACTAGTTGGCGCTAACGAGTTTTATGGCTCTGTAATCACGTGGTGTTACACTTATTGTCACAAAATGCATATCATCTGATAGATCTGCTCATGCTGAACAACTTTGCCTCAAGAACTAATGCTGTCAATTAAACCGTTTATTAAATATTCGTAATTATGTTAAAAACCTACTTTTACGAACTAGTCCTAGGTTTTTCGCCCGATCGAAACCAGACCAGTCTAGGACAATTCTCTGGACACTCTAGATCAATAATTATCAAAAAAAAGTTGAACTTTTGCATTTTGCGCATGGGTATATTGGGTCATAAAGAAAATGGGCGTGGCAAAATGCACTCAAAAGCCTATAAATCCTAAACGAAAACTCAGAACTTCACGAAAATTGGTGAGCATATGTGCCACAACATCATTAACAAGCATGCAAAATATCATGGAGATCGGACTATAGGTGGCGCTATAACTGTTAAAAAGCTTGCCTGTATTGGCTGTAAATGGACTTTTCCATCTATTATTTCAGTGGTTAAAAGCTTTCTAAATAAATCTTAATGTCTTAAATGCTTATGTGCTTAAAGGCCTTAAATGCTTGAACCCCGATAAATGCTGCTTGCAGCTTTAATTATTATTATTATTATTATTCTGCCGTAAAACGCATCGTGCAGCCCAAACCGTAAGGGCTAGAGCATTGAAACTTTGCCAGATGGTAGTACAAAAATCGAGGAGAGGTTCAGAGATTATGACCCCGATTGGCCCATAGGTGGCGCTATAGCAACCAAAAGCGCGAAACTGCTCATAACTCCTAGACCGTATGTCGCAGACTCAAGTGTCTTATATCATTGGAAAGCTGGACGCCTGACGAACAAAACGTATATCTCCGATTTCATTTCCGTCATGATAGATTTTCCGCCATTTTGAATTTTGTCGAAAATCTACTTTTGCGAACTAGTCCCTGGTTTTTTGCCCGATCGGAGCCAAACCAGTGCAGAAATGTTCTCTGGAGTCTGAAGATCAATAATTATCGAAAAAATGTTGAAATTTCGATTCATGGACGCTAGGGGGCGCAAAATAATCGTTGTGGGAGGAGCCTATTTTACTAAAATGGCTATAACTTAAAAAGTAAATAAGATAGCTTCACCAAACTCGGTACACATGTGTATGGGTTCATTCTGGGGTCACAGTAAAAAAATCGCGACGATTGAACACTAGGTGGCGCTATAACATGAAAAAAACATGAAAAGGGCTATAACCACCTGACCGTTAGTCCGATTGACTGGAAAATTGGTATGCAGTGTCTTGGTCCAAGGTGCCATGTATGTCTATGAGGACATTGGCGTATCTCAAAAAACATGGCCGCCATTGGCCAATGAAGTTGAGCACCTATTAGACAAGGTTAACGGAGGCCGATCGGAACGAAACTCGATGGGCATGTTCGACTCATGGCCCTAGAGGTCTGTAAGAATTTTGAAAGAAATCGGCCACTAGTTGGCGCTAACGAGTTTTTTGGCTCTGTAATCACGTGGTGTTACACTTATCGTCACAAAAAGCATATCATTTGATATATCTGCTCATGCTGAACAACTTTGCCTCAAGAACCATTTCTGTCAATCAAACCGTTCATTAAATATTCATGAATATGTTTAAAACCTACTTTTGCGAACTAGTCCTAGGTTTTTTGCCCGATCGGAACCAGACCAGTCTAGGACAATTCTCTGGACTCTCTAGATCAATAATTATCAAAAAAAAGTTGAACTTTTGCATTTGGATGGCTGTAATAGGATCATTTATAAAATGGGCATGGAAAAATACATTAAAAAGCCTATAAATCCTAAATAAAAACCCAGAACTTCACAAAAATTGGTGAACTTATGTGACATAACATCATTAACAAGCATGCAAAATTTCATGGAGATCGGACGATAGGTGGCGCTATAACTGTTAAAAATCTTTAAAACCATATATTTCCTATGGTAAACTGCCTGTATTGACTGTAAATGGTCTTTTCCATCTCTGAATATATAATTTTCATATCATAATGTTAAAAACTAGTGCAATACAATTCTCTGGACTCACTAGAACAATAATTGTCAGAAAAAGTTGAACTACTTCATTTGGGTAGCTATAATAGGTTCACTTCAAAATGTGGCCTTTACCAAGTGTCCCCGAAAGCCTATATCTCTTTAATGAATGTTCAAACCTTCTTAAAAACAAGTCAGAACATGTGAAATATCACTCTGAACATGCATGAAAATTTTCAGACAGATCTGACAAAATTTGCCTCTATAACAGTTAAAAAGGTGAAAATGATATGAATATAATGACATATTAAGCCAAGAAGTGGTATTTTACTGCCCCCTGCTGTTTAAAATAGTCATGTTGTCATATTGTTCTATAATTTATATTTAGACTTTATAAAATCACTATTTTAACATTTACAATTACATTTAGTCAAAAATCCATCTGTTAAATTATTAGTATTGACAGTTTGATCACATCATATATTTCAAATGTCTGTATCTACAATATAATGTGTGTGTGTAGTCTTAGGTTTCTGAATAAATTCTGAATGATCTGATTAATAGCTTACAAAGACTTTGTGAAATGTTTATAGACCATTCAAATATATTTTCATAATGACATATCCCAATAGCATTGAAAAAACAACATTTGTCTTGTGTGTGTGTGTGTGTGTGTGTGTTAACATGCATTATGGATTTAAAATGGAAAAACTGCTTTGCTTTAGTGCAGAAAAATGGTGAAAATCAAGAAGTTTAAAGTGAAAGTGAGCCAATATGTGGTCTTCTACTGCCCTCTGCTGGCCATTCTACTTATTAATGTCTACCCACATATGCTTTTGCATTCATTAGACACTAAAAATCACTTATATAACAATAAAACACTAAAAAATCACTTATATAACAATTACTATTGTAGCACAATCATATTTTGTCAGAGTTTATCACTTCATTTTTACTGATACTTCACATAATTGCTAGCAATGTGGTAAATCATGGTTAAATCACACTAAAAACATGGTAAATCAATAAATGATACTAGAATGTGGTGTATCAAGGTAAATCATACTACAATCCTGGTACATCATTCTAGAACATAGTATATCATGGTACATCATGCTAGAACATGGTAAATCATGGTAAACTATGCTAGAACAGGGTAAATCATGGTAAGCCATGATAAATCATAATAAACTATGGTAAATCATGTTAGAATGTGGTATATCATGGTAAATCATGCTAGAACATGGTAAATCATGGTAAACTATGCTAGAACAGGGTAAATCATGGTAAACTATGATAAATTATGATAAACTATGGTAATCCATGCTAGAATCACAGTAAACAATGGTAAATCATACTAGAATGTAGTATATCATGGTAAATTATGCTAGAATATGGCAAATCATGCTAGAATCATAGTAAATAATACTAGAATGTGCTAAATTGTTGTGGGAGGAGCCTATTTTACTAAAATGGCTATAACTCAAGAAGTAAATGAGATATCTTCACCAAACTCAGTACACATGTGTATGGGTTCAATTTGAGGTCACAGTAAACAATTCTATGGAGATCGGACCATAGGTGGCGCTATAACTGTTAAAAAGCTTTAAAACCATATATATCCCATGGTAAACTGCCTGTATTGGCTGTAAATGGTCTTTTCCATCTATTATGTCCGTGGTTACATGCTTGCTAAATAAATCTTAACTTTTGATGCTTTTGTGCTTAAATGCTTAAAAGGCTTTAACTGCTTGAACCCCGATAAATGCTGCTTGCAGCTTTAATTATTATTATTATTATTATTATTCCGCCCTAAAACGCATTGTGCAGCCCAAACCGTAAGAGCTGGAACCTTGAAACTTGGCCAAATGGTAGTCCTCAATTTGGGGAGAACCTATCAAAATATGACCCCGATTGGCCCATAGGTGGCGCTATAATGACCAAATTTACTAAATTGCTCATAACTCCTAGACAGTTTGTCCTAGAGTCTCAATTTTAGCATCACTGTGATCCCTGGCTCCAGACGGACAAAATGGCTATCTCCAAATCCCGATCCGAGCAAAAAAAATTTTGTTATGGGCAATTTTGTCCAAAACCTACTTTTGCGAACTAGTCCTAGGTTTTTGGCCCAATCCAGACCAGACCAGTCTAGCACAATTCTCTGGAGTCTCTAGATCAATAATTATTGAAAAAAAGTTGAACTTTTGCATTGGCCTGGCTGTAACAGGGTCATTTAGGGAAGGGGCGGGACAAAAAAAACACTCAAAAGCCTATACAACCTAAGGGAAAACCCCAAACTTCACAAAAATCGATGAGCAGGTGTGTCAGACCATGGTGAAGAAGCATGCCAAGTTTCGTGAAGATCGGACCATAGGTGGCGCTATAACTGTCCAAAACGTCTCTTCTTATTAGGGGTTCAAGCACGAAGTGCTGAAACCCTATTGTAATTGTGCTGATTTTTATTATTATTATTATTATTATTATTATTCCGCCCTAAAACGCATTGTGCAGCCCAAACCGTAAGAGCTGGAACCTTGAAACTTGGCCAAATGGTAGTCCTCAATTTGGGGAGAACCTATCAAAATATGACCCCGATTGGCCCATAGGTGGCGCTATAATGACCAAATTTACTAAATTGCTCATAACTCCTAGACAGTTTGTCCTAGAGTCTCAATTTTAGCATCACTGTGATCCCTGGCTCCAGACGGACAAAATGGCTATCTCCAAATCCCGATCCGAGCAAAAAAAAATTTGTTATGGGCAATTTTGTCCAAAACCTACTTTTGCGAACTAGTCCTAGGTTTTTGGCCCAATCCAGACCAGACCAGTCTAGCACAATTCTCTGGAGTCTCTAGATCAATAATTATTGAAAAAAAGTTGAACTTTTGCATTGGCCTGGCTGTAACAGGGTCATTTAGGGAAGGGGCGGGACAAAAAAAACACTCAAAAGCCTATACAACCTAAGGGAAAACCCCAAACTTCACAAAAATCGATGAGCAGGTGTGTCAGACCATGGTGAAGAAGCATGCCAAGTTTCGTGAAGATCGGACCATAGGTGGCGCTATAACTGTCCAAAACGTCTCTTCTTATTAGGGGTTCAAGCACGAAGTGCTGAAACCCTATTGTAATTGTGCTGATTTTTATTATTAGGGGTTCAAGCACGAAGTGCTGAAACCCTATTGTAATTGTACTGATTTTTATTATTAGGGGTTCAAGCACGAAGTGCTGAAACCCTATTGTAATTGTGCTGATTTTTATTAGGGGTTCAAGCACGAAGTGCTGAAACCCTATTGTAATTGTACTGATTTTTATTATTATTATTATTATTATTCTCCCCTAAAACGCATCGTGCAGCCCAAACCGTAAGAGCTGGAACCTTGAAACTTGGCCAAATGGTAGTCCTCAATTTGGGGAGAACCTATCAAAGTATGACCCAGATTGGCCCATAGGTGGCGCTATAGCAACCAAAAGCGCGGAACTGCTCATAACTCCTAGACCGTATGTCGTAGACTCAAGTGTCCTATATCATTGGAAAGCTGGACGCCTGAAGGTCAAAACGTATATCTCCGATTTTATTTCAGGTATGCAAATTTTTCCGCCATTTTGAATTTTGTCAAAAACCTACTTTTGCGAACTAGTCCCTGGTTTTTCACCCGATCGGAACCAAAGCAGTGCAGAAATGTTCTTTGGAGTCTGAAGATCAATAATTATCGAAAAAAAGTCGAAATTTCGATTCCTGGTCGCTAGGGGGTGATAAATTAATGTTGTGGGAGGAGCCTATTTTACTAAAATGGCTATAACTCGAAAAGGAAATGAGATATCTTCACCAAACTTGGTACACATGTGTAAGAGTTCAATCTGGGGTCATAGTAAAAAAATGTCGACGATTGATCACTAGGTGGCGCTATAACATGAAAAAAAACATGAAAAGGGCTATGACCACGTGACCGTTTGTCCGATTGACTTGAAAATTGGTATGCAGTGTCTTGGTCCAAGGTGCCATGTATGTCTATGAGGACTTTGGCGTATCTCGAAAAACATGGCCGCCATCGACCAATGAAATTTGAGCACCTATTAGACAAGGTTAACGGAGGCCGATCGGAACGAAACTCGATGGGCATGTTCAACTCATGGCCCTAGAGGTCTGTAAGAATTTTGAAAGAAATCGGCCACTAGTTGGCGCTAACGAGTTTTATGGCTCTGTAATCACGTGGTGTTACACTTATTGTCACAAAATGCATATCATTTGATAGATCTGCTCATGCTGAACAACTTTGCCTCAAGAACCATTGCTGTCAATCAAACCGTTCATTAAATATTCGCAATTATGTTAAAAACCTACTTTTGCGAACTAGTCCTAGGTTTTTTGCCCGATCGGAACAAGACCAGTCTAGGGTAATTCTCTGGACTCTCTAGATCAATAATTATCAAAAAAAGTTCAACTTTAGCATTTTTCGCATGGGTATATTGGGTCATAATGAAAATGGGCGTGGCAAAATGCATTTAAAAGCCTATAAATCCTAAACGAAAACTCAGAACTTCACAAAAATTGGTGAGCATATGTACCATAACAGTCTAAACAAGCATGTAAAATTTCATGAAGATCGTACGATAGGTGGCGCTATAACTGTTAAAAAGCTTTGAAAACCATATATTTCCTATGGTAAATTGCCTGTTTTGGCTGTAAATGGTCTTTTCCATCTATTATTTCAGTGGTTAAAAGCTTTACAAATAAAACTTAATGTCTTAAATGCTTATGTGCTTAAAGGCCTTAAATGCTTGAACCCCGATAAATGCTGCTTGCAGCTTTAATTATTATTATTATTATTATTATTCTGCCATAAAACGCATCGTGCAGCCCAAACCGTAAGGGCTAGAGCTTTGAAACTTTGCCATATGGTAGTACAAAAATCGAGGAGAGGTTATCAAATTATGACCCCGATTGGCCCATAGGTGGCGCTATAGCAACCAAAAGCGCGAAACTGCTCATAACTCCTAGACCGTAAGTCATAGACTCAAGTGTCTTATATCATTGGAAAGCTGGACGCCTGACGAACAAAACGTATATCTCCGATTTTATTTCCGCCATGATAGATTTTCCGCCATTTTGAATTTTGTCGAAAATCTACTTTTGCGAACTAGTCCCTGGTTTTTCGCCCGATTGGAACCAAACCAGTGCAGAATTGTTCTCTGGAGTCTGAAGATCAATAATTATCGAAAAAAAGTTGAAATTTCAATTCACGGTCGCTAGGGGGTGCAAAATTAACGTTGTGGGAGGAGCCTATTTTACTAAAATGGCTATAACTCAAGAAGTAATTCAGTAAACTTCACCAAACTTGGTAAACATGTGTAGAAGGTCAATCTGAGGTCACAGTAAAAAAATTGCGTCGATTGGCCACATGGTGGCGCTATAAAACAAAAAAAACATGTAGACACCTGACCGTTAGTCCGATTGACTTGAAATTTGGTATGCAGTGTCTTGGCCCAAGGGGCCATGTATGTCTAAAAGGATATTGGCATATCTCGAAAAACATGGCCGCCATTGGCCAATGAGGTTTGAGCACCTATTAAACAAGGTTAACGGAGGCCGATCGGAACGAAACTCGATGGGCATGTTCGACTCATGGCCCTAGAGGTCTGTAAGAGTTTTGAAAGAAATCGGCCACTAGTTGGCGCTAACGAGTTTTATGGCTCTGTAATCACGTGGTGTTACACTTATTGTCACAAAATGCATATCATCTGATAGATCTGCTCATGCTGAACAACTTTGCCTCAAGAACTAATGCTGTCAATTAAACCGTTTATTAAATATTCGTAATTATGTTAAAAACCTACTTTTACGAACTAGTCCTAGGTTTTTCGCCCGATCGAAACCAGACCAGTCTAGGACAATTCTCTGGACACTCTAGATCAATAATTATCAAAAAAAAGTTGAACTTTTGCATTTTGCGCATGGGTATATTGGGTCATAAAGAAAATGGGCGTGGCAAAATGCACTCAAAAGCCTATAAATCCTAAACGAAAACTCAGAACTTCACGAAAATTGGTGAGCATATGTGCCACAACATCATTAACAAGCATGCAAAATATCATGGAGATCGGACTATAGGTGGCGCTATAACTGTTAAAAAGCTTGCCTGTATTGGCTGTAAATGGACTTTTCCATCTATTATTTCAGTGGTTAAAAGCTTTCTAAATAAATCTTAATGTCTTAAATGCTTATGTGCTTAAAGGCCTTAAATGCTTGAACCCCGATAAATGCTGCTTGCAGCTTTAATTATTATTATTATTATTATTCTGCCGTAAAACGCATCGTGCAGCCCAAACCGTAAGGGCTAGAGCATTGAAACTTTGCCAGATGGTAGTACAAAAATCGAGGAGAGGTTCAGAGATTATGACCCCGATTGGCCCATAGGTGGCGCTATAGCAACCAAAAGCGCGAAACTGCTCATAACTCCTAGACCGTATGTCGCAGACTCAAGTGTCTTATATCATTGGAAAGCTGGACGCCTGACGAACAAAACGTATATCTCCGATTTCATTTCCGTCATGATAGATTTTCCGCCATTTTGAATTTTGTCGAAAATCTACTTTTGCGAACTAGTCCCTGGTTTTTTGCCCGATCGGAGCCAAACCAGTGCAGAAATGTTCTCTGGAGTCTGAAGATCAATAATTATCGAAAAAATGTTGAAATTTCGATTCATGGACGCTAGGGGGCGCAAAATAATCGTTGTGGGAGGAGCCTATTTTACTAAAATGGCTATAACTTAAAAAGTAAATAAGATAGCTTCACCAAACTCGGTACACATGTGTATGGGTTCATTCTGGGGTCACAGTAAAAAAATCGCGACGATTGAACACTAGGTGGCGCTATAACATGAAAAAAACATGAAAAGGGCTATAACCACCTGACCGTTAGTCCGATTGACTGGAAAATTGGTATGCAGTGTCTTGGTCCAAGGTGCCATGTATGTCTATGAGGACATTGGCGTATCTCAAAAAACATGGCCGCCATTGGCCAATGAAGTTGAGCACCTATTAGACAAGGTTAACGGAGGCCGATCGGAACGAAACTCGATGGGCATGTTCGACTCATGGCCCTAGAGGTCTGTAAGAATTTTGAAAGAAATCGGCCACTAGTTGGCGCTAACGAGTTTTTTGGCTCTGTAATCACGTGGTGTTACACTTATCGTCACAAAAAGCATATCATTTGATATATCTGCTCATGCTGAACAACTTTGCCTCAAGAACCATTTCTGTCAATCAAACCGTTCATTAAATATTCATGAATATGTTTAAAACCTACTTTTGCGAACTAGTCCTAGGTTTTTTGCCCGATCGGAACCAGACCAGTCTAGGACAATTCTCTGGACTCTCTAGATCAATAATTATCAAAAAAAAGTTGAACTTTTGCATTTGGATGGCTGTAATAGGATCATTTATAAAATGGGCATGGAAAAATACATTAAAAAGCCTATAAATCCTAAATAAAAACCCAGAACTTCACAAAAATTGGTGAACTTATGTGACATAACATCATTAACAAGCATGCAAAATTTCATGGAGATCGGACGATAGGTGGCGCTATAACTGTTAAAAATCTTTAAAACCATATATTTCCTATGGTAAACTGCCTGTATTGACTGTAAATGGTCTTTTCCATCTCTGAATATATAATTTTCATATCATAATGTTAAAAACTAGTGCAATACAATTCTCTGGACTCACTAGAACAATAATTGTCAGAAAAAGTTGAACTACTTCATTTGGGTAGCTATAATAGGTTCACTTCAAAATGTGGCCTTTACCAAGTGTCCCCGAAAGCCTATATCTCTTTAATGAATGTTCAAACCTTCTTAAAAACAAGTCAGAACATGTGAAATATCACTCTGAACATGCATGAAAATTTTCAGACAGATCTGACAAAATTTGCCTCTATAACAGTTAAAAAGGTGAAAATGATATGAATATAATGACATATTAAGCCAAGAAGTGGTATTTTACTGCCCCCTGCTGTTTAAAATAGTCATGTTGTCATATTGTTCTATAATTTATATTTAGACTTTATAAAATCACTATTTTAACATTTACAATTACATTTAGTCAAAAATCCATCTGTTAAATTATTAGTATTGACAGTTTGATCACATCATATATTTCAAATGTCTGTATCTACAATATAATGTGTGTGTGTAGTCTTAGGTTTCTGAATAAATTCTGAATGATCTGATTAATAGCTTACAAAGACTTTGTGAAATGTTTATAGACCATTCAAATATATTTTCATAATGACATATCCCAATAGCATTGAAAAAACAACATTTGTCTTGTGTGTGTGTGTGTGTGTGTGTGTTAACATGCATTATGGATTTAAAATGGAAAAACTGCTTTGCTTTAGTGCAGAAAAATGGTGAAAATCAAGAAGTTTAAAGTGAAAGTGAGCCAATATGTGGTCTTCTACTGCCCTCTGCTGGCCATTCTACTTATTAATGTCTACCCACATATGCTTTTGCATTCATTAGACACTAAAAATCACTTATATAACAATAAAACACTAAAAAATCACTTATATAACAATTACTATTGTAGCACAATCATATTTTGTCAGAGTTTATCACTTCATTTTTACTGATACTTCACATAATTGCTAGCAATGTGGTAAATCATGGTTAAATCACACTAAAAACATGGTAAATCAATAAATGATACTAGAATGTGGTGTATCAAGGTAAATCATACTACAATCCTGGTACATCATTCTAGAACATAGTATATCATGGTACATCATGCTAGAACATGGTAAATCATGGTAAACTATGCTAGAACAGGGTAAATCATGGTAAGCCATGATAAATCATAATAAACTATGGTAAATCATGTTAGAATGTGGTATATCATGGTAAATCATGCTAGAACATGGTAAATCATGGTAAACTATGCTAGAACAGGGTAAATCATGGTAAACTATGATAAATTATGATAAACTATGGTAATCCATGCTAGAATCACAGTAAACAATGGTAAATCATACTAGAATGTAGTATATCATGGTAAATTATGCTAGAATATGGCAAATCATGCTAGAATCATAGTAAATAATACTAGAATGTGCTAAATTGTTGTGGGAGGAGCCTATTTTACTAAAATGGCTATAACTCAAGAAGTAAATGAGATATCTTCACCAAACTCAGTACACATGTGTATGGGTTCAATTTGAGGTCACAGTAAACAATTCTATGGAGATCGGACCATAGGTGGCGCTATAACTGTTAAAAAGCTTTAAAACCATATATATCCCATGGTAAACTGCCTGTATTGGCTGTAAATGGTCTTTTCCATCTATTATGTCCGTGGTTACATGCTTGCTAAATAAATCTTAACTTTTGATGCTTTTGTGCTTAAATGCTTAAAAGGCTTTAACTGCTTGAACCCCGATAAATGCTGCTTGCAGCTTTAATTATTATTATTATTATTATTATTCCGCCCTAAAACGCATTGTGCAGCCCAAACCGTAAGAGCTGGAACCTTGAAACTTGGCCAAATGGTAGTCCTCAATTTGGGGAGAACCTATCAAAATATGACCCCGATTGGCCCATAGGTGGCGCTATAATGACCAAATTTACTAAATTGCTCATAACTCCTAGACAGTTTGTCCTAGAGTCTCAATTTTAGCATCACTGTGATCCCTGGCTCCAGACGGACAAAATGGCTATCTCCAAATCCCGATCCGAGCAAAAAAAATTTTGTTATGGGCAATTTTGTCCAAAACCTACTTTTGCGAACTAGTCCTAGGTTTTTGGCCCAATCCAGACCAGACCAGTCTAGCACAATTCTCTGGAGTCTCTAGATCAATAATTATTGAAAAAAAGTTGAACTTTTGCATTGGCCTGGCTGTAACAGGGTCATTTAGGGAAGGGGCGGGACAAAAAAAACACTCAAAAGCCTATACAACCTAAGGGAAAACCCCAAACTTCACAAAAATCGATGAGCAGGTGTGTCAGACCATGGTGAAGAAGCATGCCAAGTTTCGTGAAGATCGGACCATAGGTGGCGCTATAACTGTCCAAAACGTCTCTTCTTATTAGGGGTTCAAGCACGAAGTGCTGAAACCCTATTGTAATTGTGCTGATTTTTATTATTATTATTATTATTATTATTATTCCGCCCTAAAACGCATTGTGCAGCCCAAACCGTAAGAGCTGGAACCTTGAAACTTGGCCAAATGGTAGTCCTCAATTTGGGGAGAACCTATCAAAATATGACCCCGATTGGCCCATAGGTGGCGCTATAATGACCAAATTTACTAAATTGCTCATAACTCCTAGACAGTTTGTCCTAGAGTCTCAATTTTAGCATCACTGTGATCCCTGGCTCCAGACGGACAAAATGGCTATCTCCAAATCCCGATCCGAGCAAAAAAAAATTTGTTATGGGCAATTTTGTCCAAAACCTACTTTTGCGAACTAGTCCTAGGTTTTTGGCCCAATCCAGACCAGACCAGTCTAGCACAATTCTCTGGAGTCTCTAGATCAATAATTATTGAAAAAAAGTTGAACTTTTGCATTGGCCTGGCTGTAACAGGGTCATTTAGGGAAGGGGCGGGACAAAAAAAACACTCAAAAGCCTATACAACCTAAGGGAAAACCCCAAACTTCACAAAAATCGATGAGCAGGTGTGTCAGACCATGGTGAAGAAGCATGCCAAGTTTCGTGAAGATCGGACCATAGGTGGCGCTATAACTGTCCAAAACGTCTCTTCTTATTAGGGGTTCAAGCACGAAGTGCTGAAACCCTATTGTAATTGTGCTGATTTTTATTATTATTATTATTATTATTATTATTCCGCCCTAAAACGCATTGTGCAGCCCAAACCGTAAGAGCTGGAACCTTGAAACTTGGCCAAATGGTAGTCCTCAATTTGGGGAGAACCTATCAAAATATGACCCCGATTGGCCCATAGGTGGCGCTATAATGACCAAATTTACTAAATTGCTCATAACTCCTAGACAGTTTGTCCTAGAGTCTCAATTTTAGCATCACTGTGATCCCTGGCTCCAGACGGACAAAATGGCTATCTCCAAATCACGATCCGAGCAAAAAAAATTTGTTATGGGCAATTTTGTCCAAAACCTACTTTTGCGAACTAGTCCTAGGTTTTTGGCCCAATCCAGACCAGACCAGTCTAGCACAATTCTCTGGAGTCTCTAGATCAATAATTATTGAAAAAAAGTTGAACTTTTGCATTGGCCTGGCTGTAACAGGGTCATTTAGGGAAGGGGCGGGACAAAAAAAACACTCAAAAGCCTATACAACCTAAGGGAAAACCCCAAACTTCACAAAAATCGATGAGCAGGTGTGTCAGACCATGGTGAAGAAGCATGCCAAGTTTCGTGAAGATCGGACCATAGGTGGCGCTATAACTGTCCAAAACGTCTCTTCTTATTAGGGGTTCAAGCACGAAGTGCTGAAACCCTATTGTAATTGTGCTGATTTTTATTATTAGGGGTTCAAGCACTTCAGTGCTGAACACCTATTGTAATTGTTAATTTTCCCATGATGCAACATTCAGACATAAAACTGATCGGGCAGACCAAACCGTAAGTCGTGGAGACTTGAAACTTTGGGGGCTGATAGTACTCACACCGCCTACAGCGTCACCAAGGCCCGCCCCGATCGGCCTGACGGGGGCGCTACAGCGGGCAAAAGTACGAAACGGCTCATAACTCATCAACCGTGAGGCGTAGGCTCAAGTGTCTTATATCGCTGGAATCCTTGGCTCGAGGCGGACCAGATGCATGCCTCGGATTTGCTCGTCACCCTGGGAAAATTTTAGGGTATTTGGGGTTTTTCCAAAAACCTACTTTCGCGAACTAGTCCTAGGTTTTTGGCCCGACCGGAACCAAACCAGTGCGGCAAGATTCTCTGGAGTCTGATTGTCAATAATTATCAAAAAAAAGTGTAAATTTCGCTTCACGGTCCCTAAGGGCCGCCAAAATGTTCGAAGTGGGAGGAGCCCATTTTGCTTAATTGGCTATAACTCGTGAACGGAACGAGATTTTTGCACCAAACTCAGCACACGCATGTACGAGCTCATTCTGTGGTCACGTGAAAAAGGGCGCAGCGACTGGCCACTTGGTGGCGCTATAACTGTTAAAAGGGTGTCAAAATGATGTATTTCTATGGAAAAAACACATGAAATGGCTGAAAGCGGCCATCTTGCTGTCTGATTTGCATACAAGCTCACAAAATCGGGCATGCGCATGCGTCACGTGATCCTGAAGAAGCTTGAAAACTTTCATGGACGTCGGGCCATTGGTGGCGCTTTAACTGTCATAAAGGTGAGAAGGCCTCTGTATTACCCTATGCAAAATGACATTTAAATGACTGAAAAATGGGGGGAAAAGAGCAGAGCTTCACCAAATTAGCTGAGCACATGCGCCATATTATTCTAAAGAAGCGTGCAAACTTTTATGGAGATCGGGCCATCAGTGGGGGTGTCACAGTTTAAAAGGTAAAAAAAAAATGCACCACATTTCCATGATAAATGAGCTAAAAGGGCAACAAACGTTCTTTTTCCTCTCCGAGGCACATGTTAGAAGGCTGGATAAAGTTTTTGGAACGCAGCAGCGCAGACGGCAAGCGCCTAGACCATATAGTTTTTTTTTTAGAGGCCTTTTTGTGGCCCTTTTTTAGCCACTTATTAGGGGTTCAAGCACTTCAGTGCTGAACACCTATTGTAATTGTTAATTTTCCCATGATGCAACATTCAGACATAAAACTGATCGGGCAGACCAAACCGTAAGTCGTGGAGACTTGAAACTTTGGGGGCTGATAGTACTCACACCGCCTACAGCGTCACCAAGGCCCGCCCCGATCGGCCTGACGGGGGCGCTACAGCGGGCAAAAGTACGAAACGGCTCATAACTCATCAACCGTGAGGCGTAGGCTCAAGTGTCTTATATCGCTGGAATCCTTGGCTTGAGGCGGACCAGATGCATGCCTCGGATTTGCTCGTCACCCTGGGAAAATTTTAGGGTATTTGGGGTTTTTCCAAAAACCTACTTTCGCGAACTAGTCCTAGGTTTTTGGCCCGACCGGAACCAAACCAGTGCGGCAAGATTCTCTGGAGTCTGATTGTCAATAATTATCAAAAAAAAGTGTAAATTTCGCTTCACGGTCCCTAAGGGCCGCCAAAATGTTCGAAGTGGGAGGAGCCCATTTTGCTTAATTGGCTATAACTCGTGAACGGAACGAGATTTTTGCACCAAACTCAGCACACGCATGTACGAGCTCATTCTGTGGTCACGTGAAAAAGGGCGCAGCGACTGGCCACTTGGTGGCGCTATAACTGTTAAAAGGGTGTCAAAATGATGTATTTCTATGGAAAAAACACATGAAATGGCTGAAAGCGGCCATCTTGCTGTCTGATTTGCATACAAGCTCACAAAATCGGGCATGCGCATGCGTCACGTGATCCTGAAGAAGCTTGAAAACTTTCATGGACGTCGGGCCATTGGTGGCGCTTTAACTGTCATAAAGGTGAGAAGGCCTCTGTATTACCCTATGCAAAATGACATTTAAATGACTGAAAAATGGGGGGAAAAGAGCAGAGCTTCACCAAATTAGCTGAGCACATGCGCCATATTATTCTAAAGAAGCGTGCAAACTTTTATGGAGATCGGGCCATCAGTGGGGGTGTCACAGTTTAAAAGGTAAAAAAAAATGCACCACATTTCCATGATAAATGAGCTAAAAGGGCAACAAACGTTCTTTTTCCTCTCCGAGGCACATGTTAGAAGGCTGGATAAAGTTTTTGGAACGCAGCAGCGCAGACGGCAAGCGCCTAGACCATATAGTTTTTTTTTTAGAGGCCTTTTTGTGGCCCTTTTTTAGCCACTTATTAGGGGTTCAAGCACTTCAGTGCTGAACACCTATTGTAATTGTTAATTTTCCCATGATGCAACATTCAGACATAAAACTGATCGGGCAGACCAAACCGTAAGTCGTGGAGACTTGAAACTTTGGGGGCTGATAGTACTCACACCGCCTACAGCGTCACCAAGGCCCGCCCCGATCGGCCTGACGGGGGCGCTACAGCGGGCAAAAGTACGAAACGGCTCATAACTCATCAACCGTGAGGCGTAGGCTCAAGTGTCTTATATCGCTGGAATCCTTGGCTCGAGGCGGACCAGATGCATGCCTCGGATTTGCTCGTCACCCTGGGAAAATTTTAGGGTATTTGGGGTTTTTCCAAAAACCTACTTTCGCGAACTAGTCCTAGGTTTTTGGCCCGACCGGAACCAAACCAGTGCGGCAAGATTCTCTGGAGTCTGATTGTCAATAATTATCAAAAAAAAGTGTAAATTTCGCTTCACGGTCCCTAAGGGCCGCCAAAATGTTCGAAGTGGGAGGAGCCCATTTTGCTTAATTGGCTATAACTCGTGAACGGAACGAGATTTTTGCACCAAACTCAGCACACGCATGTACGAGCTCATTCTGTGGTCACGTGAAAAAGGGCGCAGCGACTGGCCACTTGGTGGCGCTATAACTGTTAAAAGGGTGTCAAAATGATGTATTTCTATGGAAAAAACACATGAAATGGCTGAAAGCGGCCATCTTGCTGTCTGATTTGCATACAAGCTCACAAAATCGGGCATGCGCATGCGTCACGTGATCCTGAAGAAGCTTGAAAACTTTCATGGACGTCGGGCCATTGGTGGCGCTTTAACTGTCATAAAGGTGAGAAGGCCTCTGTATTACCCTATGCAAAATGACATTTAAATGACTGAAAAATGGGGGGAAAAGAGCAGAGCTTCACCAAATTAGCTGAGCACATGCGCCATATTATTCTAAAGAAGCGTGCAAACTTTTATGGAGATCGGGCCATCAGTGGGGGTGTCACAGTTTAAAAGGTAAAAAAAAAATGCACCACATTTCCATGATAAATGAGCTAAAAGGGCAACAAACGTTCTTTTTCCTCTCCGAGGCACATGTTAGAAGGCTGGATAAAGTTTTTGGAACGCAGCAGCGCAGACGGCAAGCGCCTAGACCCTATAGTTTTTTTTTTAGAGGCCTTTTTGTGGCCCTTTTTTAGCCACTTATTAGGGGTTCAAGCACTTCAGTGCTGAACACCTATTGTAATTGTTAATTTTCCCATGATGCAACATTCAGACATAAAACTGATCGGGCAGACCAAACCGTAAGTCGTGGAGACTTGAAACTTTAGGGGCTGATAGTACTCACACCGCCTACAGCGTCACCAAGGCCCGCCCCGATCGGCCTGACGGGGGCGCTACAGCGGGCAAAAGTACGAAACGGCTCATAACTCATCAACCGTGAGGCGTAGGCTCAAGTGTCTTATATCGCTGGAATCCTTGGCTCGAGGCGGACCAGATGCATGCCTCGGATTTGCTCGTCACCCGGGAAAATTTTAGGGTATTTGGGGTTTTTCCAAAAACCTACTTTCGCGAACTAGTCCTAGGTTTTTGGCCCGACCGGAACCAAACCAGTGCGGCAAGATTCTCTGGAGTCTGATTGTCAATAATTATCAAAAAAAAGTGTAAATTTCGCTTCACGGTCCCTAAGGGCCGCCAAAATGTTCGAAGTGGGAGGAGCCCATTTTGCTTAATTGGCTATAACTCGTGAACGGAACGAGATTTTTGCACCAAACTCAGCACACGCATGTACGAGCTCATTCTGTGGTCACGTGAAAAAGGGCGCAGCGACTGGCCACTTGGTGGCGCTATAACTGTTAAAAGGGTGTCAAAATGATGTATTTCTATGGAAAAAACACATGAAATGGCTGAAAGCGGCCATCTTGCTGTCTGATTTGCATACAAGCTCACAAAATCGGGCATGCGCATGCGTCACGTGATCCTGAAGAAGCTTGAAAACTTTCATGGACGTCGGGCCATTGGTGGCGCTTTAACTGTCATAAAGGTGAGAAGGCCTCTGTATTACCCTATGCAAAATGACATTTAAATGACTGAAAAATGGGGGGAAAAGAGCAGAGCTTCACCAAATTAGCTGAGCACATGCGCCATATTATTCTAAAGAAGCGTGCAAACTTTTATGGAGATCGGGCCATCAGTGGGGGTGTCACAGTTTAAAAGGTAAAAAAAAAATGCACCACATTTCCATGATAAATGAGCTAAAAGGGCAACAAACGTTCTTTTTCCTCTCCGAGGCACATGTTAGAAGGCTGGATAAAGTTTTTGGAACGCAGCAGCGCAGACGGCAAGCGCCTAGACCATATAGTTTTTTTTTTAGAGGCCTTTTTGTGGCCCTTTTTTAGCCACTTATTAGGGGTTCAAGCACTTCAGTGCTGAACACCTATTGTAATTGTTAATTTTCCCATGATGCAACATTCAGACATAAAACTGATCGGGCAGACCAAACCGTAAGTCGTGGAGACTTGAAACTTTGGGGGCTGATAGTACTCACACCGCCTACAGCGTCACCAAGGCCCGCCCCGATCGGCCTGACGGGGGCGCTACAGCGGGCAAAAGTACGAAACGGCTCATAACTCATCAACCGTGAGGCGTAGGCTCAAGTGTCTTATATCGCTGGAATCCTTGGCTCGAGGCGGACCAGATGCATGCCTCGGATTTGCTCGTCACCCTGGGAAAATTTTAGGGTATTTGGGTTTTTTCCAAAAACCTACTTTCGCAAACTAGTCCTAGGTTTTTGGCCCGACCGGAACCAAACCAGTGCGGCAAGATTCTCTGGAGTCTGATTGTCAATAATTATCAAAAAAAAGTGTAAATTTCGCTTCACGGTCCCTAAGGGCCGCCAAAATGTTCGAAGTGGGAGGAGCCCATTTTGCTTAATTGGCTATAACTCGTGAACGGAACGAGATTTTTGCACCAAACTCAGCACACGCATGTACGAGCTCATTCTGTGGTCACGTGAAAAAGGGCGCAGCGACTGGCCACTTGGTGGCGCTATAACTGTTAAAAGGGTGTCAAAATGATGTATTTCTATGGAAAAAACACATGAAATGGCTGAAAGCGGCCATCTTGCTGTCTGATTTGCATACAAGCTCACAAAATCGGGCATGCGCATGCGTCACGTGATCCTGAAGAAGCTTGAAAACTTTCATGGACGTCGGGCCATTGGTGGCGCTTTAACTGTCATAAAGGTGAGAAGGCCTCTGTATTACCCTATGCAAAATGACATTTAAATGACTGAAAAATGGGGGGAAAAGAGCAGAGCTTCACCAAATTAGCTGAGCACATGCGCCATATTATTCTAAAGAAGCGTGCAAACTTTTATGGAGATCGGGCCATCAGTGGGGGTGTCACAGTTTAAAAGGTAAAAAAAAAATGCACCACATTTCCATGATAAATGAGCTAAAAGGGCAACAAACGTTCTTTTTCCTCTCCGAGGCACATGTTAGAAGGCTGGATAAAGTTTTTGGAACGCAGCAGCGCAGACGGCAAGCGCCTAGACCATATAGTTTTTTTTTAGAGGCCTTTTTGTGGCCCTTTTTTAGCCACTTATTAGGGGTTCAAGCACTTCAGTGCTGAACACCTATTGTAATTGTTAATTTTCCCATGATGCAACATTCAGACATAAAACTGATCGGGCAGACCAAACCGTAAGTCGTGGAGACTTGAAACTTTGGGGGCTGATAGTACTCACACCGCCTACAGCGTCACCAAGGCCCGCCCCGATCGGCCTGACGGGGGCGCTACAGCGGGCAAAAGTACGAAACGGCTCATAACTCATCAACCGTGAGGCGTAGGCTCAAGTGTCTTATATCGCTGGAATCCTTGGCTCGAGGCGGACCAGATGCATGCCTCGGATTTGCTCGTCACCCTGGGAAAATTTTAGGGTATTTGGGGTTTTTCCAAAAACCTACTTTCGCAAACTAGTCCTAGGTTTTTGGCCCGACCGGAACCAAACCAGTGCGGCAAGATTCTCTGGAGTCTGATTGTCAATAATTATCAAAAAAAAGTGTATATTTCGCTTCACGGTCCCTAAGGGCCGCCAAAATGTTCGAAGTGGGAGGAGCCCATTTTGCTTAATTGGCTATAACTCGTGAACGGAACGAGATTTTTGCACCAAACTCAGCACACGCATGTACGAGCTCATTCTGTGGTCACGTGAAAAAGGGCGCAGCGACTGGCCACTTGGTGGCGCTATAACTGTTAAAAGGGTGTCAAAATGATGTATTTCTATGGAAAAAACACATGAAATGGCTGAAAGCGGCCATCTTGCTGTCTGATTTGCATACAAGCTCACAAAATCGGGCATGCGCATGCGTCACGTGATCCTGAAGAAGCTTGAAAACTTTCATGGACGTCGGGCCATTGGTGGCGCTTTAACTGTCATAAAGGTGAGAAGGCCTCTGTATTACCCTATGCAAAATGACATTTAAATGACTGAAAAATGGGGGGAAAAGAGCAGAGCTTCACCAAATTAGCTGAGCACATGCGCCATATTATTCTAAAGAAGCGTGCAAACTTTTATGGAGATCGGGCCATCAGTGGGGGTGTCACAGTTTAAAAGGTAAAAAAAAAATGCACCACATTTCCATGATAAATGAGCTAAAAGGGCAACAAACGTTCTTTTTCCTCTCCGAGGCACATGTTAGAAGGCTGGATAAAGTTTTTGGAACGCAGCAGCACAGACGGCAAGCGCCTAGACCATATAGTTTTTTTTTTAGAGGCCTTTTTGTGGCCCTTTTTTAGCCACTTATTAGGGGTTCAAGCACTTCAGTGCTGAACACCTATTGTAATTGTTAATTTTCCCATGATGCAACATTCAGACATAAAACTGATCGGGCAGACCAAACCGTAAGTCGTGGAGACTTGAAACTTTGGGGGCTGATAGTACTCACACCGCCTACAGCGTCACCAAGGCCCGCCCCGATCGGCCTGACGGGGGCGCTACAGCGGGCAAAAGTACGAAACGGCTCATAACTCATCAACCGTGAGGCGTAGGCTCAAGTGTCTTATATCGCTGGAATCCTTGGCTCGAGGCGGACCAGATGCATGCCTCGGATTTGCTCGTCACCCTGGGAAAATTTTAGGGTATTTGGGGTTTTTCCAAAAACCTACTTTCGCAAACTAGTCCTAGGTTTTTGGCCCGACCGGAACCAAACCAGTGCGGCAAGATTCTCTGGAGTCTGATTGTCAATAATTATCAAAAAAAAGTGTAAATTTCGCTTCACGGTCCCTAAGGGCCGCCAAAATGTTCGAAGTGGGATGAGCCCATTTTGCTTAATTGGCTATAACTCGTGAACGGAACGAGATTTTTGCACCAAACTCAGCACACGCATGTACGAGCTCATTCTGTGGTCACGTGAAAAAGGGCGCAGCGACTGGCCACTTGGTGGCGCTATAACTGTTAAAAGGGTGTCAAAATGATGTATTTCTATGGAAAAAACACATGAAATGGCTGAAAGCGGCCATCTTGCTGTCTGATTTGCATACAAGCTCACAAAATCGGGCATGCGCATGCGTCACGTGATCCTGAAGAAGCTTGAAAACTTTCATGGACGTCGGGCCATTGGTGGCGCTTTAACTGTCATAAAGGTGAGAAGGCCTCTGTATTACCCTATGCAAAATGACATTTAAATGACTGAAAAATGGGGGGAAAAGAGCAGAGCTTCACCAAATTAGCTGAGCACATGCGCCATATTATTCTAAAGAAGCGTGCAAACTTTTATGGAGATCGGGCCATCAGTGGGGGTGTCACAGTTTAAAAGGTAAAAAAAAAATGCACCACATTTCCATGATAAATGAGCTAAAAGGGCAACAAACGTTCTTTTTCCTCTCCGAGGCACATGTTAGAAGGCTGGATAAAGTTTTTGGAACGCAGCAGCGCAGACAGCAAGCGCCTAGACCATATAGTTTTTTTTTTAGAGGCCTTTTTGTGGCCCTTTTTTAGCCACTTATTAGGGGTTCAAGCACTTCAGTGCTGAACACCTATTGTAATTGTTAATTTTCCCATGATGCAACATTCAGACATAAAACTGATCGGGCAGACCAAACCGTAAGTCGTGGAGACTTGAAACTTTGGGGGCTGATAGTACTCACACCGCCTACAGCGTCACCAAGGTCCGCCCCGATCGGCCTGACGGGGGCGCTACAGCGGGCAAAAGTACGAAACGGCTCATAACTCATCAACCGTGAGGCGTAGGCTCAAGTGTCTTATATCGCTGGAATCCTTGGCTCGAGGCGGACCAGATGCATGCCTCGGATTTGCTCGTCACCCTGGGAAAATTTTAGGGTATTTGGGGTTTTTCCAAAAACCTACTTTCGCAAACTAGTCCTAGGTTTTTGGCCCGACCGGAACCAAACCAGTGCGGCAAGATTCTCTGGAGTCTGATTGTCAATAATTATCAAAAAAAAGTGTAAATTTCGCTTCACGGTCCCTAAGGGCCGCCAAAATGTTCGAAGTGGGAGGAGCCCATTTTGCTTAATTGGCTATAACTCGTGAACGGAACGAGATTTTTGCACCAAACTCAGCACACGCATGTACGAGCTCATTCTGTGGTCACGTGAAAAAGGGCGCAGCGACTGGCCACTTGGTGGCGCTATAACTGTTAAAAGGGTGTCAAAATGATGTATTTCTATGGAAAAAACACATGAAATGGCTGAAAGCGGCCATCTTGCTGTCTGATTTGCATACAAGCTCACAAAATCGGGCATGCGCATGCGTCACGTGATCCTGAAGAAGCTTGAAAACTTTCATGGACGTCGGGCCATTGGTGGCGCTTTAACTGTCATAAAGGTGAGAAGGCCTCTGTATTACCCTATGCAAAATGACATTTAAATGACTGAAAAATGGGGGGAAAAGAGCAGAGCTTCACCAAATTAGCTGAGCACATGCGCCATATTATTCTAAAGAAGCGTGCAAACTTTTATGGAGATCGGGCCATCAGTGGGGGTGTCACAGTTTAAAAGGTAAAAAAAAAATGCACCACATTTCCATGATAAATGAGCTAAAAGGGCAACAAACGTTCTTTTTCCTCTCCGAGGCACATGTTAGAAGGCTGGATAAAGTTTTTGGAACGCAGCAGCGCAGACGGCAAGCGCCTAGACCATATAGTTTTTTTTTTAGAGGCCTTTTTGTGGCCCTTTTTTAGCCACTTATTAGGGGTTCAAGCACTTCAGTGCTGAACACCTATTGTAATTGTTAATTTTCCCATGATGCAACATTCAGACATAAAACTGATCGGGCAGACCAAACCGTAAGTCGTGGAGACTTGAAACTTTGGGGGCTGATAGTACTCACACCGCCTACAGCGTCACCAAGGCCCGCCCCGATCGGCCTGACGGGGGCGCTACAGCGGGCAAAAGTACGAAACGGCTCATAACTCATCAACCGTGAGGCGTAGGCTCAAGTGTCTTATATCGCTGGAATCCTTGGCTCGAGGCGGACCAGATGCATGCCTCGGATTTGCTTGTCACCCTGGGAAAATTTTAGGGTATTTGGGGTTTTTCCAAAAACCTACTTTCGCAAACTAGTCCTAGGTTTTTGGCCCGACCGGAACCAAACCAGTGCGGCAAGATTCTCTGGAGTCTGATTGTCAATAATTATCAAAAAAAAGTGTAAATTTCGCTTCACGGTCCCTAAGGGCCGCCAAAATGTTCGAAGTGGGATGAGCCCATTTTGCTTAATTGGCTATAACTCGTGAACGGAACGAGATTTTTGCACCAAACTCAGCACACGCATGTACGAGCTCATTCTGTGGTCACGTGAAAAAGGGCGCAGCGACTGGCCACTTGGTGGCGCTATAACTGTTAAAAGGGTGTCAAAATGATGTATTTCTATGGAAAAAACACATGAAATGGCTGAAAGCGGCCATCTTGCTGTCTGATTTGCATACAAGCTCACAAAATCGGGCATGCGCATGCGTCACGTGATCCTGAAGAAGCTTGAAAACTTTCATGGACGTCGGGCCATTGGTGGCGCTTTAACTGTCATAAAGGTAAGAAGGCCTCTGTATTACCCTATGCAAAATGACATTTAAATGACTGAAAAATGGGGGGAAAAGAGCAGAGCTTCACCAAATTAGCTGAGCACATGCGCCATATTATTCTAAAGAAGCGTGCAAACTTTTATGGAGATCGGGCCATCAGTGGGGGTGTCACAGTTTAAAAGGTAAAAAAAAAATGCACCACATTTCCATGATAAATGAGCTAAAAGGGCAACAAACGTTCTTTTTCCTCTCCGAGGCACATGTTAGAAGGCTGGATAAAGTTTTTGGAACGCAGCAGCGCAGACAGCAAGCGCCTAGACCATATAGTTTTTTTTTTAGAGGCCTTTTTGTGGCCCTTTTTTAGCCACTTATTAGGGGTTCAAGCACTTCAGTGCTGAACACCTATTGTAATTGTTAATTTTCCCATGATGCAACATTCAGACATAAAACTGATCGGGCAGACCAAACCGTAAGTCGTGGAGACTTGAAACTTTGGGGGCTGATAGTACTCACACCGCCTACAGCGTCACCAAGGTCCGCCCCGATCGGCCTGACGGGGGCGCTACAGCGGGCAAAAGTACGAAACGGCTCATAACTCATCAACCGTGAGGCGTAGGCTCAAGTGTCTTATATCGCTGGAATCCTTGGCTCGAGGCGGACCAGATGCATGCCTCGGATTTGCTCGTCACCCTGGGAAAATTTTAGGGTATTTGGGGTTTTTCCAAAAACCTACTTTCGCAAACTAGTCCTAGGTTTTTGGCCCGACCGGAACCAAACCAGTGCGGCAAGATTCTCTGGAGTCTGATTGTCAATAATTATCAAAAAAAAGTGTAAATTTCGCTTCACGGTCCCTAAGGGCCGCCAAAATGTTCGAAGTGGGAGGAGCCCATTTTGCTTAATTGGCTATAACTCGTGAACGGAACGAGATTTTTGCACCAAACTCAGCACACGCATGTACGAGCTCATTCTGTGGTCACGTGAAAAAGGGCGCAGCGACTGGCCACTTGGTGGCGCTATAACTGTTAAAAGGGTGTCAAAATGATGTATTTCTATGGAAAAAACACATGAAATGGCTGAAAGCGGCCATCTTGCTGTCTGATTTGCATACAAGCTCACAAAATCGGGCATGCGCATGCGTCACGTGATCCTGAAGAAGCTTGAAAACTTTCATGGACGTCGGGCCATTGGTGGCGCTTTAACTGTCATAAAGGTGAGAAGGCCTCTGTATTACCCTATGCAAAATGACATTTAAATGACTGAAAAATGGGGGGAAAAGAGCAGAGCTTCACCAAATTAGCTGAGCACATGCGCCATATTATTCTAAAGAAGCGTGCAAACTTTTATGGAGATCGGGCCATCAGTGGGGGTGTCACAGTTTAAAAGGTAAAAAAAAAAATGCACCACATTTCCATGATAAATGAGCTAAAAGGGCAACAAACGTTCTTTTTCCTCTCCGAGGCACATGTTAGAAGGCTGGATAAAGTTTTTGGAACGCAGCAGCGCAGACGGCAAGCGCCTAGACCCTATAGTTTTTTTTTTAGAGGCCTTTTTGTGGCCCTTTTTTAGCCACTTATTAGGGGTTCAAGCACTTCAGTGCTGAACACCTATTGTAATTGTTAATTTTCCCATGATGCAACATTCAGACATAAAACTGATCGGGCAGACCAAACCGTAAGTCGTGGAGACTTGAAACTTTGGGGGCTGATAGTACTCACACCGCCTACAGCGTCACCAAGGCCCGCCCCGATCGGCCTGACGGGGGCGCTACAGCGGGCAAAAGTACGAAACGGCTCATAACTCATCAACCGTGAGGCGTAGGCTCAAGTGTCTTATATCGCTGGAATCCTTGGCTCGAGGCGGACCAGATGCATGCCTCGGATTTGCTCGTCACCCCGGGAAAATTTTAGGGTATTTGGGGTTTTTCCAAAAACCTACTTTCGCGAACTAGTCCTAGGTTTTTGGCCCGACCGGAACCAAACCAGTGCGGCAAGATTCTCTGGAGTCTGATTGTCAATAATTATCAAAAAAAAGTGTAAATTTCGCTTCACGGTCCCTAAGGGCCGCCAAAATGTTCGAAGTGGGAGGAGCCCATTTTGCTTAATTGGCTATAACTCGTGAACGGAACGAGATTTTTGCACCAAACTCAGCACACGCATGTACGAGCTCATTCTGTGGTCACGTGAAAAAGGGCGCAGCGACTGGCCACTTGGTGGCGCTATAACTGTTAAAAGGGTGTCAAAATGATGTATTTCTATGGAAAAAACACATGAAATGGCTGAAAGCGGCCATCTTGCTGTCTGATTTGCATACAAGCTCACAAAATCGGGCATGCGCATGCGTCACGTGATCCTGAAGAAGCTTGAAAACTTTCATGGACGTCGGGCCATTGGTGGCGCTTTAACTGTCATAAAGGTGAGAAGGCCTCTGTATTACCCTATGCAAAATGACATATAAATGACTGAAAAATGGGGGGAAAAGAGCAGAGCTTCACCAAATTAGCTGAGCACATGCGCCATATTATTCTAAAGAAGCGTGCAAACTTTTATGGAGATCGGGCCATCAGTGGGGGTGTCACAGTTTAAAAGGTAAAAAAAAAAATGCACCACATTTCCATGATAAATGAGCTAAAAGGGCAACAAACGTTCTTTTTCCTCTCCGAGGCACATGTTAGAAGGCTGGATAAAGTTTTTGGAACGCAGCAGCGCAGACGGCAAGCGCCTAGACCATATAGTTTTTTTTTTAGAGGCCTTTTTGTGGCCCTTTTTTAGCCACTTATTAGGGGTTCAAGCACTTCAGTGCTGAACACCTATTGTAATTAGGGGTTCAAGCACGAAGTGCTGAAACCCTATTGTAATTGTGCTGATTTTTATTATTATTATTAGGGGTTCAAGCACGAAGTGCTGAAACCCTATTGTAATTGTACTGATTTTTATTATTAGGGGTTCAAGCACGAAGTGCTGAAACCCTATTGTAATTGTGCTGATTTTTATTAGGGGTTCAAGCACGAAGTGCTGAAACCCTATTGTAATTGTGCTGATTTTTATTATTATTATTATTATTATTATTATTCCGCCCTAAAACGCATTGTGCAGCCCAAACCGTAAGAGCTGGAACCTTGAAACTTGGCCAAATGGTAGTCCTCAATTTGGGGAGAACCTATCAAAATATGACCCCGATTGGCCCATAGGTGGCGCTATAATGACCAAATTTACTAAATTGCTCATAACTCCTAGACAGTTTGTCCTAGAGTCTCAATTTTAGCATCACTGTGATCCCTGGCTCCAGACGGACAAAATGGCTATCTCCAAATCACGATCCGAGCAAAAAAAATTTGTTATGGGCAATTTTGTCCAAAACCTACTTTTGCGAACTAGTCCTAGGTTTTTGGCCCAATCCAGACCAGACCAGTCTAGCACAATTCTCTGGAGTCTCTAGATCAATAATTATTGAAAAAAAGTTGAACTTTTGCATTGGCCTGGCTGTAACAGGGTCATTTAGGGAAGGGGCGGGACAAAAAAAACACTCAAAAGCCTATACAACCTAAGGGAAAACCCCAAACTTCACAAAAATCGATGAGCAGGTGTGTCAGACCATGGTGAAGAAGCATGCCAAGTTTCGTGAAGATCGGACCATAGGTGGCGCTATAACTGTCCAAAACGTCTCTTCTTATTAGGGGTTCAAGCACGAAGTGCTGAAACCCTATTGTAATTGTGCTGATTTTTATTATTATTATTATTATTATTATTATTCCGCCCTAAAACGCATTGTGCAGCCCAAACCGTAAGAGCTGGAACCTTGAAACTTGGCCAAATGGTAGTCCTCAATTTGGGGAGAACCTATCAAAATATGACCCCGATTGGCCCATAGGTGGCGCTATAATGACCAAATTTACTAAATTGCTCATAACTCCTAGACAGTTTGTCCTAGAGTCTCAATTTTAGCATCACTGTGATCCCTGGCTCCAGACGGACAAAATGGCTATCTCCAAATCACGATCCGAGCAAAAAAAATTTGTTATGGGCAATTTTGTCCAAAACCTACTTTTGCGAACTAGTCCTAGGTTTTTGGCCCAATCCAGACCAGACCAGTCTAGCACAATTCTCTGGAGTCTCTAGATCAATAATTATTGAAAAAAAGTTGAACTTTTGCATTGGCCTGGCTGTAACAGGGTCATTTAGGGAAGGGGCGGGACAAAAAAAACACTCAAAAGCCTATACAACCTAAGGGAAAACCCCAAACTTCACAAAAATCGATGAGCAGGTGTGTCAGACCATGGTGAAGAAGCATGCCAAGTTTCGTGAAGATCGGACCATAGGTGGCGCTATAACTGTCCAAAACGTCTCTTCTTATTAGGGGTTCAAGCACGAAGTGCTGAAACCCTATTGTAATTGTGCTGATTTTTATTATTATTAGGGGTTCAAGCACGAAGTGCTGAAACCCTATTGTAATTGTGCTGATTTTTATTATTATTATTATTATTATTATTCTGCCGTAAAACGCATCGTGCAGCCCAAACCGTAAGAGCTGGAACTTTGAAACTTTGACAGATGGTAGTACAAAAATCGAGGAAAGGTTCAGAGATTATGACCCCGATTGGCCCATAGGTGGCGCTATAACAACCAAAAGCGCGAACCTGCTCATAACTCCTAGACCGTATGTCGTAGACTCAAGTGTCTTATATCATTGGAAAGCTGGACGCCTGACGAACAAAACGTATATCTCCGATTTCATTTCCGCCATGATAGATTTTCCGCCATTTTGAATTTTGTCAAAAATCTACTTTTGCGAACTAGTCCCTGGTTTTTTGCCCGATTGGAACCAAACTAGTGCAGAAATGTTCTCTGGAGACTGAATATAAATAATTATCGAAAAAAAGTGGAAATTTCGATTCACGGTCGCTAAGGGGCGCCAAAACGTACGTTGTGGGAGGGGCCTATTTTACTAAAATGGCTATAACTCCCGATGTAAATGAGGTATCTTCACCAAACTTGGTACACATGTGTATGAGCTTACTCTGGGGTCACAGTAAAAAAATCGCGACGATTGGCCTCATGGTGGCGCTATAAAATGAAAAAAACATAAAACAGGCTATAACCACCTGACCGTTAGTTCGATTGACTTGAAAATTGGTATGCAGTGTCTTGGTCCAAGGTGCCATGTATGTGTATGAGGACATTGGCGTATCTCAAAAAACATGGCCGCCATTGGCCAACGAAGTTTGAGCACCTATTAGACAAGGTTAACGGAGGCCGATCGGAACGAAACTCAATGGGCATGTTCGGCTCATGGCCCTAAAGGTCTGTAAGAATTTTGAAAGAAATCGGCCACTAGTTGGCGCTAACGAGTTTTACGGCTCTGTAATCACGTGGTGTTACAAATATCCACACAATATGCATATCATTTGATAGATCTCCTCATCCTGAACAACTTTGCCTCAAGAACCATTGCTGTCAATCAAACTGTTCATTAATTATTCATTAATATGTTAAAAACCTACTTTTGCGAACTAGTCCTAGGTTTTTTGCCCGATCGGAACCAGACCAGTCTAGGACAATTCTCTGGACTCTCTAGATCAATAATTATCAAAAAAAAGTTGAACTTTTGCATTTGGATGGCTGTAATAGGGTAATTTATAAAATGGGCGTGTCAAAATACATTAAAAAGCCTATAAATCCTAAATAAAAACTCAGAACTTCACAAAAATTGGTAAGCATATGTGACATAACATCATTAACAAGCATGAAAAATTCTATGGAGATCGGACGATAGGTGGCGCTATAACTGTTAAAAAGCTTTAAAATCATATATTTCCTATGGTAAACTGCCTGTATTGGCTGTAAATGGTCTTTTCCATCTCTGATCATATAATTTTCATATCATAATGTTCAAAACTAGTGCAATACAATTCTCTGGACTCACTAGATCAATAATTGTCAGAAAAAGTTGAACTACTTCATTTGGATAGCTATAATAGGTTCACTTCAAAATCTGGCCTTTACCAAGTGTCCCCGAAAGCCTATATCTCTTTAATCAATGCTCAGACCTTCTTAAAAACAAGTCAGAACGTGTGAAATATCACCCTGAACAAGCATGAAAATTTTCAGACAGATCGGACAAAATTTGCCTCTATAACAGTTAAAAAGGTGAAAATGATATGAATTAATGGCATGTTAAGCCAATAAGTGGTATTTTACTGCCCCCTGCTGTTTAAAATAGTCATTTTCTCATATTGGTATTGGTATCAGCCATGGTAAATCATGATAAATGATGGTGTGTGTGTGTGTGTGTGTGTGTGTGTGTGTGTGTGTGTGTGTGTGTGTGTGTGTGTGTGTGTGTGTGGTACAAATATAACAAAGGTTTTATTTTCCAACATGAAAACAAACATAACAGAGTGCTAGTGCACAAACAATAACCGACAATGATAATGGATGAGAGGGGAACTTAAATACACAGATCAAGACAAGGACAACAGGTGACGGTTATGATGATGAGGAGCAGGTGATGACGAGGAGGGTGATGAGGAGCAGGTGCAGGTGATGACGACAGATGGTGAATGTGATGAAGACAAAAGGTGAATGTGATGAAGGTGAATGTGACACCAATATCACTGAAACATTTGTGTGTGTGTGTGTGTGTGTGTGTGTGTGTGTGTGTGTGTGTGTAGCATTATTGTGTGTAGCATATGTAGCAATTATGCATTATTGAGTTAACATGGAAACACTGGTTTGCTTTAGTGCAGAAAACTGGTCAAAATCATGAGGTTTAAAGTGAAAGTGAGCCAATAAGTGGTCTTCTACTGCCCTCTGCTGGCCATTCTACTTATTAATTAAATTTTTCCACATGTGCTTGCATTTATACTTGAATACACACTAAAAATCACTTATATAGCAATAACTATTATAACACAATCATATTTTGTCAGTGTTAATCACTTTATTTGCACTGACACTTCAAATAATTGCTAGTAATGTGGTAAATCATGGTAAATCATGGTTAACTATGCTCTGTGTGTGTGTGTGTGTGTGTGTGTGTGTGTGTGTGTGTGTGTGTGTGTGTGTGTGTGTGTGTGTGTGTGTGTGTGTGTGTGTGTGTGTGTGTGTGTAAGCATGCATTGAGTTAACATAGATAAACTGGTTTGCTTTAGTGCAGAAAACTGGTTTAAAGTGAAAGTGAGCCAATAAGTGGTCTTCTACTGCCCTCTGCTGGCCATTCTACTTATTAATGAAATATTTCAACATGTGCTTGCATTCATACTTGAATACACACAAAAAAAATCACTTATATAGCAATAACTATTATAACACAATCATATTTTGTCAGTGTTAATCACTTTATTTGCACTGACACTTCAAATAATTGCTAGTAATGTGATAAATCAGGCTAGAAACATGGTAAATCAAAGTAAATAATACTAGATTGTCGTTTATCTCCTGGTAAATAATACTAGAACGTGGTATATCATGGTAAATCACGGTTAACTATGCTGTGTGTGTATGTGTGTGTGTGTGTGTGTGTGTTTGTGTGTGTGTGTGTGTGTGTGTGTGTGTGTGTGTGTGTGTGTTTGTGTGTGTGTGTGTGTGTGTGTGTGTGTGTGTGTGTGTGTGTGTGTGTGTGTGTGTGTGTAAGCATGCATTGAGTTAACATGGAAAAACTGGTTTGCTTTAGTGCAGAAAACTGGTTTAAAGTGAAAGTGAGCCAATAAGTGGTCTTCTACTGCCCTCTGCTGGCCATTCTACTTAATAATGAAATATTTTACATGTGCTTTTGCATTCATACTTGGACACACACTAAAAATCACGTATATAACTAACTATTATAACACAATAATATTTTGTCAGTGTTCATCACCTCATTTGCACTGACACTTCACATATTTGCTAGTAATGTGGTTAATCATGCTAGAAACATTGTAAATCATAGTAAATAATACTGAAATGAGGTGTATCAAGGTAAATCATGCTAGAATCCTAATAAATCATTCTGGAACATGGTATATGATAGTAAATCATGCTAGAATCATATTAAATAATTCTAGAATGTGGCAAATCGTTGTGGGAGGAGCCTATTTTACTCAAATGGCTATAACTCAAGAAGTAAATGAGATATCTTCACCAAACTCAGTACACATGTGTATGGGTTCAATTTGAGGTCACAGTAAACAATTCTATGGAGATCGGAGCATAGGTGGCGCTATAACTGTTAAAAAGCTTTAAAACCATATATATCCCATGGCAAATTGCCTGTATTGGCTGTAAATGGTCTTTTCCATCTATTATGTCAGTGGTTACATGCTTGCTAAATAAATCTTAATAACTTTTGATGCTTTTGTGCTTAAATGCCTTAAAGGCCTTAACTGCTTGAACCCCGATAAATGCTGCTTGCAGCTTTAATTATTATTATTATTATTATTCCGCCCTAAAACGCATTGTGCAGCCCAAACCGTAAGAGCTGGAACCTTGAAACTTGGCCAAATGGTAGTCCTCAATTTGGGGAGAACCTATCAAAATATGACCCCGATTGGCCCATAGGTGGCGCTATAATGACCAAATTTACTAAATTGCTCATAACTCCTAGACAGTTTGTCCTAGAGTCTCAATTTTAGCATCACTGTGATCCCTGGCTCCAGACGGACAAAATGGCTATCTCCAAATCCCGATCCGAGCAAAAAAAAATTTGTTATGGGCAATTTTGTCCAAAACCTACTTTTGCGAACTAGTCCTAGGTTTTTGGCCCAATCCAGACCAGACCAGTCTAGCACAATTCTCTGGAGTCTCTAGATCAATAATTATTGAAAAAAAGTTGAACTTTTGCATTGGCCTGGCTGTAACAGGGTCATTTAGGGAAGGGGCGGGACAAAAAAAACACTCAAAAGCCTATACAACCTAAGGGAAAACCCCAAACTTCACAAAAATCGATGAGCAGGTGTGTCAGACCATGGTGAAGAAGCATGCCAAGTTTCGTGAAGATCGGACCATAGGTGGCGCTATAACTGTCCAAAACGTCTCTTCTTATTAGGGGTTCAAGCACGAAGTGCTGAAACCCTATTGTAATTGTGCTGATTTTTATTATTATTATTATTATTATTATTATTCCGCCCTAAAACGCATTGTGCAGCCCAAACCGTAAGAGCTGGAACCTTGAAACTTGGCCAAATGGTAGTCCTCAATTTGGGGAGAACCTATCAAAATATGACCCCGATTGGCCCATAGGTGGCGCTATAATGACCAAATTTACTAAATTGCTCATAACTCCTAGACAGTTTGTCCTAGAGTCTCAATTTTAGCATCACTGTGATCCCTGGCTCCAGACGGACAAAATGGCTATCTCCAAATCACGATCCGAGCAAAAAAAATTTGTTATGGGCAATTTTGTCCAAAACCTACTTTTGCGAACTAGTCCTAGGTTTTTGGCCCAATCCAGACCAGACCAGTCTAGCACAATTCTCTGGAGTCTCTAGATCAATAATTATTGAAAAAAAGTTGAACTTTTGCATTGGCCTGGCTGTAACAGGGTCATTTAGGGAAGGGGCGGGACAAAAAAAACACTCAAAAGCCTATACAACCTAAGGGAAAACCCCAAACTTCACAAAAATCGATGAGCAGGTGTGTCAGACCATGGTGAAGAAGCATGCCAAGTTTCGTGAAGATCGGACCATAGGTGGCGCTATAACTGTCCAAAACGTCTCTTCTTATTAGGGGTTCAAGCACGAAGTGCTGAAACCCTATTGTAATTGTGCTGATTTTTATTATTATTATTATTATTATTATTATTCCGCCCTAAAACGCATTGTGCAGCCCAAACCGTAAGAGCTGGAACCTTGAAACTTGGCCAAATGGTAGTCCTCAATTTGGGGAGAACCTATCAAAATATGACCCCGATTGGCCCATAGGTGGCGCTATAATGACCAAATTTACTAAATTGCTCATAACTCCTAGACAGTTTGTCCTAGAGTCTCAATTTTAGCATCACTGTGATCCCTGGCTCCAGACGGACAAAATGGCTATCTCCAAATCACGATCCGAGCAAAAAAAATTTGTTATGGGCAATTTTGTCCAAAACCTACTTTTGCGAACTAGTCCTAGGTTTTTGGCCCAATCCAGACCAGACCAGTCTAGCACAATTCTCTGGAGTCTCTAGATCAATAATTATTGAAAAAAAGTTGAACTTTTGCATTGGCCTGGCTGTAACAGGGTCATTTAGGGAAGGGGCGGGACAAAAAAAACACTCAAAAGCCTATACAACCTAAGGGAAAACCCCAAACTTCACAAAAATCGATGAGCAGGTGTGTCAGACCATGGTGAAGAAGCATGCCAAGTTTCGTGAAGATCGGACCATAGGTGGCGCTATAACTGTCCAAAACGTCTCTTCTTATTAGGGGTTCAAGCACGAAGTGCTGAAACCCTATTGTAATTGTGCTGATTTTTATTATTAGGGGTTCAAGCACGAAGTGCTGAAACCCTATTGTAATTGTACTGATTTTTATTATTATTATTATTATTATTCTCCCCTAAAACGCATCGTGCAGCCCAAACCGTAAGAGCTGGAACCTTGAAACTTGGCCAAATGGTAGTCCTCAATTTGGGGAGAACCTATCAAAGTATGACCCAGATTGGCCCATAGGTGGCGCTATAGCAACCAAAAGCGCGGAACTGCTCATAACTCCTAGACCGTATGTCGTAGACTCAAGTGTCCTATATCATTGAAAAGCTGGACGCCTGAAGGTCAAAACGTATATCTCCGATTTTATTTCAGGTATGCAAATTTTTCCGCCATTTTGAATTTTGTCAAAAACCTACTTTTGCGAACTAGTCCCTGGTTTTTCACCCGATCGGAACCAAAGCAGTGCAGAAATGTTCTTTGGAGTCTGAAGATCAATAATTATCGAAAAAAAGTCGAAATTTCGATTCCTGGTCGCTAGGGGGTGATAAATTAATGTTGTGGGAGGAGCCTATTTTACTAAAATGGCTATAACTCGAAAAGGAAATGAGATATCTTCACCAAACTTGGTACACATGTGTAAGAGTTCAATCTGGGGTCATAGTAAAAAAATGTCGACGATTGATCACTAGGTGGCGCTATAACATGAAAAAAAACATGAAAAGGGCTATGACCACGTGACCGTTTGTCCGATTGACTTGAAAATTGGTATGCAGTGTCTTGGTCCAAGGTGCCATGTATGTCTATGAGGACTTTGGCGTATCTCGAAAAACATGGCCGCCATCGACCAATGAAATTTGAGCACCTATTAGACAAGGTTAACGGAGGCCGATCGGAACGAAACTCGATGGGCATGTTCAACTCATGGCCCTAGAGGTCTGTAAGAATTTTGAAAGAAATCGGCCACTAGTTGGCGCTAACGAGTTTTATGGCTCTGTAATCACGTGGTGTTACACTTATTGTCACAAAATGCATATCATTTGATAGATCTGCTCATGCTGAACAACTTTGCCTCAAGAACCATTGCTGTCAATCAAACCGTTCATTAAATATTCGCAATTATGTTAAAAACCTACTTTTGCGAACTAGTCCTAGGTTTTTTGCCCGATCGGAACAAGACCAGTCTAGGGTAATTCTCTGGACTCTCTAGATCAATAATTATCAAAAAAAGTTCAACTTTAGCATTTTTCGCATGGGTATATTGGGTCATAATGAAAATGGGCGTGGCAAAATGCATTTAAAAGCCTATAAATCCTAAACGAAAACTCAGAACTTCACAAAAATTGGTGAGCATATGTACCATAACAGTCTAAACAAGCATGTAAAATTTCATGAAGATCGTACGATAGGTGGCGCTATAACTGTTAAAAAGCTTTGAAAACCATATATTTCCTATGGTAAATTGCCTGTTTTGGCTGTAAATGGTCTTTTCCATCTATTATTTCAGTGGTTAAAAGCTTTACAAATAAAACTTAATGTCTTAAATGCTTATGTGCTTAAAGGCCTTAAATGCTTGAACCCCGATAAATGCTGCTTGCAGCTTTAATTATTATTATTATTATTATTATTCCGCCCTAAAACGCATTGTGCAGCCCAAACCGTAAGAGCTGGAACCTTGAAACTTGGCCAAATGGTAGTCCTCAATTTGGGGAGAACCTATCAAAATATGACCCCGATTGGCCCATAGGTGGCGCTATAATGACCAAATTTACTAAATTGCTCATAACTCCTAGACAGTTTGTCCTAGAGTCTCAATTTTAGCATCACTGTGATCCCTGGCTCCAGACGGACAAAATGGCTATCTCCAAATCACGATCCGAGCAAAAAAAATTTGTTATGGGCAATTTTGTCCAAAACCTACTTTTGCGAACTAGTCCTAGGTTTTTGGCCCAATCCAGACCAGACCAGTCTAGCACAATTCTCTGGAGTCTCTAGATCAATAATTATTGAAAAAAAGTTGAACTTTTGCATTGGCCTGGCTGTAACAGGGTCATTTAGGGAAGGGGCGGGACAAAAAAAACACTCAAAAGCCTATACAACCTAAGGGAAAACCCCAAACTTCACAAAAATCGATGAGCAGGTGTGTCAGACCATGGTGAAGAAGCATGCCAAGTTTCGTGAAGATCGGACCATAGGTGGCGCTATAACTGTCCAAAACGTCTCTTCTTATTAGGGGTTCAAGCACGAAGTGCTGAAACCCTATTGTAATTGTGCTGATTTTTATTATTATTATTATTATTATTATTATTCCGCCCTAAAACGCATTGTGCAGCCCAAACCGTAAGAGCTGGAACCTTGAAACTTGGCCAAATGGTAGTCCTCAATTTGGGGAGAACCTATCAAAATATGACCCCGATTGGCCCATAGGTGGCGCTATAATGACCAAATTTACTAAATTGCTCATAACTCCTAGACAGTTTGTCCTAGAGTCTCAATTTTAGCATCACTGTGATCCCTGGCTCCAGACGGACAAAATGGCTATCTCCAAATCACGATCCGAGCAAAAAAAATTTGTTATGGGCAATTTTGTCCAAAACCTACTTTTGCGAACTAGTCCTAGGTTTTTGGCCCAATCCAGACCAGACCAGTCTAGCACAATTCTCTGGAGTCTCTAGATCAATAATTATTGAAAAAAAGTTGAACTTTTGCATTGGCCTGGCTGTAACAGGGTCATTTAGGGAAGGGGCGGGACAAAAAAAACACTCAAAAGCCTATACAACCTAAGGGAAAACCCCAAACTTCACAAAAATCGATGAGCAGGTGTGTCAGACCATGGTGAAGAAGCATGCCAAGTTTCGTGAAGATCGGACCATAGGTGGCGCTATAACTGTCCAAAACGTCTCTTCTTATTAGGGGTTCAAGCACGAAGTGCTGAAACCCTATTGTAATTGTGCTGATTTTTATTATTATTATTATTATTATTATTATTCCGCCCTAAAACGCATTGTGCAGCCCAAACCGTAAGAGCTGGAACCTTGAAACTTGGCCAAATGGTAGTCCTCAATTTGGGGAGAACCTATCAAAATATGACCCCGATTGGCCCATAGGTGGCGCTATAATGACCAAATTTACTAAATTGCTCATAACTCCTAGACAGTTTGTCCTAGAGTCTCAATTTTAGCATCACTGTGATCCCTGGCTCCAGACGGACAAAATGGCTATCTCCAAATCACGATCCGAGCAAAAAAAATTTGTTATGGGCAATTTTGTCCAAAACCTACTTTTGCGAACTAGTCCTAGGTTTTTGGCCCAATCCAGACCAGACCAGTCTAGCACAATTCTCTGGAGTCTCTAGATCAATAATTATTGAAAAAAAGTTGAACTTTTGCATTGGCCTGGCTGTAACAGGGTCATTTAGGGAAGGGGCGGGACAAAAAAAACACTCAAAAGCCTATACAACCTAAGGGAAAACCCCAAACTTCACAAAAATCGATGAGCAGGTGTGTCAGACCATGGTGAAGAAGCATGCCAAGTTTCGTGAAGATCGGACCATAGGTGGCGCTATAACTGTCCAAAACGTCTCTTCTTATTAGGGGTTCAAGCACGAAGTGCTGAAACCCTATTGTAATTGTGCTGATTTTTATTATTATTATTATTATTATTATTATTCCGCCCTAAAACGCATTGTGCAGCCCAAACCGTAAGAGCTGGAACCTTGAAACTTGGCCAAATGGTAGTCCTCAATTTGGGGAGAACCTATCAAAATATGACCCCGATTGGCCCATAGGTGGCGCTATAATGACCAAATTTACTAAATTGCTCATAACTCCTAGACAGTTTGTCCTAGAGTCTCAATTTTAGCATCACTGTGATCCCTGGCTCCAGACGGACAAAATGGCTATCTCCAAATCACGATCCGAGCAAAAAAAATTTGTTATGGGCAATTTTGTCCAAAACCTACTTTTGCGAACTAGTCCTAGGTTTTTGGCCCAATCCAGACCAGACCAGTCTAGCACAATTCTCTGGAGTCTCTAGATCAATAATTATTGAAAAAAAGTTGAACTTTTGCATTGGCCTGGCTGTAACAGGGTCATTTAGGGAAGGGGCGGGACAAAAAAAACACTCAAAAGCCTATACAACCTAAGGGAAAACCCCAAACTTCACAAAAATCGATGAGCAGGTGTGTCAGACCATGGTGAAGAAGCATGCCAAGTTTCGTGAAGATCGGACCATAGGTGGCGCTATAACTGTCCAAAACGTCTCTTCTTATTAGGGGTTCAAGCACGAAGTGCTGAAACCCTATTGTAATTGTGCTGATTTTTATTATTATTATTATTATTATTATTATTCCGCCCTAAAACGCATTGTGCAGCCCAAACCGTAAGAGCTGGAACCTTGAAACTTGGCCAAATGGTAGTCCTCAATTTGGGGAGAACCTATCAAAATATGACCCCGATTGGCCCATAGGTGGCGCTATAATGACCAAATTTACTAAATTGCTCATAACTCCTAGACAGTTTGTCCTAGAGTCTCAATTTTAGCATCACTGTGATCCCTGGCTCCAGACGGACAAAATGGCTATCTCCAAATCACGATCCGAGCAAAAAAAATTTGTTATGGGCAATTTTGTCCAAAACCTACTTTTGCGAACTAGTCCTAGGTTTTTGGCCCAATCCAGACCAGACCAGTCTAGCACAATTCTCTGGAGTCTCTAGATCAATAATTATTGAAAAAAAGTTGAACTTTTGCATTGGCCTGGCTGTAACAGGGTCATTTAGGGAAGGGGCGGGACAAAAAAAACACTCAAAAGCCTATACAACCTAAGGGAAAACCCCAAACTTCACAAAAATCGATGAGCAGGTGTGTCAGACCATGGTGAAGAAGCATGCCAAGTTTCGTGAAGATCGGACCATAGGTGGCGCTATAACTGTCCAAAACGTCTCTTCTTATTAGGGGTTCAAGCACGAAGTGCTGAAACCCTATTGTAATTGTGCTGATTTTTATTATTATTATTATTATTATTATTATTCCGCCCTAAAACGCATTGTGCAGCCCAAACCGTAAGAGCTGGAACCTTGAAACTTGGCCAAATGGTAGTCCTCAATTTGGGGAGAACCTATCAAAATATGACCCCGATTGGCCCATAGGTGGCGCTATAATGACCAAATTTACTAAATTGCTCATAACTCCTAGACAGTTTGTCCTAGAGTCTCAATTTTAGCATCACTGTGATCCCTGGCTCCAGACGGACAAAATGGCTATCTCCAAATCACGATCCGAGCAAAAAAAATTTGTTATGGGCAATTTTGTCCAAAACCTACTTTTGCGAACTAGTCCTAGGTTTTTGGCCCAATCCAGACCAGACCAGTCTAGCACAATTCTCTGGAGTCTCTAGATCAATAATTATTGAAAAAAAGTTGAACTTTTGCATTGGCCTGGCTGTAACAGGGTCATTTAGGGAAGGGGCGGGACAAAAAAAACACTCAAAAGCCTATACAACCTAAGGGAAAACCCCAAACTTCACAAAAATCGATGAGCAGGTGTGTCAGACCATGGTGAAGAAGCATGCCAAGTTTCGTGAAGATCGGACCATAGGTGGCGCTATAACTGTCCAAAACGTCTCTTCTTATTAGGGGTTCAAGCACGAAGTGCTGAAACCCTATTGTAATTGTGCTGATTTTTATTATTATTATTATTATTATTATTATTCCGCCCTAAAACGCATTGTGCAGCCCAAACCGTAAGAGCTGGAACCTTGAAACTTGGCCAAATGGTAGTCCTCAATTTGGGGAGAACCTATCAAAATATGACCCCGATTGGCCCATAGGTGGCGCTATAATGACCAAATTTACTAAATTGCTCATAACTCCTAGACAGTTTGTCCTAGAGTCTCAATTTTAGCATCACTGTGATCCCTGGCTCCAGACGGACAAAATGGCTATCTCCAAATCACGATCCGAGCAAAAAAAATTTGTTATGGGCAATTTTGTCCAAAACCTACTTTTGCGAACTAGTCCTAGGTTTTTGGCCCAATCCAGACCAGACCAGTCTAGCACAATTCTCTGGAGTCTCTAGATCAATAATTATTGAAAAAAAGTTGAACTTTTGCATTGGCCTGGCTGTAACAGGGTCATTTAGGGAAGGGGCGGGACAAAAAAAACACTCAAAAGCCTATACAACCTAAGGGAAAACCCCAAACTTCACAAAAATCGATGAGCAGGTGTGTCAGACCATGGTGAAGAAGCATGCCAAGTTTCGTGAAGATCGGACCATAGGTGGCGCTATAACTGTCCAAAACGTCTCTTCTTATTAGGGGTTCAAGCACGAAGTGCTGAAACCCTATTGTAATTGTGCTGATTTTTATTATTATTATTATTATTATTATTATTCCGCCCTAAAACGCATTGTGCAGCCCAAACCGTAAGAGCTGGAACCTTGAAACTTGGCCAAATGGTAGTCCTCAATTTGGGGAGAACCTATCAAAATATGACCCCGATTGGCCCATAGGTGGCGCTATAATGACCAAATTTACTAAATTGCTCATAACTCCTAGACAGTTTGTCCTAGAGTCTCAATTTTAGCATCACTGTGATCCCTGGCTCCAGACGGACAAAATGGCTATCTCCAAATCACGATCCGAGCAAAAAAAATTTGTTATGGGCAATTTTGTCCAAAACCTACTTTTGCGAACTAGTCCTAGGTTTTTGGCCCAATCCAGACCAGACCAGTCTAGCACAATTCTCTGGAGTCTCTAGATCAATAATTATTGAAAAAAAGTTGAACTTTTGCATTGGCCTGGCTGTAACAGGGTCATTTAGGGAAGGGGCGGGACAAAAAAAACACTCAAAAGCCTATACAACCTAAGGGAAAACCCCAAACTTCACAAAAATCGATGAGCAGGTGTGTCAGACCATGGTGAAGAAGCATGCCAAGTTTCGTGAAGATCGGACCATAGGTGGCGCTATAACTGTCCAAAACGTCTCTTCTTATTAGGGGTTCAAGCACGAAGTGCTGAAACCCTATTGTAATTGTGCTGATTTTTATTATTATTATTATTATTATTATTATTCCGCCCTAAAACGCATTGTGCAGCCCAAACCGTAAGAGCTGGAACCTTGAAACTTGGCCAAATGGTAGTCCTCAATTTGGGGAGAACCTATCAAAATATGACCCCGATTGGCCCATAGGTGGCGCTATAATGACCAAATTTACTAAATTGCTCATAACTCCTAGACAGTTTGTCCTAGAGTCTCAATTTTAGCATCACTGTGATCCCTGGCTCCAGACGGACAAAATGGCTATCTCCAAATCACGATCCGAGCAAAAAAAATTTGTTATGGGCAATTTTGTCCAAAACCTACTTTTGCGAACTAGTCCTAGGTTTTTGGCCCAATCCAGACCAGACCAGTCTAGCACAATTCTCTGGAGTCTCTAGATCAATAATTATTGAAAAAAAGTTGAACTTTTGCATTGGCCTGGCTGTAACAGGGTCATTTAGGGAAGGGGCGGGACAAAAAAAACACTCAAAAGCCTATACAACCTAAGGGAAAACCCCAAACTTCACAAAAATCGATGAGCAGGTGTGTCAGACCATGGTGAAGAAGCATGCCAAGTTTCGTGAAGATCGGACCATAGGTGGCGCTATAACTGTCCAAAACGTCTCTTCTTATTAGGGGTTCAAGCACGAAGTGCTGAAACCCTATTGTAATTGTGCTGATTTTTATTATTATTATTATTATTATTATTATTCCGCCCTAAAACGCATTGTGCAGCCCAAACCGTAAGAGCTGGAACCTTGAAACTTGGCCAAATGGTAGTCCTCAATTTGGGGAGAACCTATCAAAATATGACCCCGATTGGCCCATAGGTGGCGCTATAATGACCAAATTTACTAAATTGCTCATAACTCCTAGACAGTTTGTCCTAGAGTCTCAATTTTAGCATCACTGTGATCCCTGGCTCCAGACGGACAAAATGGCTATCTCCAAATCCCGATCCGAGCAAAAAAAAATTTGTTATGGGCAATTTTGTCCAAAACCTACTTTTGCGAACTAGTCCTAGGTTTTTGGCCCAATCCAGACCAGACCAGTCTAGCACAATTCTCTGGAGTCTCTAGATCAATAATTATTGAAAAAAAGTTGAACTTTTGCATTGGCCTGGCTGTAACAGGGTCATTTAGGGAAGGGGCGGGACAAAAAAAACACTCAAAAGCCTATACAACCTAAGGGAAAACCCCAAACTTCACAAAAATCGATGAGCAGGTGTGTCAGACCATGGTGAAGAAGCATGCCAAGTTTCGTGAAGATCGGACCATAGGTGGCGCTATAACTGTCCAAAACGTCTCTTCTTATTAGGGGTTCAAGCACGAAGTGCTGAAACCCTATTGTAATTGTGCTGATTTTTATTATTATTATTATTATTATTATTATTCCGCCCTAAAACGCATTGTGCAGCCCAAACCGTAAGAGCTGGAACCTTGAAACTTGGCCAAATGGTAGTCCTCAATTTGGGGAGAACCTATCAAAATATGACCCCGATTGGCCCATAGGTGGCGCTATAATGACCAAATTTACTAAATTGCTCATAACTCCTAGACAGTTTGTCCTAGAGTCTCAATTTTAGCATCACTGTGATCCCTGGCTCCAGACGGACAAAATGGCTATCTCCAAATCACGATCCGAGCAAAAAAAATTTGTTATGGGCAATTTTGTCCAAAACCTACTTTTGCGAACTAGTCCTAGGTTTTTGGCCCAATCCAGACCAGACCAGTCTAGCACAATTCTCTGGAGTCTCTAGATCAATAATTATTGAAAAAAAGTTGAACTTTTGCATTGGCCTGGCTGTAACAGGGTCATTTAGGGAAGGGGCGGGACAAAAAAAACACTCAAAAGCCTATACAACCTAAGGGAAAACCCCAAACTTCACAAAAATCGATGAGCAGGTGTGTCAGACCATGGTGAAGAAGCATGCCAAGTTTCGTGAAGATCGGACCATAGGTGGCGCTATAACTGTCCAAAACGTCTCTTCTTATTAGGGGTTCAAGCACGAAGTGCTGAAACCCTATTGTAATTGTGCTGATTTTTATTATTATTATTATTATTATTATTATTCCGCCCTAAAACGCATTGTGCAGCCCAAACCGTAAGAGCTGGAACCTTGAAACTTGGCCAAATGGTAGTCCTCAATTTGGGGAGAACCTATCAAAATATGACCCCGATTGGCCCATAGGTGGCGCTATAATGACCAAATTTACTAAATTGCTCATAACTCCTAGACAGTTTGTCCTAGAGTCTCAATTTTAGCATCACTGTGATCCCTGGCTCCAGACGGACAAAATGGCTATCTCCAAATCACGATCCGAGCAAAAAAAATTTGTTATGGGCAATTTTGTCCAAAACCTACTTTTGCGAACTAGTCCTAGGTTTTTGGCCCAATCCAGACCAGACCAGTCTAGCACAATTCTCTGGAGTCTCTAGATCAATAATTATTGAAAAAAAGTTGAACTTTTGCATTGGCCTGGCTGTAACAGGGTCATTTAGGGAAGGGGCGGGACAAAAAAAACACTCAAAAGCCTATACAACCTAAGGGAAAACCCCAAACTTCACAAAAATCGATGAGCAGGTGTGTCAGACCATGGTGAAGAAGCATGCCAAGTTTCGTGAAGATCGGACCATAGGTGGCGCTATAACTGTCCAAAACGTCTCTTCTTATTAGGGGTTCAAGCACGAAGTGCTGAAACCCTATTGTAATTGTGCTGATTTTTATTATTATTATTATTATTATTATTATTCCGCCCTAAAACGCATTGTGCAGCCCAAACCGTAAGAGCTGGAACCTTGAAACTTGGCCAAATGGTAGTCCTCAATTTGGGGAGAACCTATCAAAATATGACCCCGATTGGCCCATAGGTGGCGCTATAATGACCAAATTTACTAAATTGCTCATAACTCCTAGACAGTTTGTCCTAGAGTCTCAATTTTAGCATCACTGTGATCCCTGGCTCCAGACGGACAAAATGGCTATCTCCAAATCACGATCCGAGCAAAAAAAATTTGTTATGGGCAATTTTGTCCAAAACCTACTTTTGCGAACTAGTCCTAGGTTTTTGGCCCAATCCAGACCAGACCAGTCTAGCACAATTCTCTGGAGTCTCTAGATCAATAATTATTGAAAAAAAGTTGAACTTTTGCATTGGCCTGGCTGTAACAGGGTCATTTAGGGAAGGGGCGGGACAAAAAAAACACTCAAAAGCCTATACAACCTAAGGGAAAACCCCAAACTTCACAAAAATCGATGAGCAGGTGTGTCAGACCATGGTGAAGAAGCATGCCAAGTTTCGTGAAGATCGGACCATAGGTGGCGCTATAACTGTCCAAAACGTCTCTTCTTATTAGGGGTTCAAGCACGAAGTGCTGAAACCCTATTGTAATTGTGCTGATTTTTATTATTATTATTATTATTATTATTATTCCGCCCTAAAACGCATTGTGCAGCCCAAACCGTAAGAGCTGGAACCTTGAAACTTGGCCAAATGGTAGTCCTCAATTTGGGGAGAACCTATCAAAATATGACCCCGATTGGCCCATAGGTGGCGCTATAATGACCAAATTTACTAAATTGCTCATAACTCCTAGACAGTTTGTCCTAGAGTCTCAATTTTAGCATCACTGTGATCCCTGGCTCCAGACGGACAAAATGGCTATCTCCAAATCACGATCCGAGCAAAAAAAATTTGTTATGGGCAATTTTGTCCAAAACCTACTTTTGCGAACTAGTCCTAGGTTTTTGGCCCAATCCAGACCAGACCAGTCTAGCACAATTCTCTGGAGTCTCTAGATCAATAATTATTGAAAAAAAGTTGAACTTTTGCATTGGCCTGGCTGTAACAGGGTCATTTAGGGAAGGGGCGGGACAAAAAAAACACTCAAAAGCCTATACAACCTAAGGGAAAACCCCAAACTTCACAAAAATCGATGAGCAGGTGTGTCAGACCATGGTGAAGAAGCATGCCAAGTTTCGTGAAGATCGGACCATAGGTGGCGCTATAACTGTCCAAAACGTCTCTTCTTATTAGGGGTTCAAGCACGAAGTGCTGAAACCCTATTGTAATTGTGCTGATTTTTATTATTATTATTATTATTATTATTATTCCGCCCTAAAACGCATTGTGCAGCCCAAACCGTAAGAGCTGGAACCTTGAAACTTGGCCAAATGGTAGTCCTCAATTTGGGGAGAACCTATCAAAATATGACCCCGATTGGCCCATAGGTGGCGCTATAATGACCAAATTTACTAAATTGCTCATAACTCCTAGACAGTTTGTCCTAGAGTCTCAATTTTAGCATCACTGTGATCCCTGGCTCCAGACGGACAAAATGGCTATCTCCAAATCACGATCCGAGCAAAAAAAATTTGTTATGGGCAATTTTGTCCAAAACCTACTTTTGCGAACTAGTCCTAGGTTTTTGGCCCAATCCAGACCAGACCAGTCTAGCACAATTCTCTGGAGTCTCTAGATCAATAATTATTGAAAAAAAGTTGAACTTTTGCATTGGCCTGGCTGTAACAGGGTCATTTAGGGAAGGGGCGGGACAAAAAAAACACTCAAAAGCCTATACAACCTAAGGGAAAACCCCAAACTTCACAAAAATCGATGAGCAGGTGTGTCAGACCATGGTGAAGAAGCATGCCAAGTTTCGTGAAGATCGGACCATAGGTGGCGCTATAACTGTCCAAAACGTCTCTTCTTATTAGGGGTTCAAGCACGAAGTGCTGAAACCCTATTGTAATTGTGCTGATTTTTATTATTAGGGGTTCAAGCACGAAGTGCTGAAACCCTATTGTAATTGTGCTGATTTTTATTATTATTATTATTATTATTATTCTGCCGTAAAACGCATCGTGCAGCCCAAACCGTAAGGGCTAGAGCTTTGAAACTTTGCCATATGGTAGTACAAAAATCGAGGAGAGGTTATCAAATTATGACCCCGATTGGCCCATAGGTGGCGCTATAGCAACCAAAAGCGCGAAACTGCTCATAACTCCTAGACCGTAAGTCATAGACTCAAGTGTCTTATATCATTGGAAAGCTGGACGCCTGACGAACAAAACGTATATCTCCGATTTTATTTCCGCCATGATAGATTTTCCGCCATTTTGAATTTTGTCGAAAATCTACTTTTGCGAACTAGTCCCTGGTTTTTTGCCCGATCGGAACCAAACCAGTGCAGAATTGTTCTCTGGAGTCTGAATATCAATAATTATCAAAAAAAAGTTGAAATTTCGATTCACGGTCGCTAGGGGGTGCAAAATTAACGTTGTGGGAGGAGCCTATTTTACTAAAATGGCTATAACTCCAGAAGTAAAAGAGGTATTTTAACCAAACCTGGTACACATGTGTAAGACGTCAATATGAGGTCACGGTAAAAAAATCGCGGCGATTGGTCACATGGTGGCGCTATAACATGAAAAAAACATAAAACAGGCTATAACCACCTGACCGTTAGTCCGATTGACTTGAAAATTGGTATGCAGTGTCTTGGTCCAAGGTGCCATGTATGTCTATGAGGACATTGGTGTATCTCAAAAAACATGGCCGCCATCGGCCAATGAAGTTTGAGCACCTATTAGACAAGGTTAACGGAGGCCTATCGGAACGAAACTCGGTGGGCATGTTCGACTCATGGCCCTAGAGGTCTGTAAGAATTTTAAAAGAAATCGGCCACTAGTTGGCGCTAACGAGTTTTATGGCTCTGTAATCACGTGGTGTTACACTTATTGTCACAAAATGCATACCATTTGATAGATCTCCTCTTGTTGAACAACTTTGCCTCAAGAACCATTGCTGTCAATCAAACCGTTCATTAAATATTCGTAATTATGTTAAAAACCTACTTTTGCGAACTAGTCCTAGGTTTTTCGCCCGATCAGAACCAAACGAGTCTAGGACAATTCTATGGACTCTCAAGATCAATAATTATCAAAAAAAAGTTGAACTTTTGCATTTTTCGCATGGGTATATTGGGTCATAAAGAAAATGGGCGTGGCAAAATGCACTCAAAAGCCTATAAATCCTAAACAAAAACTCAGAACTTCACGAAAATTGGTGAGCTTATGTGCCATAACATCATTAACAAGCATGCAAAATTTCATGGAGATCGGACTATAGATGGTGCTATAACTGTTAAAAAGCTTTAAAAAACACATATTTCCTATGGTAAATTGCCTGTATTGGCTGTAAATGGACTTTTCCATCTATTATTTCAGTGGTTAAAAGCTTTCTAAATAAATCTTAATGTCTTAAATGCTTATGTGCCTAAAGGCCTTAAATGCTTGAACCCCGATAAATGCTGCTTGCAGCTTTAATTATTATTATTATTATTATTATTCCGCCCTAAAACGCATTGTGCAGCCCAAACCGTAAGAGCTGGAACCTTGAAACTTGGCCAAATGGTAGTCCTCAATTTGGGGAGAACCTATCAAAATATGACCCCGATTGGCCCATAGGTGGCGCTATAATGACCAAATTTACTAAATTGCTCATAACTCCTAGACAGTTTGTCCTAGAGTCTCAATTTTAGCATCACTGTGATCCCTGGCTCCAGACGGACAAAATGGCTATCTCCAAATCACGATCCGAGCAAAAAAAATTTGTTATGGGCAATTTTGTCCAAAACCTACTTTTGCGAACTAGTCCTAGGTTTTTGGCCCAATCCAGACCAGACCAGTCTAGCACAATTCTCTGGAGTCTCTAGATCAATAATTATTGAAAAAAAGTTGAACTTTTGCATTGGCCTGGCTGTAACAGGGTCATTTAGGGAAGGGGCGGGACAAAAAAAACACTCAAAAGCCTATACAACCTAAGGGAAAACCCCAAACTTCACAAAAATCGATGAGCAGGTGTGTCAGACCATGGTGAAGAAGCATGCCAAGTTTCGTGAAGATCGGACCATAGGTGGCGCTATAACTGTCCAAAACGTCTCTTCTTATTAGGGGTTCAAGCACGAAGTGCTGAAACCCTATTGTAATTGTGCTGATTTTTATTATTATTATTATTATTATTATTATTCCGCCCTAAAACGCATTGTGCAGCCCAAACCGTAAGAGCTGGAACCTTGAAACTTGGCCAAATGGTAGTCCTCAATTTGGGGAGAACCTATCAAAATATGACCCCGATTGGCCCATAGGTGGCGCTATAATGACCAAATTTACTAAATTGCTCATAACTCCTAGACAGTTTGTCCTAGAGTCTCAATTTTAGCATCACTGTGATCCCTGGCTCCAGACGGACAAAATGGCTATCTCCAAATCACGATCCGAGCAAAAAAAATTTGTTATGGGCAATTTTGTCCAAAACCTACTTTTGCGAACTAGTCCTAGGTTTTTGGCCCAATCCAGACCAGACCAGTCTAGCACAATTCTCTGGAGTCTCTAGATCAATAATTATTGAAAAAAAGTTGAACTTTTGCATTGGCCTGGCTGTAACAGGGTCATTTAGGGAAGGGGCGGGACAAAAAAAACACTCAAAAGCCTATACAACCTAAGGGAAAACCCCAAACTTCACAAAAATCGATGAGCAGGTGTGTCAGACCATGGTGAAGAAGCATGCCAAGTTTCGTGAAGATCGGACCATAGGTGGCGCTATAACTGTCCAAAACGTCTCTTCTTATTAGGGGTTCAAGCACGAAGTGCTGAAACCCTATTGTAATTGTGCTGATTTTTATTATTATTATTATTATTATTATTATTCCGCCCTAAAACGCATTGTGCAGCCCAAACCGTAAGAGCTGGAACCTTGAAACTTGGCCAAATGGTAGTCCTCAATTTGGGGAGAACCTATCAAAATATGACCCCGATTGGCCCATAGGTGGCGCTATAATGACCAAATTTACTAAATTGCTCATAACTCCTAGACAGTTTGTCCTAGAGTCTCAATTTTAGCATCACTGTGATCCCTGGCTCCAGACGGACAAAATGGCTATCTCCAAATCACGATCCGAGCAAAAAAAATTTGTTATGGGCAATTTTGTCCAAAACCTACTTTTGCGAACTAGTCCTAGGTTTTTGGCCCAATCCAGACCAGACCAGTCTAGCACAATTCTCTGGAGTCTCTAGATCAATAATTATTGAAAAAAAGTTGAACTTTTGCATTGGCCTGGCTGTAACAGGGTCATTTAGGGAAGGGGCGGGACAAAAAAAACACTCAAAAGCCTATACAACCTAAGGGAAAACCCCAAACTTCACAAAAATCGATGAGCAGGTGTGTCAGACCATGGTGAAGAAGCATGCCAAGTTTCGTGAAGATCGGACCATAGGTGGCGCTATAACTGTCCAAAACGTCTCTTCTTATTAGGGGTTCAAGCACGAAGTGCTGAAACCCTATTGTAATTGTGCTGATTTTTATTATTATTATTATTATTATTATTATTCCGCCCTAAAACGCATTGTGCAGCCCAAACCGTAAGAGCTGGAACCTTGAAACTTGGCCAAATGGTAGTCCTCAATTTGGGGAGAACCTATCAAAATATGACCCCGATTGGCCCATAGGTGGCGCTATAATGACCAAATTTACTAAATTGCTCATAACTCCTAGACAGTTTGTCCTAGAGTCTCAATTTTAGCATCACTGTGATCCCTGGCTCCAGACGGACAAAATGGCTATCTCCAAATCACGATCCGAGCAAAAAAAATTTGTTATGGGCAATTTTGTCCAAAACCTACTTTTGCGAACTAGTCCTAGGTTTTTGGCCCAATCCAGACCAGACCAGTCTAGCACAATTCTCTGGAGTCTCTAGATCAATAATTATTGAAAAAAAGTTGAACTTTTGCATTGGCCTGGCTGTAACAGGGTCATTTAGGGAAGGGGCGGGACAAAAAAAACACTCAAAAGCCTATACAACCTAAGGGAAAACCCCAAACTTCACAAAAATCGATGAGCAGGTGTGTCAGACCATGGTGAAGAAGCATGCCAAGTTTCGTGAAGATCGGACCATAGGTGGCGCTATAACTGTCCAAAACGTCTCTTCTTATTAGGGGTTCAAGCACGAAGTGCTGAAACCCTATTGTAATTGTGCTGATTTTTATTATTATTATTATTATTATTATTATTCCGCCCTAAAACGCATTGTGCAGCCCAAACCGTAAGAGCTGGAACCTTGAAACTTGGCCAAATGGTAGTCCTCAATTTGGGGAGAACCTATCAAAATATGACCCCGATTGGCCCATAGGTGGCGCTATAATGACCAAATTTACTAAATTGCTCATAACTCCTAGACAGTTTGTCCTAGAGTCTCAATTTTAGCATCACTGTGATCCCTGGCTCCAGACGGACAAAATGGCTATCTCCAAATCACGATCCGAGCAAAAAAAATTTGTTATGGGCAATTTTGTCCAAAACCTACTTTTGCGAACTAGTCCTAGGTTTTTGGCCCAATCCAGACCAGACCAGTCTAGCACAATTCTCTGGAGTCTCTAGATCAATAATTATTGAAAAAAAGTTGAACTTTTGCATTGGCCTGGCTGTAACAGGGTCATTTAGGGAAGGGGCGGGACAAAAAAAACACTCAAAAGCCTATACAACCTAAGGGAAAACCCCAAACTTCACAAAAATCGATGAGCAGGTGTGTCAGACCATGGTGAAGAAGCATGCCAAGTTTCGTGAAGATCGGACCATAGGTGGCGCTATAACTGTCCAAAACGTCTCTTCTTATTAGGGGTTCAAGCACGAAGTGCTGAAACCCTATTGTAATTGTGCTGATTTTTATTATTATTATTATTATTATTATTATTCCGCCCTAAAACGCATTGTGCAGCCCAAACCGTAAGAGCTGGAACCTTGAAACTTGGCCAAATGGTAGTCCTCAATTTGGGGAGAACCTATCAAAATATGACCCCGATTGGCCCATAGGTGGCGCTATAATGACCAAATTTACTAAATTGCTCATAACTCCTAGACAGTTTGTCCTAGAGTCTCAATTTTAGCATCACTGTGATCCCTGGCTCCAGACGGACAAAATGGCTATCTCCAAATCACGATCCGAGCAAAAAAAATTTGTTATGGGCAATTTTGTCCAAAACCTACTTTTGCGAACTAGTCCTAGGTTTTTGGCCCAATCCAGACCAGACCAGTCTAGCACAATTCTCTGGAGTCTCTAGATCAATAATTATTGAAAAAAAGTTGAACTTTTGCATTGGCCTGGCTGTAACAGGGTCATTTAGGGAAGGGGCGGGACAAAAAAAACACTCAAAAGCCTATACAACCTAAGGGAAAACCCCAAACTTCACAAAAATCGATGAGCAGGTGTGTCAGACCATGGTGAAGAAGCATGCCAAGTTTCGTGAAGATCGGACCATAGGTGGCGCTATAACTGTCCAAAACGTCTCTTCTTATTAGGGGTTCAAGCACGAAGTGCTGAAACCCTATTGTAATTGTGCTGATTTTTATTATTATTATTATTATTATTATTATTCCGCCCTAAAACGCATTGTGCAGCCCAAACCGTAAGAGCTGGAACCTTGAAACTTGGCCAAATGGTAGTCCTCAATTTGGGGAGAACCTATCAAAATATGACCCCGATTGGCCCATAGGTGGCGCTATAATGACCAAATTTACTAAATTGCTCATAACTCCTAGACAGTTTGTCCTAGAGTCTCAATTTTAGCATCACTGTGATCCCTGGCTCCAGACGGACAAAATGGCTATCTCCAAATCACGATCCGAGCAAAAAAAATTTGTTATGGGCAATTTTGTCCAAAACCTACTTTTGCGAACTAGTCCTAGGTTTTTGGCCCAATCCAGACCAGACCAGTCTAGCACAATTCTCTGGAGTCTCTAGATCAATAATTATTGAAAAAAAGTTGAACTTTTGCATTGGCCTGGCTGTAACAGGGTCATTTAGGGAAGGGGCGGGACAAAAAAAACACTCAAAAGCCTATACAACCTAAGGGAAAACCCCAAACTTCACAAAAATCGATGAGCAGGTGTGTCAGACCATGGTGAAGAAGCATGCCAAGTTTCGTGAAGATCGGACCATAGGTGGCGCTATAACTGTCCAAAACGTCTCTTCTTATTAGGGGTTCAAGCACGAAGTGCTGAAACCCTATTGTAATTGTGCTGATTTTTATTATTATTATTATTATTATTATTATTCCGCCCTAAAACGCATTGTGCAGCCCAAACCGTAAGAGCTGGAACCTTGAAACTTGGCCAAATGGTAGTCCTCAATTTGGGGAGAACCTATCAAAATATGACCCCGATTGGCCCATAGGTGGCGCTATAATGACCAAATTTACTAAATTGCTCATAACTCCTAGACAGTTTGTCCTAGAGTCTCAATTTTAGCATCACTGTGATCCCTGGCTCCAGACGGACAAAATGGCTATCTCCAAATCCCGATCCGAGCAAAAAAAAATTTGTTATGGGCAATTTTGTCCAAAACCTACTTTTGCGAACTAGTCCTAGGTTTTTGGCCCAATCCAGACCAGACCAGTCTAGCACAATTCTCTGGAGTCTCTAGATCAATAATTATTGAAAAAAAGTTGAACTTTTGCATTGGCCTGGCTGTAACAGGGTCATTTAGGGAAGGGGCGGGACAAAAAAAACACTCAAAAGCCTATACAACCTAAGGGAAAACCCCAAACTTCACAAAAATCGATGAGCAGGTGTGTCAGACCATGGTGAAGAAGCATGCCAAGTTTCGTGAAGATCGGACCATAGGTGGCGCTATAACTGTCCAAAACGTCTCTTCTTATTAGGGGTTCAAGCACGAAGTGCTGAAACCCTATTGTAATTGTGCTGATTTTTATTATTATTATTATTATTATTATTATTCCGCCCTAAAACGCATTGTGCAGCCCAAACCGTAAGAGCTGGAACCTTGAAACTTGGCCAAATGGTAGTCCTCAATTTGGGGAGAACCTATCAAAATATGACCCCGATTGGCCCATAGGTGGCGCTATAATGACCAAATTTACTAAATTGCTCATAACTCCTAGACAGTTTGTCCTAGAGTCTCAATTTTAGCATCACTGTGATCCCTGGCTCCAGACGGACAAAATGGCTATCTCCAAATCACGATCCGAGCAAAAAAAATTTGTTATGGGCAATTTTGTCCAAAACCTACTTTTGCGAACTAGTCCTAGGTTTTTGGCCCAATCCAGACCAGACCAGTCTAGCACAATTCTCTGGAGTCTCTAGATCAATAATTATTGAAAAAAAGTTGAACTTTTGCATTGGCCTGGCTGTAACAGGGTCATTTAGGGAAGGGGCGGGACAAAAAAAACACTCAAAAGCCTATACAACCTAAGGGAAAACCCCAAACTTCACAAAAATCGATGAGCAGGTGTGTCAGACCATGGTGAAGAAGCATGCCAAGTTTCGTGAAGATCGGACCATAGGTGGCGCTATAACTGTCCAAAACGTCTCTTCTTATTAGGGGTTCAAGCACGAAGTGCTGAAACCCTATTGTAATTGTGCTGATTTTTATTATTATTATTATTATTATTATTATTCCGCCCTAAAACGCATTGTGCAGCCCAAACCGTAAGAGCTGGAACCTTGAAACTTGGCCAAATGGTAGTCCTCAATTTGGGGAGAACCTATCAAAATATGACCCCGATTGGCCCATAGGTGGCGCTATAATGACCAAATTTACTAAATTGCTCATAACTCCTAGACAGTTTGTCCTAGAGTCTCAATTTTAGCATCACTGTGATCCCTGGCTCCAGACGGACAAAATGGCTATCTCCAAATCACGATCCGAGCAAAAAAAATTTGTTATGGGCAATTTTGTCCAAAACCTACTTTTGCGAACTAGTCCTAGGTTTTTGGCCCAATCCAGACCAGACCAGTCTAGCACAATTCTCTGGAGTCTCTAGATCAATAATTATTGAAAAAAAGTTGAACTTTTGCATTGGCCTGGCTGTAACAGGGTCATTTAGGGAAGGGGCGGGACAAAAAAAACACTCAAAAGCCTATACAACCTAAGGGAAAACCCCAAACTTCACAAAAATCGATGAGCAGGTGTGTCAGACCATGGTGAAGAAGCATGCCAAGTTTCGTGAAGATCGGACCATAGGTGGCGCTATAACTGTCCAAAACGTCTCTTCTTATTAGGGGTTCAAGCACGAAGTGCTGAAACCCTATTGTAATTGTGCTGATTTTTATTATTATTATTATTATTATTATTATTCCGCCCTAAAACGCATTGTGCAGCCCAAACCGTAAGAGCTGGAACCTTGAAACTTGGCCAAATGGTAGTCCTCAATTTGGGGAGAACCTATCAAAATATGACCCCGATTGGCCCATAGGTGGCGCTATAATGACCAAATTTACTAAATTGCTCATAACTCCTAGACAGTTTGTCCTAGAGTCTCAATTTTAGCATCACTGTGATCCCTGGCTCCAGACGGACAAAATGGCTATCTCCAAATCACGATCCGAGCAAAAAAAATTTGTTATGGGCAATTTTGTCCAAAACCTACTTTTGCGAACTAGTCCTAGGTTTTTGGCCCAATCCAGACCAGACCAGTCTAGCACAATTCTCTGGAGTCTCTAGATCAATAATTATTGAAAAAAAGTTGAACTTTTGCATTGGCCTGGCTGTAACAGGGTCATTTAGGGAAGGGGCGGGACAAAAAAAACACTCAAAAGCCTATACAACCTAAGGGAAAACCCCAAACTTCACAAAAATCGATGAGCAGGTGTGTCAGACCATGGTGAAGAAGCATGCCAAGTTTCGTGAAGATCGGACCATAGGTGGCGCTATAACTGTCCAAAACGTCTCTTCTTATTAGGGGTTCAAGCACGAAGTGCTGAAACCCTATTGTAATTGTGCTGATTTTTATTATTATTATTATTATTATTATTATTCCGCCCTAAAACGCATTGTGCAGCCCAAACCGTAAGAGCTGGAACCTTGAAACTTGGCCAAATGGTAGTCCTCAATTTGGGGAGAACCTATCAAAATATGACCCCGATTGGCCCATAGGTGGCGCTATAATGACCAAATTTACTAAATTGCTCATAACTCCTAGACAGTTTGTCCTAGAGTCTCAATTTTAGCATCACTGTGATCCCTGGCTCCAGACGGACAAAATGGCTATCTCCAAATCACGATCCGAGCAAAAAAAATTTGTTATGGGCAATTTTGTCCAAAACCTACTTTTGCGAACTAGTCCTAGGTTTTTGGCCCAATCCAGACCAGACCAGTCTAGCACAATTCTCTGGAGTCTCTAGATCAATAATTATTGAAAAAAAGTTGAACTTTTGCATTGGCCTGGCTGTAACAGGGTCATTTAGGGAAGGGGCGGGACAAAAAAAACACTCAAAAGCCTATACAACCTAAGGGAAAACCCCAAACTTCACAAAAATCGATGAGCAGGTGTGTCAGACCATGGTGAAGAAGCATGCCAAGTTTCGTGAAGATCGGACCATAGGTGGCGCTATAACTGTCCAAAACGTCTCTTCTTATTAGGGGTTCAAGCACGAAGTGCTGAAACCCTATTGTAATTGTGCTGATTTTTATTATTATTATTATTATTATTATTATTCCGCCCTAAAACGCATTGTGCAGCCCAAACCGTAAGAGCTGGAACCTTGAAACTTGGCCAAATGGTAGTCCTCAATTTGGGGAGAACCTATCAAAATATGACCCCGATTGGCCCATAGGTGGCGCTATAATGACCAAATTTACTAAATTGCTCATAACTCCTAGACAGTTTGTCCTAGAGTCTCAATTTTAGCATCACTGTGATCCCTGGCTCCAGACGGACAAAATGGCTATCTCCAAATCACGATCCGAGCAAAAAAAATTTGTTATGGGCAATTTTGTCCAAAACCTACTTTTGCGAACTAGTCCTAGGTTTTTGGCCCAATCCAGACCAGACCAGTCTAGCACAATTCTCTGGAGTCTCTAGATCAATAATTATTGAAAAAAAGTTGAACTTTTGCATTGGCCTGGCTGTAACAGGGTCATTTAGGGAAGGGGCGGGACAAAAAAAACACTCAAAAGCCTATACAACCTAAGGGAAAACCCCAAACTTCACAAAAATCGATGAGCAGGTGTGTCAGACCATGGTGAAGAAGCATGCCAAGTTTCGTGAAGATCGGACCATAGGTGGCGCTATAACTGTCCAAAACGTCTCTTCTTATTAGGGGTTCAAGCACGAAGTGCTGAAACCCTATTGTAATTGTGCTGATTTTTATTATTATTATTATTATTATTATTATTCCGCCCTAAAACGCATTGTGCAGCCCAAACCGTAAGAGCTGGAACCTTGAAACTTGGCCAAATGGTAGTCCTCAATTTGGGGAGAACCTATCAAAATATGACCCCGATTGGCCCATAGGTGGCGCTATAATGACCAAATTTACTAAATTGCTCATAACTCCTAGACAGTTTGTCCTAGAGTCTCAATTTTAGCATCACTGTGATCCCTGGCTCCAGACGGACAAAATGGCTATCTCCAAATCACGATCCGAGCAAAAAAAATTTGTTATGGGCAATTTTGTCCAAAACCTACTTTTGCGAACTAGTCCTAGGTTTTTGGCCCAATCCAGACCAGACCAGTCTAGCACAATTCTCTGGAGTCTCTAGATCAATAATTATTGAAAAAAAGTTGAACTTTTGCATTGGCCTGGCTGTAACAGGGTCATTTAGGGAAGGGGCGGGACAAAAAAAACACTCAAAAGCCTATACAACCTAAGGGAAAACCCCAAACTTCACAAAAATCGATGAGCAGGTGTGTCAGACCATGGTGAAGAAGCATGCCAAGTTTCGTGAAGATCGGACCATAGGTGGCGCTATAACTGTCCAAAACGTCTCTTCTTATTAGGGGTTCAAGCACGAAGTGCTGAAACCCTATTGTAATTGTGCTGATTTTTATTATTAGGGGTTCAAGCACGAAGTGCTGAAACCCTATTGTAATTGTGCTGATTTTTATTATTATTATTATTATTATTATTCTGCCGTAAAACGCATCGTGCAGCCCAAACCGTAAGGGCTAGAGCTTTGAAACTTTGCCATATGGTAGTACAAAAATCGAGGAGAGGTTATCAAATTATGACCCCGATTGGCCCATAGGTGGCGCTATAGCAACCAAAAGCGCAAAACTGCTCATAACTCCTAGACCGTAAGTCATAGACTCAAGTGTCTTATATCATTGGAAAGCTGGACGCCTGACGAACAAAACGTATATCTCCGATTTTATTTCCGCCATGATAGATTTTCCGCCATTTTGAATTTTGTCGAAAATCTACTTTTGCGAACTAGTCCCTGGTTTTTCGCCCGATCGGAACCAAACCAGTGCAGAATTGTTCTATGGAGTCTGAAGATCAATAATTATCAAAAAAAAGTTGAAATTTCGATTCATGGTCGCTAGGGGGTGCAAAATTAACGTTGTGGGAGGAGCCTATTTTACTAAAATGGCTATAACTCCAGAAGTAAAAGAGTTATTTTAACCAAACTTGGTACACATGTGTAAGAGGTCAATCTGAGGTCACGGTAAAAAAATAGCGGCGATTGGCCACATGGTGGCGCTATAACATGAAAAAAACATAAAACAGGCTATAACCACCTGACCGTTAGTCCGATTGACTTGAAAATTGGTATGCAGTGTCTTGGCCCAAGGTGCCATGTATGTCTATGAGGACATTGGCGTATCTCAAAAAACATGGCCGCCATCGGCCAATGAAGTTTGAGCACCGATTAGACAAGGTTAACGGAGGCCGATCGGAACGAAACTCGATGGGCATGTTCGTCTTATGGCCCTAGAGGTCTGTAAGAATTTTGAAAGAAATCGGCCACTAGTTGGCGCTAACGAGTTTTATGGCTCTGTAATCACGTGGTGTTACACTTATTGTCATAAAATGCATATCATTTGATAGACCTGCTCATGCTGAACAACTTTGCCTCAAGAACCATTTCTGTCAATCAAACCGTTCATTAAATATTCACGAATATGTCTAAAACCTACTTTTGCGAACTAGTCCTAGGTTTTTCGCCCGATCGGAACCAGACCAGTCTAGGACAATTCTCTGGACTCTCTAGATCAATAATTATCAAAAAAAAGTTGAACTTTTGCATGTGGATGGCTGTAATAGGGTCATTTATAAAATGGGCGTGGCAAAATACACTAAAAAGCCTATAAATCATAAATGAAAATGCAGAACTTCACAAAAATTGATCAGCATATGTGACATAACATCATTAACAAGCATGCAAAATTTTATGGAGATCGGACGATAGGTGGCGCTATAACTGTTAAAAAGCCTTAAAACCATATATTTCCTATGGTAAACTGCCTGTATTGGCTGTAAATGGTCTTTTCCATCTCTGATCATATAATTTTCATATCATAATGTTCAAAACTAGTGCAATACAATTATCTGGACTCACTAGATCAATAATTGTCAGAAAAAGTTGAACTACTTCATTTGGATAGCTATAATAGGTTCACTTCAAAATGTAGCCTTTACCAAGTGTCCCCGAAAGCCTATATCTCTTTAATGAATGACTCAGACCTTCTTAAAAACAAGTCAGAACATGTGAAATATCACTCTGAACATGCATGAAAATTTTCAGACAGATCAGACAAAATGTGCCTCTATAACAGTTAAAAAGGTGAAAATGATATGAATATAATGGCATGTTAAGCCAATAAGTGGTATTTTAATGCCCCCTGCTGTTTAAAATAGTCATTTTGTCATATTGTTCTATAATTTATATTGAGACTTTATAAAATCCCAATTTTAACATTTACAATTACATTTAGTCAAAATCCATCTGTTAAAGTATTAGTATTGACAGTTTGATCACATCATATATATCAAATATCTGTATCTACAACATAACGTGTGTGTGTAGTCTTAGGTTTCTGAATAAATTCTGAATAATCTGATTAATAGCTTACAAAGACTTTGTGAAATGTTTATAGACCATTCAAATATATTTTCATAATGACATCCCAATAGCATTGAAAAAACAACAACATTTGTCTGTGTGTGTGTGTGTGTGTGTGTGTGTGTGTGTGTGTGTGTGTGTGTGTGTGTGTAAACATGCATTATGGAGTTAAAATGGAAAAACTGGTTTGCTTTAGTACAGAAAAATGGTGAAAATCATGAAGTTTAAAGTGAAAGTGAGCCAATAACTGGTCTTCTACTGCCCTCTGCTGGCCATTCTACTTATTAATGAAGTCTACTCACATATGCTTTTGCATTCATTATACACTAAAAATCACTTATATAACAATAAGACACTAAAAAAATCACTTATATAACAATTACTATTGTAGCACAATCATGCTAGAATCATAGTAAATAATACTAGAATGTGGTAAATTGTTGTGGGAGGAGCCTATTTTACTAAAATGGCTATAAGTCAAGAAGTAAATGAGATATTTTCACCAAACTCAGTACACATGTGTATGGTTTCAATTTGAGGTCACAGTAAACATTTTTATGGAGATCGGACCATAGGTGGCGCTATAACTGTTAAAAAGCTTTAAAACCATATATATCCCATGGTAAACTGCCTGTATTGGCTGTAAATGGTCTTTTCCATCTCTGATCATATAATTTTCATATCATAATGTTCAAAACTAGTGCAATACAATTCTCTGGACTCACTAGATCAATAATTGTCAGAAAAAGTTGAACTACTTCATTTGGATAGCTATAATAGGTTTACTTCAAAATGTGGCCTTTACCAAGTGTCCCCGAAAGCCTATATCTCTTTAATAAATGCTCAGACCTTCTTAAAAACAAGTCAGAACGTGTGAAATATCACCCTGAACAAGGATGAAAAATTTCAGACAGATCGGACAAAATTTGCCTCTATAACAGTTAAAAAGGTGAAAATGATATGAATTAATGGCATGTTAAGCCAATAAGTGGTATTTTACTGCCCCCTGCTGTTTAAAATAGTCATTTTGTCATATTGGTATTGGTATTAGCCATAGTAAATCATGATAAACTATGGTAAATCATGCTACAATGTGTTATATCATGTTAAATCATGCTAGAACATGGTCTTTCCCATCTATGATGTCAATGATTGAAAAAACAACAACAACATTTGCCTGTGTGTGTGTGTGTGTGTGTGTGTGTGTGTGTGTGTGTGTGTGTGTGTGGTACAAATATAACAGATTTTATTTTCCAACATGAAAACAAACATAAAGTGCTAGTGCACAAACAATAACCTACAATGATAATGGGTGAGAGGGGAACTTAAATACACAGATCAAGACAAGGACAACAGGTGACGGTTATGATGATGAGGAGCAGGTGATGATGATGATGAGGGTGATGAGGAGCAGGTGCAGGTGATGACGACAGATGGTGAATGTGATGAAGACAGAAGGTGAATATGATGAAGGTGAATGTGACACTAATATCACTGAAACATTTGTGTGTGTGTGTGTGTGTGTGTGTGTGTGTGTGTGTGTGTGTGTGTGTGTGTGTGTGTGTGTGTGTGTGTGTGTGTGTGTGTGTGTGTGTGCGTGTGTGTGTAAAATGCATTATGGAGTTAAAATGGAAAAACTGATTTGTTTAAGTGCAGAAAAATGGTGAAAATCAAGAAGTTTAAAGTGAAAGTGTGCCAATATGTGGTCTTCTACTGCTCTCTGCTGGCCATTCTACTTATTAATGAAGTCTACTCACATATGCTTTTACATTCATCAGACACTAAAAATCACTTATATAACAATAAGACACTAAAAAATCACTTATATAACAATTACTATTGTAGCACAATCATGCTAGAATCATAATAAATAATACTAGAATGTGGTAAATTGTTGTGGGAGGAGCCTATTTTACTAAAATGGCTATAAGTCAAGAAGTAAATGAGATAGCTTCACCAAACTCAGTACACATGTGTATGGGTTCAATTTGAGGTCACAGTAAACAATTTTATGGAGATCGGACCATAGGTGGCGCTATAACTGTTAAAAAGCTTTAAAACCATATATTTCCTATGGTACATTGCCTGTATTGGCTGTAAATGGTCTTTTTCATCTATTATGTCAGTGGTTAGATGCTTGCTAAATAAAACTAATAACTTTTGATGCTTTTGTGCTTAAAGGCCTTAACTGCTTGAACCCCGATAAATGCTGCTTGCAGCTTTAATTATTATTATTATTATTATTATTCCGCCCTAAAACGCATTGTGCAGCCCAAACCGTAAGAGCTGGAACCTTGAAACTTGGCCAAATGGTAGTCCTCAATTTGGGGAGAACCTATCAAAATATGACCCCGATTGGCCCATAGGTGGCGCTATAATGACCAAATTTACTAAATTGCTCATAACTCCTAGACAGTTTGTCCTAGAGTCTCAATTTTAGCATCACTGTGATCCCTGGCTCCAGACGGACAAAATGGCTATCTCCAAATCACGATCCGAGCAAAAAAAATTTGTTATGGGCAATTTTGTCCAAAACCTACTTTTGCGAACTAGTCCTAGGTTTTTGGCCCAATCCAGACCAGACCAGTCTAGCACAATTCTCTGGAGTCTCTAGATCAATAATTATTGAAAAAAAGTTGAACTTTTGCATTGGCCTGGCTGTAACAGGGTCATTTAGGGAAGGGGCGGGACAAAAAAAACACTCAAAAGCCTATACAACCTAAGGGAAAACCCCAAACTTCACAAAAATCGATGAGCAGGTGTGTCAGACCATGGTGAAGAAGCATGCCAAGTTTCGTGAAGATCGGACCATAGGTGGCGCTATAACTGTCCAAAACGTCTCTTCTTATTAGGGGTTCAAGCACGAAGTGCTGAAACCCTATTGTAATTGTGCTGATTTTTATTATTATTATTATTATTATTATTATTCCGCCCTAAAACGCATTGTGCAGCCCAAACCGTAAGAGCTGGAACCTTGAAACTTGGCCAAATGGTAGTCCTCAATTTGGGGAGAACCTATCAAAATATGACCCCGATTGGCCCATAGGTGGCGCTATAATGACCAAATTTACTAAATTGCTCATAACTCCTAGACAGTTTGTCCTAGAGTCTCAATTTTAGCATCACTGTGATCCCTGGCTCCAGACGGACAAAATGGCTATCTCCAAATCCCGATCCGAGCAAAAAAAAATTTGTTATGGGCAATTTTGTCCAAAACCTACTTTTGCGAACTAGTCCTAGGTTTTTGGCCCAATCCAGACCAGACCAGTCTAGCACAATTCTCTGGAGTCTCTAGATCAATAATTATTGAAAAAAAGTTGAACTTTTGCATTGGCCTGGCTGTAACAGGGTCATTTAGGGAAGGGGCGGGACAAAAAAAACACTCAAAAGCCTATACAACCTAAGGGAAAACCCCAAACTTCACAAAAATCGATGAGCAGGTGTGTCAGACCATGGTGAAGAAGCATGCCAAGTTTCGTGAAGATCGGACCATAGGTGGCGCTATAACTGTCCAAAACGTCTCTTCTTATTAGGGGTTCAAGCACGAAGTGCTGAAACCCTATTGTAATTGTGCTGATTTTTATTATTATTATTATTATTATTATTATTCCGCCCTAAAACGCATTGTGCAGCCCAAACCGTAAGAGCTGGAACCTTGAAACTTGGCCAAATGGTAGTCCTCAATTTGGGGAGAACCTATCAAAATATGACCCCGATTGGCCCATAGGTGGCGCTATAATGACCAAATTTACTAAATTGCTCATAACTCCTAGACAGTTTGTCCTAGAGTCTCAATTTTAGCATCACTGTGATCCCTGGCTCCAGACGGACAAAATGGCTATCTCCAAATCACGATCCGAGCAAAAAAAATTTGTTATGGGCAATTTTGTCCAAAACCTACTTTTGCGAACTAGTCCTAGGTTTTTGGCCCAATCCAGACCAGACCAGTCTAGCACAATTCTCTGGAGTCTCTAGATCAATAATTATTGAAAAAAAGTTGAACTTTTGCATTGGCCTGGCTGTAACAGGGTCATTTAGGGAAGGGGCGGGACAAAAAAAACACTCAAAAGCCTATACAACCTAAGGGAAAACCCCAAACTTCACAAAAATCGATGAGCAGGTGTGTCAGACCATGGTGAAGAAGCATGCCAAGTTTCGTGAAGATCGGACCATAGGTGGCGCTATAACTGTCCAAAACGTCTCTTCTTATTAGGGGTTCAAGCACGAAGTGCTGAAACCCTATTGTAATTGTGCTGATTTTTATTATTATTATTATTATTATTATTATTCCGCCCTAAAACGCATTGTGCAGCCCAAACCGTAAGAGCTGGAACCTTGAAACTTGGCCAAATGGTAGTCCTCAATTTGGGGAGAACCTATCAAAATATGACCCCGATTGGCCCATAGGTGGCGCTATAATGACCAAATTTACTAAATTGCTCATAACTCCTAGACAGTTTGTCCTAGAGTCTCAATTTTAGCATCACTGTGATCCCTGGCTCCAGACGGACAAAATGGCTATCTCCAAATCACGATCCGAGCAAAAAAAATTTGTTATGGGCAATTTTGTCCAAAACCTACTTTTGCGAACTAGTCCTAGGTTTTTGGCCCAATCCAGACCAGACCAGTCTAGCACAATTCTCTGGAGTCTCTAGATCAATAATTATTGAAAAAAAGTTGAACTTTTGCATTGGCCTGGCTGTAACAGGGTCATTTAGGGAAGGGGCGGGACAAAAAAAACACTCAAAAGCCTATACAACCTAAGGGAAAACCCCAAACTTCACAAAAATCGATGAGCAGGTGTGTCAGACCATGGTGAAGAAGCATGCCAAGTTTCGTGAAGATCGGACCATAGGTGGCGCTATAACTGTCCAAAACGTCTCTTCTTATTAGGGGTTCAAGCACGAAGTGCTGAAACCCTATTGTAATTGTGCTGATTTTTATTATTATTATTATTATTATTATTATTCCGCCCTAAAACGCATTGTGCAGCCCAAACCGTAAGAGCTGGAACCTTGAAACTTGGCCAAATGGTAGTCCTCAATTTGGGGAGAACCTATCAAAATATGACCCCGATTGGCCCATAGGTGGCGCTATAATGACCAAATTTACTAAATTGCTCATAACTCCTAGACAGTTTGTCCTAGAGTCTCAATTTTAGCATCACTGTGATCCCTGGCTCCAGACGGACAAAATGGCTATCTCCAAATCACGATCCGAGCAAAAAAAATTTGTTATGGGCAATTTTGTCCAAAACCTACTTTTGCGAACTAGTCCTAGGTTTTTGGCCCAATCCAGACCAGACCAGTCTAGCACAATTCTCTGGAGTCTCTAGATCAATAATTATTGAAAAAAAGTTGAACTTTTGCATTGGCCTGGCTGTAACAGGGTCATTTAGGGAAGGGGCGGGACAAAAAAAACACTCAAAAGCCTATACAACCTAAGGGAAAACCCCAAACTTCACAAAAATCGATGAGCAGGTGTGTCAGACCATGGTGAAGAAGCATGCCAAGTTTCGTGAAGATCGGACCATAGGTGGCGCTATAACTGTCCAAAACGTCTCTTCTTATTAGGGGTTCAAGCACGAAGTGCTGAAACCCTATTGTAATTGTGCTGATTTTTATTATTATTAGGGGTTCAAGCACGAAGTGCTGAAACCCTATTGTAATTGTGCTGATTTTTATTATTATTATTATTATTATTATTCTGCCGTAAAACGCATCGTGCAGCCCAAACCGTAAGGGCTAGAGCTTTGAAACTTTGCCATATGGTAGTACAAAAATCGAGGAGAGGTTATCAAATTATGACCCCGATTGGCCCATAGGTGGCGCTATAGCAACCAAAAGCGCGAAACTGCTCATAACTCCTAGACCGTAAGTCATAGACTCAAGTGTCTTATATCATTGGAAAGCTGGACGCCTGACGAACAAAACGTATATCTCCGATTTTATTTCCGCCATGATAGATTTTCCGCCATTTTGAATTTTGTCGAAAATCTACTTTTGCGAACTAGTCCCTGGTTTTTTGCCCGATCGGAACCAAACCAGTGCAGAATTGTTCTATGGAGTCTGAATATCAATAATTATCAAAAAAAAGTTGAAATTTCGATTCACGGTCGCTAGGGGGTGCAAAATTAACGTTGTGGGAGGAGCCTATTTTACTAAAATGGCTATAACTCCAGAAGTAAAAGAGGTATTTTAACCAAGCTTGGTACACATGTGTAAGAGGTCAATCTGAGGTCACGGTAAAAAAATCGCGGCGATTGGCCACATGGTGGCGCTATAACATGAAAAAAACATAAAACAGGCTATAACCACCTGACTGTTAGTCCGATTGACTTGAAAATTGGTATGCAGTGTCTTGGTCCAAGGTGCCATGTATATCTATGAGGACATTGGCGTATCTCAAAAAACATGGCCGCCATCGGCCAATGAAGTTTTAGCACTGATTAGACAAGGTTAACGGAGGCCGATCGGAACGAATCTCGATGGGCATGTTCACCTTATGGCCCTAGAGGTCTGTAAGAATTTTGAAAGAAATCGGCCACTAGTTGGCGCTAATGAGTTTTATGGCTCTGTAATCACGTGGTGTTACAAATATCCACACAATATGCATATCTTTTGATAGATCTGCTCATGCTGAACAACTTTGCCTCAAGAACTATTGCTGTCAATCAAACAGTTCATTAAATATTCATGAATATGTCTAAAACCTACTTTTGCGAACTAGTCCTAGGTTTTTCGCCCGATCGGAACCAGACCAGTCTAGGACAATTCTCTGGACTCTCTAGATCAATAATTATCAAAAAAAAGTTGAACTTTTGCATTTGGATGGCTGTAATAGGGTCATTTATAAAATGGGCGTGGCAAAATACACTAAAAAGCCTATAAATCATAAATGAAAATGCAGAACTTCACAAAAATTGGTCAGCATATGTGACATAACATCATTAACAAGCATGCAAAATTTTATGGAGATCGGACGATAGGTGGCGCTATAACTGTTAAAAAGCTTTAAAACCATATATTTCCTATGGTAAACTGCCTGTATTGGCTGTAAATGGTCTTTTCCATCTCTGATCATATAATTTTCATATCATAATGTTCAAAACTAGTGCAATACAATTCTCTGGACTCACTAGATCAATAATTGTCAGAAAAAGTTGAACTACTTCATTTGGATAGCTATAATAGGTTCACTTCAAAATCTGGCCTTTACCAAGTGTCCCCGAAAGCCTATATCTCTTTAATCAATGCTCAGACCTTCTTAAAAACAAGTCAGAACGTGTGAAATATTACCCTGAACTAGCATGAAAATTTTCAGACAGATCGGACAAAATTTGCCTCTATAACAGTTAAAAAGGTGAAAATGATATGAATTAATGGCATGTTAAGCCAATAAGTGGTATTTTACTGCCCCCTGCTGTTTAAAATAGTCATTTTCTCATATTGGTATTGGTATCAGCCATGGTAAATCATGATAAATGATGGTGTGTGTGTGTGTGTGTGTGTGTGTGTGTGTGTGTGTGTGTGTGTGTGTGTGTGTGTGTGTGGTACAAATATAACAAAGGTTTTATTTTCCAACATGAAAACAAACATAACAGAGTGCTAGTGCACAAACAATAACCGACAATGATAATGGATGAGAGGGGAACTTAAATACACAGATCAAGACAAGGACAACAGGTGACGGTTATGATGATGAGGAGCAGGTGATGATGAGGAGGGTGATGAGGAGCAGGTGCAGGTGATGACGACAGATGGTGAATGTGATGAAGACAGAAGGTGAATGTGATGAAGGTGAATGTGACACCAATATCACTGAAACATTTGTGTGTGTGTGTGTGTGTGTGTGTGTGTGTGTGTGTGTGTGTGTGTGTGTGTGTAGCATTATTGTGTGTAGCATATGTAGCAAGTATGCATTATTGAGTTAACATGGAAACACTGGTTTGCTTTAGTGCAGAAAACTGGTCAAAATCATGAGGTTTAAAGTGAAAGTGAGCCAATAAGTGGTCTTCTACTGCCCTCTGCTGGCCATTCTACTTAATTAATTTTTTCCACATGTGCTTGCATTTATACTTGAATACACACTAAAAATCACTTATATAGCAATAACTATTATAACATAATCATATTTTGTCAGTGTTAATCACTTTATTTGCACTGACACTTCAAATAATTGCTAGTAATGTGGTAAATCATGGTAAATCATGGTTAACTATGCTGTGTGTGTGTGTGTGTGTGTGTGTGTGTGTGTGTGTGTGTGTGTGTGTGTGTGTGTGTGTGTAAGCATGCATTGAGTTAACATGGATAAACTGGTTTGCTTTAGTGCAGAAAACTGGTTTAAAGTGAAAGTGAGCCAATAAGTGGTCTTCTACTGCCCTCTGCTGGCCATTCTACTTATTAATGAAATATTTCAACATGTGCTTGCATTCATACTTGAATACACACTAAAAAAATCACTTATATAGCAATAACTATTATAACACAATCATATTTTGTCAGTGTTAACCACTTTATTTGCACTGACACTTCAAATAATTGCTAGTAATGTGATAAATCAGGCTAGAAACATGGTAAATCAAAGTAAATAATCCTAGATTGTCGTTTATCTCCTGGTAAATACAGTTTTTTACAATCACTTTGTTACTATTTTCAGAACCTTGATGTCATTTTTCACAACTCTAGACACAAAACTCACAACCAATGATCAAAATGCACATTTTTCAAAACTCTAACCCTTTTCTCAATTGCTTGGATACAATACACATAAAACTTAGATCATTTGTTCATTCAACAAAAATCACCTGTTCAATATGACACAACTTAACATCAAAGTACTACTATTTCAAAAGGCAATTCACACATTACATTTCAAATGAGTGTCTATTCATTTCCTTACATTGATCTAACTATCAATTGATACAACTGCTCAAAATGATAAGAAACTATTGCATTACTCTGAATGCATAGTTGTATGGAAACAGACAAACAATCTTCCATGTTTACTAAATCATGAAAGTTTCAAGATAACGATATTCATTGTCACCAATTAGCATGGAGCATGAACCAATTAGACTACAATATCCATGGATGTAGCCTAATATTTGATCATACTGCTTCATCAGACACTGTGTCTATGGTCCCAAACACTGTACTACCTTTTCAGACTATGTACAGTATTGACAGCACTGCACTGTATAGATCATCACTCCTGTTCTGTTTCTTACAGTACAAGCAAGCAAGTTGAGGAACACTGCATTTGATGTTTTACAGTACTGTCTTTTCTTTTCTATTTCATAGCTAATTATTTTTTGCTTTGATTCAAATAAACCTATGTTGTGATTGTACTGTAGTGTTTTGCATCAATATATTACAAACTTTGTTCAATGATTCCACTGTAGTATTCTCTCTACTACTGCAGTACTTTTACAGAGATGTATTTACTGTACATGTAGTGCCATAATGAAACCTGTATCACCTATTTTGTTCTACAATATTTAATGATTGTACGAACAATGACACAATGAAACTATCAGTTGCTTGTGTGTGGGTGATCTATAGTTATGTCTCAACGGTATTTCACAGTAAATTAGTTTTTTGAACCAATGATTGTGCAAGTGCAAGATTTCTTTAAAGATGTGAATACACAATGCAATGTTTTGAACATTAGATAGCCTGTGTTACAAGTGATAACCGTTTTGAGTTTTGTGTCTAGAGTTTTGAAAAATGACATCAAGGTTCTGAAAATAGTAGCAAAGTGATTGTAAAAAACTGTAATACTAGAACGTGGTATATCATGGTAAATCATGGTTAACTATGCTGTGTGTGTATGTGTGTGTGTGTGTGTGTGTGTGTGTGTGTGTGTGTGTGTGTGTGTAAGCATGCATTGAGTTAACATGGAAAAACTGGTTTGCTTTAGTGCAGAAAACTGGTTTAAAGTGAAAGTGAGCCAATAAGTGGTCTTCTACTGCCCTCTGCTGGCCATTCTACTTAATAATGAAATATTTTACATGTGCTTTTGCATTCATACTTGGACACACACTAAAAATCACGTATATAACTAACTATTATAACACAATAATATTTTGTCAGTGTTCATCACCTCATTTGCACTGACACTTCACATATTTGCTAGTAATGTGGTTAATCATGCTAGAAACATTGTAAATCATAGTAAATAATACTGAAATGAGGTGTATCAAGGTAAATCATGCTAGAATCCTAATAAATCATTCTGGAACATGGTATATGATAGTAAATCATGCTAGAATCATATTAAATAATTCTAGAATGTGGCAAATCGTTGTGGGAGGAGCCTATTTTACTCAAATGGCTATAACTCAAGAAGTAAATGAGATATCTTCACCAAACTCAGTACACATGTGTATGGGTTCAATTTGAGGTCACAGTAAACAATTTTATGGAGATCGGACCATAGGTGGCGCTATAACTGTTAAAAAGCTTTAAAACCATATATATCCCATGGCAAATTGCCTGTATTGGCTGTAAATGGTCTTTTCCATCTATTATGTCAGTGGTTACATGCTTGCTAAATAAATCTTAATAACTTTTGATGCTTTTGTGCTTAAATGCCTTAAAGGCCTTAACTGCTTGAACCCCGATAAATGCTGCTTGCAGCTTTAATTATTATTATTATTATTATTATTCTGCCGTAAAACGCATCGTGCAGCCCAAACCGTAAGGGCTAGAGCTTTGAAACTTTGCCATATGGTAGTACAAAAATCGAGGAGAGGTTATCAAATTATGACCCCGATTGGCCCATAGGTGGCGCTATAGCAACCAAAAGCGCGAAACTGCTCATAACTCCTAGACCGTAAGTCATAGACTCAAGTGTCTTATATCATTGGAAAGCTGGACGCCTGACGAACAAAACGTATATCTCCGATTTTATTTCCGCCATGATAGATTTTCCGCCATTTTGAATTTTGTCGAAAATCTACTTTTGCGAACTAGTCCCTGGTTTTTTGCCCGATCGGAACCAAACCAGTGCAGAATTGTTCTCTGGAGTCTGAATATCAATAATTATCAAAAAAAAGTTGAAATTTCGATTCACGGTCGCTAGGGGGTGCAAAATTAACGTTGTGGGAGGAGCCTATTTTACTAAAATGGCTATAACTCCAGAAGTAAAAGAGGTATTTTAACCAAACCTGGTACACATGTGTAAGACGTCAATATGAGGTCACGGTAAAAAAATCGCGGCGATTGGTCACATGGTGGCGCTATAACATGAAAAAAACATAAAACAGGCTATAACCACCTGACCGTTAGTCCGATTGACTTGAAAATTGGTATGCAGTGTCTTGGTCCAAGGTGCCATGTATGTCTATGAGGACATTGGTGTATCTCAAAAAACATGGCCGCCATCGGCCAATGAAGTTTGAGCACCTATTAGACAAGGTTAACGGAGGCCTATCGGAACGAAACTCGGTGGGCATGTTCGACTCATGGCCCTAGAGGTCTGTAAGAATTTTAAAAGAAATCGGCCACTAGTTGGCGCTAACGAGTTTTATGGCTCTGTAATCACGTGGTGTTACACTTATTGTCACAAAATGCATACCATTTGATAGATCTCCTCTTGTTGAACAACTTTGCCTCAAGAACCATTGCTGTCAATCAAACCGTTCATTAAATATTCGTAATTATGTTAAAAACCTACTTTTGCGAACTAGTCCTAGGTTTTTCGCCCGATCAGAACCAAACGAGTCTAGGACAATTCTATGGACTCTCAAGATCAATAATTATCAAAAAAAAGTTGAACTTTTGCATTTTTCGCATGGGTATATTGGGTCATAAAGAAAATGGGCGTGGCAAAATGCACTCAAAAGCCTATAAATCCTAAACGAAAACTCAGAACTTCACGAAAATTGGTGAGCTTATGTGCCATAACATCATTAACAAGCATGCAAAATTTCATGGAGATCGGACTATAGATGGTGCTATAACTGTTAAAAAGCTTTAAAAAACACATATTTCCTATGGTAAATTGCCTGTATTGGCTGTAAATGGACTTTTCCATCTATTATTTCAGTGGTTAAAAGCTTTCTAAATAAATCTTAATGTCTTAAATGCTTATGTGCCTAAAGGCCTTAAATGCTTGAACCCCGATAAATGCTGCTTGCAGCTTTAATTATTATTATTATTATTATTATTCCGCCCTAAAACGCATTGTGCAGCCCAAACCGTAAGAGCTGGAACCTTGAAACTTGGCCAAATGGTAGTCCTCAATTTGGGGAGAACCTATCAAAATATGACCCCGATTGGCCCATAGGTGGCGCTATAATGACCAAATTTACTAAATTGCTCATAACTCCTAGACAGTTTGTCCTAGAGTCTCAATTTTAGCATCACTGTGATCCCTGGCTCCAGACGGACAAAATGGCTATCTCCAAATCCCGATCCGAGCAAAAAAAAATTTGTTATGGGCAATTTTGTCCAAAACCTACTTTTGCGAACTAGTCCTAGGTTTTTGGCCCAATCCAGACCAGACCAGTCTAGCACAATTCTCTGGAGTCTCTAGATCAATAATTATTGAAAAAAAGTTGAACTTTTGCATTGGCCTGGCTGTAACAGGGTCATTTAGGGAAGGGGCGGGACAAAAAAAACACTCAAAAGCCTATACAACCTAAGGGAAAACCCCAAACTTCACAAAAATCGATGAGCAGGTGTGTCAGACCATGGTGAAGAAGCATGCCAAGTTTCGTGAAGATCGGACCATAGGTGGCGCTATAACTGTCCAAAACGTCTCTTCTTATTAGGGGTTCAAGCACGAAGTGCTGAAACCCTATTGTAATTGTGCTGATTTTTATTATTATTATTATTATTATTATTATTCCGCCCTAAAACGCATTGTGCAGCCCAAACCGTAAGAGCTGGAACCTTGAAACTTGGCCAAATGGTAGTCCTCAATTTGGGGAGAACCTATCAAAATATGACCCCGATTGGCCCATAGGTGGCGCTATAATGACCAAATTTACTAAATTGCTCATAACTCCTAGACAGTTTGTCCTAGAGTCTCAATTTTAGCATCACTGTGATCCCTGGCTCCAGACGGACAAAATGGCTATCTCCAAATCCCGATCCGAGCAAAAAAAAATTTGTTATGGGCAATTTTGTCCAAAACCTACTTTTGCGAACTAGTCCTAGGTTTTTGGCCCAATCCAGACCAGACCAGTCTAGCACAATTCTCTGGAGTCTCTAGATCAATAATTATTGAAAAAAAGTTGAACTTTTGCATTGGCCTGGCTGTAACAGGGTCATTTAGGGAAGGGGCGGGACAAAAAAAACACTCAAAAGCCTATACAACCTAAGGGAAAACCCCAAACTTCACAAAAATCGATGAGCAGGTGTGTCAGACCATGGTGAAGAAGCATGCCAAGTTTCGTGAAGATCGGACCATAGGTGGCGCTATAACTGTCCAAAACGTCTCTTCTTATTAGGGGTTCAAGCACGAAGTGCTGAAACCCTATTGTAATTGTGCTGATTTTTATTATTATTATTATTATTATTATTATTCCGCCCTAAAACGCATTGTGCAGCCCAAACCGTAAGAGCTGGAACCTTGAAACTTGGCCAAATGGTAGTCCTCAATTTGGGGAGAACCTATCAAAATATGACCCCGATTGGCCCATAGGTGGCGCTATAATGACCAAATTTACTAAATTGCTCATAACTCCTAGACAGTTTGTCCTAGAGTCTCAATTTTAGCATCACTGTGATCCCTGGCTCCAGACGGACAAAATGGCTATCTCCAAATCCCGATCCGAGCAAAAAAAAATTTGTTATGGGCAATTTTGTCCAAAACCTACTTTTGCGAACTAGTCCTAGGTTTTTGGCCCAATCCAGACCAGACCAGTCTAGCACAATTCTCTGGAGTCTCTAGATCAATAATTATTGAAAAAAAGTTGAACTTTTGCATTGGCCTGGCTGTAACAGGGTCATTTAGGGAAGGGGCGGGACAAAAAAAACACTCAAAAGCCTATACAACCTAAGGGAAAACCCCAAACTTCACAAAAATCGATGAGCAGGTGTGTCAGACCATGGTGAAGAAGCATGCCAAGTTTCGTGAAGATCGGACCATAGGTGGCGCTATAACTGTCCAAAACGTCTCTTCTTATTAGGGGTTCAAGCACGAAGTGCTGAAACCCTATTGTAATTGTGCTGATTTTTATTATTATTATTATTATTATTATTATTCCGCCCTAAAACGCATTGTGCAGCCCAAACCGTAAGAGCTGGAACCTTGAAACTTGGCCAAATGGTAGTCCTCAATTTGGGGAGAACCTATCAAAATATGACCCCGATTGGCCCATAGGTGGCGCTATAATGACCAAATTTACTAAATTGCTCATAACTCCTAGACAGTTTGTCCTAGAGTCTCAATTTTAGCATCACTGTGATCCCTGGCTCCAGACGGACAAAATGGCTATCTCCAAATCCCGATCCGAGCAAAAAAAAATTTGTTATGGGCAATTTTGTCCAAAACCTACTTTTGCGAACTAGTCCTAGGTTTTTGGCCCAATCCAGACCAGACCAGTCTAGCACAATTCTCTGGAGTCTCTAGATCAATAATTATTGAAAAAAAGTTGAACTTTTGCATTGGCCTGGCTGTAACAGGGTCATTTAGGGAAGGGGCGGGACAAAAAAAACACTCAAAAGCCTATACAACCTAAGGGAAAACCCCAAACTTCACAAAAATCGATGAGCAGGTGTGTCAGACCATGGTGAAGAAGCATGCCAAGTTTCGTGAAGATCGGACCATAGGTGGCGCTATAACTGTCCAAAACGTCTCTTCTTATTAGGGGTTCAAGCACGAAGTGCTGAAACCCTATTGTAATTGTGCTGATTTTTATTATTATTATTATTAGGGGTTCAAGCACGAAGTGCTGAAACCCTATTGTAATTGTGCTGATTTTTATTATTATTATTATTATTATTATTCTGCCGTAAAACGCATCGTGCAGCCCAAACCGTAAGGGCTAGAGCTTTGAAACTTTGCCATATGGTAGTACAAAAATCGAGGAGAGGTTATCAAATTATGACCCCGATTGGCCCATAGGTGGCGCTATAGCAACCAAAAGCGCGAAACTGCTCATAACTCCTAGACCGTAAGTCATAGACTCAAGTGTCTTATATCATTGGAAAGCTGGACGCCTGACGAACAAAACGTATATCTCCGATTTTATTTCCGCCATGATAGATTTTCCGCCATTTTGAATTTTGTCGAAAATCTACTTTTGCGAACTAGTCCCTGGTTTTTTGCCCGATCGGAACCAAACCAGTGCAGAATTGTTCTCTGGAGTCTGAATATCAATAATTATCAAAAAAAAGTTGAAATTTCGATTCACGGTCGCTAGGGGGTGCAAAATTAACGTTGTGGGAGGAGCCTATTTTACTAAAATGGCTATAACTCCAGAAGTAAAAGAGGTATTTTAACCAAACCTGGTACACATGTGTAAGACGTCAATATGAGGTCACGGTAAAAAAATCGCGGCGATTGGTCACATGGTGGCGCTATAACATGAAAAAAACATAAAACAGGCTATAACCACCTGACCGTTAGTCCGATTGACTTGAAAATTGGTATGCAGTGTCTTGGTCCAAGGTGCCATGTATGTCTATGAGGACATTGGTGTATCTCAAAAAACATGGCCGCCATCGGCCAATGAAGTTTGAGCACCTATTAGACAAGGTTAACGGAGGCCTATCGGAACGAAACTCGGTGGGCATGTTCGACTCATGGCCCTAGAGGTCTGTAAGAATTTTAAAAGAAATCGGCCACTAGTTGGCGCTAACGAGTTTTATGGCTCTGTAATCACGTGGTGTTACACTTATTGTCACAAAATGCATACCATTTGATAGATCTCCTCTTGTTGAACAACTTTGCCTCAAGAACCATTGCTGTCAATCAAACCGTTCATTAAATATTCGTAATTATGTTAAAAACCTACTTTTGCGAACTAGTCCTAGGTTTTTCGCCCGATCAGAACCAAACGAGTCTAGGACAATTCTATGGACTCTCAAGATCAATAATTATCAAAAAAAAGTTGAACTTTTGCATTTTTCGCATGGGTATATTGGGTCATAAAGAAAATGGGCGTGGCAAAATGCACTCAAAAGCCTATAAATCCTAAACAAAAACTCAGAACTTCACGAAAATTGGTGAGCTTATGTGCCATAACATCATTAACAAGCATGCAAAATTTCATGGAGATCGGACTATAGATGGTGCTATAACTGTTAAAAAGCTTTAAAAAACACATATTTCCTATGGTAAATTGCCTGTATTGGCTGTAAATGGACTTTTCCATCTATTATTTCAGTGGTTAAAAGCTTTCTAAATAAATCTTAATGTCTTAAATGCTTATGTGCCTAAAGGCCTTAAATGCTTGAACCCCGATAAATGCTGCTTGCAGCTTTAATTATTATTATTTTTCTTCTGCCGTAAAACGCATCGTGCAGCCCAAACCGTAAGAGCTGGAACCTTGAAACTTTGCCAGATGGTAGTACAAAAATCGAGGAGAGGTTATCAAATTATGACCCCGATTGGCCCATAGGTGGCGCTATAGCAACCAAAAGCGCGAAACTGCTCAGAACTCCTAGACCGTATGTCGTAGACTCAAGTGTCTTATATCATTGGAAAGCTGGACGCCTGACGAACAAAACGTATATCTCCGATTTCATTTCCGCCATGATAGATTTTCCGCCATTTTGAATTTTGTCAAAAACCTACTTTTGCGAACTAGTCCCTGGTTTTTCGCCCGATCGGAACCAAACCAGTGCAGAAATGTTCTCTAGAAACTGAAGATCAATAATTATCGAAAAAAAGTCGAAATTTCGATTCACGGACGCTAAGGGGCGCCAAAACGTACGTTGTGGGAGGGGCCTATTTTACTAAAATGGCTATAACTCCAGAAGTAAATGAGGTATCTTCACCAAACTCGGTACACATATGTATGAGCTCAATATGAGGTAACAGTAAAAAAATCGCGGCGATTTGCCACATGGTGGCGCTATAATATGAAAAAAACATAAAACAGGCTTTAACCACCTGACCGTTAGTCCGATTGACTTGAAAATTGGTATGCCGTGTCTTGGTCCAAGGTGTCATGTATGTGTATGAGGACATTGGCGTATCTAAAAAAACATGGCCGCCATCGGCCAATGAAGTTTGAGCACCTATTAGACAAGGTTAACGGAGGCCGATCGGAACGAAACTCGGTGGGCATGTTCTACTCATGGCCCTAGAGGTCTGTAAGAGTTTTGAAAGAAATCGGCCACTAGTTGGCGCTAACGAGATTTATGGCTCTGTAATCACGTGGTGTTACACTTATTGTCACAAAATGGATACCATTTGATAGATCTCCTCTTGTTGAACAACTTTGCCTCAAGAACCATTGCTGTCAATCAAACCGTTCATTAAATATTCGTAATTATGTTAAAAACCTACTTTTGCGAACTAGTCCTAGGTTTTTCGCCCGATCGGAACCAAACCAGTCTAGGACAATTCTATGGACTCTCTAGGTCAATAATTATCAAAAAAAAGTTGAACTTTTGCATTTTTCGCATGGCTAACAGGGTCATTTAGAAAATGGGCGTGGTAAAATGCACTCAAAAGCCTATAAATCCTAAACGAAAACTCAGAACTTCACGAAAATTGATGAGCATATGTGTCATAACCTGCTTAAGAAGCATGGAAAATTTTATGGAGAGCGGACCATAGTTGGCGCTATAACTGTTAAAACGCTTTAAAACCATATATTTCCTATGGTAAATTGCCTGTATTTGCTGTAAATGGTGTCTTCTATCTTTTATCATATAATGTTCATATCATAATGTTCAAAACCAGTGCAGCACAATTCTCTGAACTCTCTAGATCAATAATTATCAGAAAAAAAGTTTAACTTCTTCAAAAGGTGATTTTATATGAATATAATGACATATTAAGCCAATAAGTGGTATTTTACTGCCCCCTGCTGTCATTTCATCATACTACTCCCTAATATTGTTATAAAATTCATATTTAGACTTTATAAAATCATTATTTTAACATTTACAATCACATTTTGTCAAAACTCATCTATTGAGTATTACTATTGACAATTGTGTTACACTGAGATATGGAAATGGACGAAAGTAAATGAATGAAATGAAACGAAAGTAACGGCATTTAAGCCACGCCCCCGAATACAAATTCATTCATAACTCGAAAACGGAAAGTCGTTGCGCGCTCAAATTTTGATGGTGAGGACCTCTCCGGGCTCTTGATCGAAACGTGTCGTCGCGGGCCTCGGGAGCGCGCCCCCCGCGCATCGCGAATCCGCGGGACCCCCGATTTTGAACGGCCATTACTCCCGACCCAGACCACCCCGAACATTGTGTGAGAGCTCGTTGGAAAGGGCGCGTCCTTGGCTAGCTTCGATTCAAATGTGGTGTTATTTGCCCTGGGCATTCCAGAGATAATAGCCCGAACAGATATGCCTTATAACAATCATAACTCCCAGCCCCAATCGCCCAAAAACACGTTGATGGTCTCATTCAACAGGGCTCCTCAAGCACTATCTATGCTCTGAGTTTCAGAATTTTTCGCCTTTTGGTTCCTGAGATATAAGTAAAAAAACAAATTCCCATTCATTCATTCAAACACTTCAACTGTAAAATGTAAGCTATAATACCACTGTTGTCCACTAGAGGGAGCAGCAGGATTACGCATGATCTTTTAATTCGCTTCAGTATTGGGAAATAAACAAATGCTTTAAGAAGCAATCTTTTTTATTATGATGTTTTTTTTTTATTATGATATTTTTTATACATTTTATTTTTTATTATGATTATGAACGGTTTGATTGACATTAGTGATTCTTGAGGCAAAGTTGTTCAAGATGAGGAGATGAAGATATTTTCACAATATCACATCCTAAAAACATTGAAAACATATTTGTCTTTGTGTGTGTGTGTGTGGATGTGTTTGTGTTTGTGTGTGTGTCTGTGTGTGTAAGCATGCTTAATGGAAAGAACATGGAGAAACTGCTTTGTTTTACTGGTGGATAAAAAAAGTCTTTCAAATGAAAGTGAGTCAATTAGTGGTCTTCTACTGCCCTCTGCAGGACATTCTACTTAATAAAATATTTTCATCTGTGCTTTTGCATTAGTTTTTGGACTATATAAAATTACTTGCATGAAAATCACCTATTATAACACAGTCATGTTTTGTCAAAGTTTATCACTTCATTTTTACTGAGCTCTCAGTTTGAACAATTCTGCCTCTCAGTGATTAATTTGAAATCTGAAAATGGTGTTATACAGAGGAGATTTGCAATTATCATTTTGTTACCTATCTTTTATTTTAAATATCTACATCTACAACAAAATGTGTGTGCATGTGTGTGTTCAAGCATGGTTAGTGTATTAAGTATTATTGTTTAAGTATTATTGTTTTCATTTACATTTTAACCACCAGAAGAAGAACACTCATTGGTTCATTCTGCTCACTAAAATATTATTTTTCATTTTTTTTCCATTTGAAATATTGTTTAAACTTAATAAAATCATTAAAATAACATTTCAAATAATATTTTGTCTGTTTATAAATCCCACAGACTCACATTGGCTGCAATACTAATGTTTTTGTAAAACACAGACCTGATAGTCTAATCTGTGTGTATTGTGCATATATTATTGATATTATTACTATTGCAAATCATGTTATTGTAACTCATATCTTAATAGAATATTATTTGTAATTTTAATTCTTTATTTCTTAATTGTTTTTTTGTGATTACTACAGATATTATCACCAAAGATATCAACTAAACCTTCACTTTTAGTATTGACACGCTGCACACACAGCACAATCACACACTCACTAATGCATTCAAATAAATGTAATCTTATTGTGCTACTTTATTTGTACATGATTAGAATGAACAGAAATCTAAGAATATTTTTTTCTTTTGTTAAAGCCATTTCAGACTCCAAGTAAGCATTATATTACTAATCATCTATTTTAAAGGTGCCATACAATTGAAAACTGTATTTATCTTGGCATAGTTGAATGATAAGAGTTCTGGACATGGAACTGACATACCGTGAGCCTCAAACACCATTGTTTCCTCCTTCATGTGTAAATCTCTTGTTTGCAAAAGACCGCTGAAAAATGAGTGAATCCCACCATAACACCGACTGTGACGTTGGAGTCAGGATCATTAATATTTATACCCCCCAAATTTGCATTTTCCAGTCCATGTTCTAGGCCAGGCAGTGTTAATGTGGACCTGCACAGCCGAATCATCAGAAGATCTGCAGGTATTGTGAAGAAGCAAGCAAGGACAATAGTGAAAATGGCAGATCATGGATATAAATGTTATGTCTGAGGCTGTGCTGCGGATTTGAGAACTTTTCATTCCCTTCCCACAAAAGAGAACTGTCAACAGGCATGGTTGATGTTTACAACAGGATACCTCACCATTTTAATTCAAAGCTGTTAGTTTACTCTTAACGGAGGCCGATCAGAACGAAACTCGGTGGGCATGTTCGATTCGTGGCCCTAGAGGTCTGTAAGAATTTTGAAAAATCAGCCACTAGTTGACGCTAACAGGTTTTACGGCTATGTAATCACGTGATGCATATCATTTGATAGATCTCCTCATACTGAACAACTTTGCCTCAAGAACTACTACTGTCAATCAATTTGTTCATTAAATACTTGCGATTATGTTAAAAACCTACTTTTGCAAACTAGTCCTAGGTTTTCGCCCGATCGGAAATATACCAGTGCAGTACAATTCTCTGGAAGCTCTAGATTATTAATTATATAAAAAACTTTAACTTTACCCATTGGGTAGCCATAACAGGATCATTTAGAAAATGGGTATGGCAAAAAACACTCAAAAGCCTGTAAATCCTAAACAAAAACTCAGACAACTCACTAAACTGCCTTATGTGCTTAAAGACCCTAAATGCTTGAACCCCGCTAAATGCTGCTTGCAGCTTTAATTAGGGGTTCAAGCACGAAGTGCTGAAACCCTATTGTAATTGTGCTGATTTTTAGGGGTTCAAGCACGAAGTGCTGAAACCCTATTGTAATTGTGCTGATTTTTATTATTATTATTATTATTATTATTCTGCCGTAAAACGCATCGTGCAGCCCAAACCGTAAGGGCTAGAGCTTTGAAACTTTGCCATATGGTAGTACAAAAATCGAGGAGAGGTTATCAAATTATGACCCCGATTGGCCCATAGGTGGCGCTATAGCAACCAAAAGCGCGAAACTGCTCATAACTCCTAGACCGTAAGTCATAGACTCAAGTGTCTTATATCATTGGAAAGCTGGACGCCTGACGAACAAAACGTATATCTCCGATTTTATTTCCGCCATGATAGATTTTCCGCCATTTTGAATTTTGTCGAAAATCTACTTTTGCGAACTAGTCCCTGGTTTTTTGCCCGATCGGAACCAAACCAGTGCAGAATTGTTCTCTGGAGTCTGAATATCAATAATTATCAAAAAAAAGTTGAAATTTCGATTCACGGTCGCTAGGGGGTGCAAAATTAACGTTGTGGGAGGAGCCTATTTTACTAAAATGGCTATAACTCCAGAAGTAAAAGAGGTATTTTAACCAAACCTGGTACACATGTGTAAGACGTCAATATGAGGTCACGGTAAAAAAATCGCGGCGATTGGTCACATGGTGGCGCTATAACATGAAAAAAACATAAAACAGGCTATAACCACCTGACCGTTAGTCCGATTGACTTGAAAATTGGTATGCAGTGTCTTGGTCCAAGGTGCCATGTATGTCTATGAGGACATTGGTGTATCTCAAAAAACATGGCCGCCATCGGCCAATGAAGTTTGAGCACCTATTAGACAAGGTTAACGGAGGCCTATCGGAACGAAACTCGGTGGGCATGTTCGACTCATGGCCCTAGAGGTCTGTAAGAATTTTAAAAGAAATCGGCCACTAGTTGGCGCTAACGAGTTTTATGGCTCTGTAATCACGTGGTGTTACACTTATTGTCACAAAATGCATACCATTTGATAGATCTCCTCTTGTTGAACAACTTTGCCTCAAGAACCATTGCTGTCAATCAAACCGTTCATTAAATATTCGTAATTATGTTAAAAACCTACTTTTGCGAACTAGTCCTAGGTTTTTCGCCCGATCAGAACCAAACGAGTCTAGGACAATTCTATGGACTCTCAAGATCAATAATTATCAAAAAAAAGTTGAACTTTTGCATTTTTCGCATGGGTATATTGGGTCATAAAGAAAATGGGCGTGGCAAAATGCACTCAAAAGCCTATAAATCCTAAACAAAAACTCAGAACTTCACGAAAATTGGTGAGCTTATGTGCCATAACATCATTAACAAGCATGCAAAATTTCATGGAGATCGGACTATAGATGGTGCTATAACTGTTAAAAAGCTTTAAAAAACACATATTTCCTATGGTAAATTGCCTGTATTGGCTGTAAATGGACTTTTCCATCTATTATTTCAGTGGTTAAAAGCTTTCTAAATAAATCTTAATGTCTTAAATGCTTATGTGCCTAAAGGCCTTAAATGCTTGAACCCCGATAAATGCTGCTTGCAGCTTTAATTATTATTATTATTATTATTATTCTGCCGTAAAACGCATCGTGCAGCCCAAACCGTAAGGGCTAGAGCTTTGAAACTTTGCCAGATGGTAGTACAAAAATCGAGGAGAGGTTATCAAATTATGACCTCGATTGGCCCATAGGTGGCGCTATAACAACCAAAAGCGCGAAAGTGGTCATAACTCCTGGACCGTATGTCGTAGACACAAGTGTCTTATATCATTGGAAAGCTGGTCGTCTGACGAACAAAACGTATATCTCCGATTTCATTTCCGTCATGATAGATTTTCCGCCATTTTGAATTTTGTCGAAAACCTACTTTTGCGAACTAGTCCCTGGTTTTTTGCTCGATCGGAACCAAACCAGTGCAGAATTGTTCTCTGGAGACTGAAGATCAATAATTATCGAAAAAAAGTTGAAATTTCGATTCAGGGTCGCTAGGGGGCGCAAAATTAACGTTGTGGGCGGAGCCTATTTTACTAAAATGGCTATAACTCCAGAAGTAAATGAGGTATTTTCAACAAACTTGGTACACATATGTAAGAGGTCAATCTGAGGACACGGTAAAAAAATCGCGGCGATTGGCCACATGGTGGCGCTATAACATGAAAAAAACATAAAACAGGCTATAACCACCTGACCGTTAGTCCGATTGACTTGAAAATTGGTATGCAGTGTCTTGGTCCAAGGTGCCATGTATGTCTATGAGGACATTGGTGTATCTCAAAAAACATGGCCGCCATTGGCCAATGAAGTTGAGCACCTATTAGACAAGGTTAACGGAGGCCGATCGGAACGAAACTCGGTGGGCATGTTCGACTCATGGCCCTAGAGGTCTGTAAGAATTTTGAAAGAAATCGGCCACTAGTTGGCGCTAACGAGTTTTATGGCTCTGTAATCACGTGGTGTTAGATATATTGTCACAAAATGCATATCATTTGATAGATCTGCTCATGCTGAACAACTTTGCCTCTAGAACCATTGCTGTCAATCAAACCGTTCATTAAATATTCATGAATATGTTAAAAACCTACTTTTGCGAACTAGTCCCTGGTTTTTTGCCCGATCGGAACCAGACCAGTCTAGGACAATTCTATGGACTCTCTAGATCAATAATTATCAAAAAAAAGTTGAACTTTTGTATTTGTATGGCTGTAATAGGGTCATTTATAAAATGGGTGTGGCAAAATACACTCAAAAGCCTATAAATCCTAAATGAAAACTCAGAACTTCACAAAAATTGGTGAGCATATGTGTCATAACATCACAAACAAGCTTGCAAAATTTTATGGAGATTGGACAATAGTTGGCGCTATAACTGTTAAAAAGCTTTAAAACCATATATTTCCTATGGTAAACTGCCTGTATTGGCTGTAAATGGTCTTTTCCATGTCTGATCATATAATTTTCATATCATAATGTTCAAAACTAGTGCAATACAATTCTCTGGACTCACTAGATCAATAATTGTCAGAAAAAGTTGAACTACTTCATTTGGATAGCTATAATAGGTTCACTTCAAAATCTGGCCTTTACCAAGTGTCCCCGAAAGCCTATATCTCTTTAATCAATGCTCAGACCTTCTTAAAAACAAGTCAGAACGTGTGAAATATCACCCTGAACAAGCATGAAAATTTTCAGACAGATCGGACAAAATTTGCCTCTATAACAGTTAAAAAGGTGAAAATGATATGATTTAATGGCATGTTAAGCCAATAAGTGGTATTTTACTGCCCCCTGCTGTTTAAAATAGTCATTTTCTCATATTGGTATTGGTATCAGCCATGGTAAATCATGATAAATGATGGTGTGTGTGTGTGTGTGTGTGTGTGTGTGTGTGTGTGTGTGTGTGTGTGTGTGTGTGTGTGTGTGTGTGTGTGTGTGGTACAAATATAACAAAGGTTTTATTTTCCAACATGAAAACAAACATAACAGAGTGCTAGTGCACAAACAATAACCGACAATGATAATGGATGAGAGGGGAACTTAAATACACAGATCAAGACAAGGACAACAGGTGACGGTTATGATGATGAGGAGCAGGTGATGATGAGGAGGGTGATGAGGAGCAGGTGCAGGTGATGACGACAGATGGTGAATGTGATGAAGACAGAAGGTGAATGTGATGAAGGTGAATGTGACACCAATATCACTGAAACATTTGTGTGTGTGTGTGTGTGTGTGTGTGTGTGTGTGTGTGTGTGTGTGTGTGTGTGTGTGTGTGTGTGTGTAGCATTATTGTGTGTAGCATATGTAGCAATTATGCATTATTGAGTTAACATGGAAACACTGGTTTGCTTTAGTGCAGAAAACTGGTCAAAATCATGAGGTTTAAAGTGAAAGTGAGCCAATAAGTGGTCTTCTACTGCCCTCTGCTGGCCATTCTACTTATTAATTAAATTTTTCCACATGTGCTTGCATTTATACTTGAATACACACTAAAAATCACTTATATAGCAATAACTATTATAACACAATCATATTTTGTCAGTGTTAATCACTTTATTTGCACTGACACTTCAAATAATTGCTAGTAATTTGGTAAATCATGGTAAATCATGGTTAACTATGCTCTGTGTGTGTGTGTGTGTGTGTGTGTGTGTGTGTGTGTGTGTGTGTGTGTGTGTGTGTGTGTGTGTGTGTGTGTGTGTGTGTAAGCATGCATTGAGTTAACATAGATAAACTGGTTTGCTTTAGTGCAGAAAACTGGTTTAAAGTGAAAGTGAGCCAATAAGTGGTCTTCTACTGCCCTCTGCTGGCCATTCTACTTATTAATGAAATATTTCAACATGTGCTTGCATTCATACTTGAATACACACAAAAAAAATCACTTATATAGCAATAACTATTATAACACAATCATATTTTGTCAGTGTTAATCACTTTATTTGCACTGACACTTCAAATAATTGCTAGTAATGTGATAAATCAGGCTAGAAACATGGTAAATCAAAGTAAATAATACTAGATTGTCGTTTATCTCCTGGTAAATAATACTAGAACGTGGTATATCATGGTAAATCACGGTTAACTATGCTGTGTGTGTATGTGTGTGTGTGTGTGTGTGTGTTTGTGTGTGTGTGTGTGTGTGTGTGTGTGTGTGTGTGTGTGTGTGTGTGTGTGTGTGTGTGTGTTTGTGTGTGTGTGTGTGTGTGTGTGTGTGTGTGTGTGTGTGTGTGTGTAAGCATGCATTGAGTTAACATGGAAAAACTGGTTTGCTTTAGTGCAGAAAACTGGTTTAAAGTGAAAGTGAGCCAATAAGTGGTCTTCTACTGCCCTCTGCTGGCCATTCTACTTAATAATGAAATATTTTACATGTGCTTTTGCATTCATACTTGGACACACACTAAAAATCACGTATATAACTAACTATTATAACACAATAATATTTTGTCAGTGTTCATCACCTCATTTGCACTGACACTTCACATATTTGCTAGTAATGTGGTTAATCATGCTAGAAACATTGTAAATCATAGTAAATAATACTGAAATGAGGTGTATCAAGGTAAATCATGCTAGAATCCTAATAAATCATTCTGGAACATGGTATATGATAGCAAATCATGCTAGAATCATATTAAATAATTCTAGAATGTGGCAAATCGTTGTGGGAGGAGCCTATTTTACTCAAATGGCTATAACTCAAGAAGTAAATGAGATATCTTCACCAAACTCAGTACACATGTGTATGGGTTCAATTTGAGGTCACAGTAAACAATTCTATGGAGATCGGAGCATAGGTGGCGCTATAACTGTTAAAAAGCTTTAAAACCATATATATCCCATGGCAAATTGCCTGTATTGGCTGTAAATGGTCTTTTCCATCTATTATGTCAGTGGTTACATGCTTGCTAAATAAATCTTAATAACTTTTGATGCTTTTGTGCTTAAATGCCTTAAAGGCCTTAACTGCTTGAACCCCGATAAATGCTGCTTGCAGCTTTAATTATTAGGGGTTCAAGCACGAAGTGCTGAAACCCTATTGTAATTGTGCTGATTTTTATTATTATTATTATTATTATTATTCTGCCGTAAAACGCATCGTGCAGCCCAAACCGTAAGAGCTGGAACTTTGAAACTTTGACAGATGGTAGTACAAAAATCGAGGAAAGGTTCAGAGATTATGACCCCGATTGGCCCATAGGTGGCGCTATAACAACCAAAAGCGCGAACCTGCTCATAACTCCTAGACCGTATGTCGTAGACTCAAGTGTCTTATATCATTGGAAAGCTGGACGCCTGACGAACAAAACGTATATCTCCGATTTCATTTCCGCCATGATAGATTTTCCGCCATTTTGAATTTTGTCAAAAATCTACTTTTGCGAACTAGTCCCTGGTTTTTTGCCCGATTGGAACCAAACTAGTGCAGAAATGTTCTCTGGAGACTGAATATCAATAATTATCGAAAAAAAGTGGAAATTTCGATTCACGGTCGCTAAGGGGCGCCAAAACGTACGTTGTGGGAGGGGCCTATTTTACTAAAATGGCTATAACTCCCGATGTAAATGAGGTATCTTCACCAAACTTGGTACACATGTGTATGAGCTTACTCTGGGGTCACAGTAAAAAAATCGCGACGATTGGCCTCATGGTGGCGCTATAAAATGAAAAAAACATAAAACAGGCTATAACCACCTGACCGTTAGTTCGATTGACTTGAAAATTGGTATGCAGTGTCTTGGTCCAAGGTGCCATGTATGTGTATGAGGACATTGGCGTATCTCAAAAAACATGGCCGCCATTGGCCAACGAAGTTTGAGCACCTATTAGACAAGGTTAACGGAGGCCGATCGGAACGAAACTCAATGGGCATGTTCGGCTCATGGCCCTAAAGGTCTGTAAGAATTTTGAAAGAAATCGGCCACTAGTTGGCGCTAACGAGTTTTACGGCTCTGTAATCACGTGGTGTTACAAATATCCACACAATATGCATATCATTTGATAGATCTCCTCATCCTGAACAACTTTGCCTCAAGAACCATTGCTGTCAATCAAACTGTTCATTAATTATTCATTAATATGTTAAAAACCTACTTTTGCGAACTAGTCCTAGGTTTTTTGCCCGATCGGAACCAGACCAGTCTAGGACAATTCTCTGGACTCTCTAGATCAATAATTATCAAAAAAAAGTTGAACTTTTGCATTTGGATGGCTGTAATAGGGTAATTTATAAAATGGGCGTGTCAAAATACATTAAAAAGCCTATAAATCCTAAATAAAAACTCAGAACTTCACAAAAATTGGTAAGCATATGTGACATAACATCATTAACAAGCATGAAAAATTCTATGGAGATCGGACGATAGGTGGCGCTATAACTGTTAAAAAGCTTTAAAATCATATATTTCCTATGGTAAACTGCCTGTATTGGCTGTAAATGGTCTTTTCCATCTCTGATCATATAATTTTCATATCATAATGTTCAAAACTAGTGCAATACAATTCTCTGGACTCACTAGATCAATAATTGTCAGAAAAAGTTGAACTACTTCATTTGGATAGCTATAATAGGTTCACTTCAAAATCTGGCCTTTACCAAGTGTCCCCGAAAGCCTATATCTCTTTAATCAATGCTCAGACCTTCTTAAAAACAAGTCAGAACGTGTGAAATATCACCCTGAACAAGCATGAAAATTTTCAGACAGATCGGACAAAATTTGCCTCTATAACAGTTAAAAAGGTGAAAATGATATGAATTAATGGCATGTTAAGCCAATAAGTGGTATTTTACTGCCCCCTGCTGTTTAAAATAGTCATTTTCTCATATTGGTATTGGTATCAGCCATGGTAAATCATGATAAATGATGGTGTGTGTGTGTGTGTGTGTGTGTGTGTGTGTGTGTGTGTGTGTGTGTGTGTGTGTGTGTGTGTGTGTGTGTGTGTGTGTGTGTGTGTGTGTGTGTGTGTGGTACAAATATAACAAAGGTTTTATTTTCCAACATGAAAACAAACATAACAGAGTGCTAGTGCACAAACAATAACCGACAATGATAATGGATGAGAGGGGAACTTAAATACACAGATCAAGACAAGGACAACAGGTGACGGTTATGATGATGAGGAGCAGGTGATGACGAGGAGGGTGATGAGGAGCAGGTGCAGGTGATGACGACAGATGGTGAATGTGATGAAGACAAAAGGTGAATGTGATGAAGGTGAATGTGACACCAATATCACTGAAACATTGTGTGTGTGTGTGTGTGTGTGTGTGTGTGTGTGTGTGTGTGTGTGTGTAGCATTATTGTGTGTAGCATATGTAGCAAGTATGCATTATTGAGTTAACATGGAAACACTGGTTTGCTTTAGTGCAGAAAACTGGTCAAAATCATGAGGTTTAAAGTGAAAGTGAGCCAATAAGTGGTCTTCTACTGCCCTCTGCTGGCCATTCTACTTATTAATTAAATTTTTCCACATGTGCTTGCATTTATACTTGAATACACACTAAAAATCACTTATATAGCAATAACTATTATAACAATCATATTTTGTCAGTGTTAATCACTTTATTTGCACTGACACTTCAAATAATTGCTAGTAATGTGGTAAATCATGGTAAATCATGGTTAACTATGCTGTGTGTGTGTGTGTGTGTGTGTGTAAGCATGCATTGAGTTAACATGGATAAACTGGTTTGCTTTAGTGCAGAAAACTGGTTTAAAGTGAAAGTGAGCCAATAAGTGGTCTTCTACTGCCCTCTGCTGGCCATTCTACTTATTAATGAAATATTTCAACATGTGCTTGCATTCATACTTGAATACACACTAAAAAAATCACTTATATAGCAATAACTATTATAACACAATCATATTTTGTCAGTGTTAACCACTTTATTTGCACTGACACTTCAAATAATTGCTAGTAATGTGATAAATCAGGCTAGAAACATGGTAAATCAAAGTAAATAATCCTAGATTGTCGTTTATCTCCTGGTAAATAATACTAGAACGTGGTATATCATGGTAAATCATGGTTAACTATGCTGTGTGTGTATGTGTGTGTGTGTGTGTGTGTGTGTGTGTGTGTGTGTGTGTGTGTGTTTGTGTGTGTGTGTGTGTGTGTGTGTGTGTGTGTGTGTGTGTGTGTGTGTGTGTGTGTGTAAGCATGCATTGAGTTAACATGGAAAAACTGGTTTGCTTTAGTGCAGAAAACTGGTTTAAAGTGAAAGTGAGCCAATAAGTGGTCTTCTACTGCCCTCTGCTGGCCAGTCTACTTAATAATGAAATATTTTACATGTGCTTTTGCATTCATACTTGGACACACACTAAAAATCACGTATATAACTAACTATTATAACACAATAATATTTTGTCAGTGTTCATCACCTCATTTGCACTGACACTTCACATATTTGCTAGTAATGTGGTTAATCATGCTAGAAACATTGTAAATCATAGTAAATAATACTGAAATGAGGTGTATCAAGGTAAATCATGCTAGAATCCTAATAAATCATTCTGGAACATGGTATATGATAGTAAATCATGCTAGAATCATATTAAATAATTCTAGAATGTGGCAAATCGTTGTGGGAGGAGCCTATTTTACTCAAATGGCTATAACTCAAGAAGTAAATGAGATATCTTCACCAAACTCAGTACACATGTGTATGGGTTCAATTTGAGGTCACAGTAAACAATTCTATGGAGATCGGAGCATAGGTGGCGCTATAACTGTTAAAAAGCTTTAAAACCATATATATCCCATGGCAAATTGCCTGTATTGGCTGTAAATGGTCTTTTCCATCTATTATGTCAGTGGTTACATGCTTGCTAAATAAATCTTAATAACTTTTGATGCTTTTGTGCTTAAATGCCTTAAAGGCCTTAACTGCTTGAACCCCGATAAATGCTGCTTGCAGCTTTAATTATTATTATTATTCTGCCGTAAAACGCATCGTGCAGCCCAAACCGTAAGGGCTAGAGCTTTGAAACTTTGCCATATGGTAGTACAAAAATCGAGGAGAGGTTATCAAATTATGACCCCGATTGGCCCATAGGTGGCGCTATAGCAACCAAAAGCGCGAAACTGCTCATAACTCCTAGACCGTAAGTCATAGACTCAAGTGTCTTATATCATTGGAAAGCTGGACGCCTGACGAACAAAACGTATATCTCCGATTTTATTTCCGCCATGATAGATTTTCCGCCATTTTGAATTTTGTCAAAAATCTACTTTTGCGAACTAGTCCCTGGTTTTTTGCCCGATCGGAACCAAACCAGTGCAGAATTGTTCTCTGGAGTCTGAATATCAATAATTATCAAAAAAAAGTTGAAATTTCGATTCACGGTCGCTAGGGGGTGCAAAATTAACGTTGTGGGAGGAGCCTATTTTACTAAAATGGCTATAACTCCAGAAGTAAAAGAGGTATTTTAACCAAACCTGGTACACATGTGTAAGACGTTAATATGAGGTCACGGTAAAAAAATCGCGGCGATTGGTCACATGGTGGCGCTATAACATGAAAAAAACATAAAACAGGCTATAACCACCTGACCGTTAGTCCGATTGACTTGAAAATTGGTATGCAGTGTCTTGGTCCAAGGTGCCATGTATGTCTATGAGGACATTGGTGTATCTCAAAAAACATGGCCGCCATCGGCCAATGAAGTTTGAGCACCTATTAGACAAGGTTAACGGAGGCCTATCGGAACGAAACTCGGTGGGCATGTTCGACTCATGGCCCTAGAGGTCTGTAAGAATTTTAAAAGAAATCGGCCACTAGTTGGCGCTAACGAGTTTTATGGCTCTGTAATCACGTGGTGTTACACTTATTGTCACAAAATGCATACCATTTGATAGATCTCCTCTTGTTGAACAACTTTGCCTCAAGAACCATTGCTGTCAATCAAACCGTTCATTAAATATTCGTAATTATGTTAAAAACCTACTTTTGCGAACTAGTCCTAGGTTTTTCGCCCGATCAGAACCAAACGAGTCTAGGACAATTCTATGGACTCTCAAGATCAATAATTATCAAAAAAAAGTTGAACTTTTGCATTTTTCGCATGGGTATATTGGGTCATAAAGAAAATGGGCGTGGCAAAATGCACTCAAAAGCCTATAAATCCTAAACGAAAACTCAGAACTTCACGAAAATTGGTGAGCTTATGTGCCATAACATCATTAACAAGCATGCAAAATTTCATGGAGATCGGACTATAGATGGTGCTATAACTGTTAAAAAGCTTTAAAAAACACATATTTCCTATGGTAAATTGCCTGTATTGGCTGTAAATGGACTTTTCCATCTATTATTTCAGTGGTTAAAAGCTTTCTAAATAAATCTTAATGTCTTAAATGCTTATGTGCCTAAAGGCCTTAAATGCTTGAACCCCGATAAATGCTGCTTGCAGCTTTAATTATTATTATTATTCTGCCGTAAAACGCATCGTGCAGCCCAAACCGTAAGGGCTAGAGCATTGAAACTTTGCCAGATGGTAGTACAAAAATCGAGGAGAGGTTCAGAGATTATGACCCCGATTGGCCCATAGGTGGCGCTATAGCAACCAAAAGCGCGAAACTGCTCATAACTCCTAGACCGTATGTCGCAGACTCAAGTGTCTTATATCATTGGAAAGCTGGACGCCTGACGAACAAAACGTATATCTCCGATTTGATTTCCGTCATGATAGATTTTCCGCCATTTTGAATTTTGTCGAAAATCTACTTTTGCGAACTAGTCCCTGGTTTTTTGCCCGATCGGAGCCAAACCAGTGCAGAAATGTTCTCTGGAGTCTGAAGATCAATAATTATCGAAAAAATGTTGAAATTTCGATTCATGGACGCTAGGGGGCGCAAAATAATCGTTGTGGGAGGAGCCTATTTTACTAAAATGGCTATAACTTAAAAAGTAAATAAGATAGCTTCACCAAACTCGGTACACATGTGTATGGGTTCATTCTGGGGTCACAGTAAAAAAATCGCGACGATTGAACACTAGGTGGCGCTATAACATGAAAAAAACATGAAAAGGGCTATAACCACCTGACCGTTAGTCCGATTGACTTGAAAATTGGTATGCAGTGTCTTGGTCCAAGGTGCCATGTATGTCTATGAGGACATTGGCGTATCTCAAAAAACATGGCCGCCATTGGCCAATGAAGTTGAGCACCTATTAGACAAGGTTAACGGAGGCCGATCGGAACGAAACTCGATGGGCATGTTCGACTCATGGCCCTAGAGGTCTGTAAGAATTTTGAAAGAAATCGGCCACTAGTTGGCGCTAACGAGTTTTATGGCTCTGTAATCACGTGGTGTTACACTTATCGTCACAAAAAGCATATCATTTGATATATCTGCTCATGCTGAACAACTTTGCCTCAAGAACCATTTCTGTCAATCAAACCGTTCATTAAATATTCATGAATATGTCTAAAACCTACTTTTGCGAACTAGTCCTAGGTTTTTTGCCCGATCGGAACCAGACCAGTCTAGGACAATTCTCTGGACTCTCTAGATCAATAATTATCAAAAAAAAGTTGTACTTTTGCATTTGGATGGCTGTAATAGGGTAATTTATAAAATGGGCGTGTCAAAATACATTAAAAAGCCTATAAATCCTAAATAAAAACTCAGAACTTCACAAAAATTGGTCAGCATATGTGACATAACATCATTAACAAGCATGAAAAATTCTATGGAGATCGGACGATAGGTGGCGCTATAACTGTTAAAAAGCTTTAAAATCATATATTTCCTATGGTAAACTGCCTGTATTGGCTGTAAATGGTCTTTTCCATCTCTGATCATATAATTTTCATATCATAATGTTAAAAAACTAGTGCAATACAATTCTCTGGACTCACTAGATCAATAATTGTCAGAAAGTTGAACTACTTCATTTGGATAGCTATAATAGGTTCACTTCAAAATCTGGCCTTTACCAAGTGTCCCCGAAAGCCTATATCTCTTTAATCAATGCTCAGACCTTCTTAAAAACAAGTCAGAACGTGTGAAATATCACCCTGAACAAGCATGAAAATTTTCAGACAGATCGGACAAAATTTGCCTCTATAACAGTTAAAAAGGTGAAAATGATATGAATTAATGGCATGTTAAGCCAATAAGTGGTATTTTACTGCCCCCTGCTGTTTAAAATAGTCATTTTCTCATATTGGTATTGGTATCAGCCATGGTAAATCATGATAAATGATGGTGTGTGTGTGTGTGTGTGTGTGTGTGTGTGTGTGTGTGTGTGTGTGTGTGGTACAAATATAACAAAGGTTTTATTTTCCAACATGAAAACAAACATAACAGAGTGCTAGTGCACAAACAATAACCGACAATGATAATGGATGAGAGGGGAACTTAAATACACAGATCAAGACAAGGACAACAGGTGACGGTTATGATGATGAGGAGCAGGTGATGATGAGGAGGGTGATGAGGAGCAGGTGCAGGTGATGACGACAGATGGTGAATGTGATGAAGACAGAAGGTGAATGTGATGAAGGTGAATGTGACACCAATATCACTGAAACATTTGTGTGTGTGTGTGTGTGTGTGTGTGTGTGTGTGTGTGTGTGTGTGTGTAGCATTATTGTGTGTAGCATATGTAGCAATTATGCATTATTGAGTTAACATGGAAACACTGGTTTGCTTTAGTGCAGAAAACTGGTCAAAATCATGAGGTTTAAAGTGAAAGTGAGCCAATAAGTGGTCTTCTACTGCCCTCTGCTGGCCATTCTACTTATTAATTAAATTTTTCCACATGTGCTTGCATTTATACTTGAATACACACTAAAAATCACTTATATAGCAATAACTATTATAACACAATCATATTTTGTCAGTGTTAATCACTTTATTTGCACTGACACTTCAAATAATTGCTAGTAATGTGGTAAATCATGGTAAATCATGGTTAACTATGCTCTGTGTGTGTGTGTGTGTGTGTGTGTGTGTGTGTGTGTGTGTGTGTGTGTGTGTGTGTGTGTGTGTGTGTGTGTGTAAGCATGCATTGAGTTAACATAGATAAACTGGTTTGCTTTAGTGCAGAAAACTGGTTTAAAGTGAAAGTGAGCTAATAAGTGGTCTTCTACTGCCCTCTGCTGGCCATTCTACTTATTAATGAAATATTTCAACATGTGCTTGCATTCATACTTGAATACACACAAAAAAAATCACTTATATAGCAATAACTATTATAACACAATCATATTTTGTCAGTGTTAATCACTTTATTTGCACTGACACTTCAAATAATTGCTAGTAATGTGATAAATCAGGCTAGAAACATGGTAAATCAAAGTAAATAATACTAGATTGTCGTTTATCTCCTGGTAAATAATACTAGAACGTGGTATATCATGGTAAATCACGGTTAACTATGCTGTGTGTGTATGTGTGTGTGTGTGTGTGTGTGTTTGTGTGTGTGTGTGTGTGTGTGTGTGTGTGTGTGTGTGTGTGTTTGTGTGTGTGTGTGTGTGTGTGTGTGTGTGTGTGTGTGTGTGTGTGTGTGTGTGTGTGTGTGTGTGTGTGTGTGTGTGTGTGTAAGCATGCATTGAGTTAACATGGAAAAACTGGTTTGCTTTAGTGCAGAAAACTGGTTTAAAGTGAAAGTGAGCCAATAAGTGGTCTTCTACTGCCCTCTGCTGGCCATTCTACTTAATAATGAAATATTTTACATGTGCTTTTGCATTCATACTTGGACACACACTAAAAATCACGTATATAACTAACTATTATAACACAATAATATTTTGTCAGTGTTCATCACCTCATTTGCACTGACACTTCACATATTTGCTAGTAATGTGGTTAATCATGCTAGAAACATTGTAAATCATAGTAAATAATACTGAAATGAGGTGTATCAAGGTAAATCATGCTAGAATCCTAATAAATCATTCTGGAACATGGTATATGATAGTAAATCATGCTAGAATCATATTAAATAATTCTAGAATGTGGCAAATCGTTGTGGGAGGAGCCTATTTTACTCAAATGGCTATAACTCAAGAAGTAAATGAGATATCTTCACCAAACTCAGTACACATGTGTATGGGTTCAATTTGAGGTCACAGTAAACAATTCTATGGAGATCGGAGCATAGGTGGCGCTATAACTGTTAAAAAGCTTTAAAACCATATATATCCCATGGCAAATTGCCTGTATTGGCTGTAAATGGTCTTTTCCATCTATTATGTCAGTGGTTACATGCTTGCTAAATAAATCTTAATAACTTTTGATGCTTTTGTGCTTAAATGCCTTAAAGGCCTTAACTGCTTGAACCCCGATAAATGCTGCTTGCAGCTTTATTATTATTAGGGGTTCAAGCACGAAGTGCTGAAACCCTATTGTAATTGTACTGATTTTTATTATTATTATTATTATTATTCTCCCCTAAAACGCATCGTGCAGCCCAAACCGTAAGAGCTGGAACCTTGAAACTTGGCCAAATGGTAGTCCTCAATTTGGGGAGAACCTATCAAAGTATGACCCAGATTGGCCCATAGGTGGCGCTATAGCGACCAAAAGCGCGAAACTGCTCATAACTCCTAGACCGTATGTCGTAGACTCAAGTGTCCTATATCATTGGAAAGCTGGACGCCTGAAGGTCAAAACGTATATCTCCGATTTTATTTCAGGTATGCAAATTTTTCCGCCATTTTGAATTTTGTCAAAAACCTACTTTTGCGAACTAGTCCCTGGTTTTTCGCCCGATCGGAACCAAACCAGTGCAGAAATGTTCTTTGGAGTCTGAAGATCAATAATTATCGAAAAAAAGTCGAAATTTCGATTCCTGGTCGCTAGCGGGTGATAAATTAATGTTGTGGGAGGAGCCTATTTTACTAAAATGGCTATAACTCGAAAAGGAAATGAGATATCTTCACCAAACTTGGTACACATGTGTATGAGTTCAATTTGGGGTCATAGTAAAAAAATTTCGACGATTGATCACATGGTGGCGCTATAACATGAAAAAAACATGAAAAGGGCTATGACCACGTGACCGTTTGTCCGATTGACTTGAAAATTGGTATGCAGTGTCTTGGTCCAAGGTGCCATGTATGTCTATGAGGACATTGGCGTACCTCGAAAAACATGACAGCCATCGACCAATGAAATTTGAGCACCTATTAGACAAGGTTAACGGAGGCCGATCGGAACGATACTCGATGGGCATGTTCAACTCATGGCCCTAGAGGTCTGTAAGAATTTTGAAAGAAATCGGCCACTAGTTGGCGCTAACGAGTTTTATGGCTCTGTAATCACGTGGTGTTACACTTATTGTCACAAAATGCATATCATTTGATAGATCTGCTCATGCTGAACAACTTTGCCTCAAGAACCATTGCTGTCAATCAAACCGTTCATTAAATATTCGCAATTATGTTAAAAACCTACTTTTGCGAACTAGTCCTAGGTTTTTTGCCCGATCGGAACAAAACCAGTCTAGGGTAATTCTCTGGACTCTCTAGATCAATAATTATCAAAAAAAAGTTCAACTTTAGCATTTTTCGCATGGGTATATTGGGTCATAATGAAAATGGGCGTGGCAAAATGCATTTAAAAGCCTATAAATCCTAAACGAAAACTCAGAACTTCACAAAAATTGGTGAGCATATGTACCATAACAGTCTAAACAAGCATGTAAAATTTCATGAAGATCGTACGATAGGTGGCGCTATAACTGTTAAAAAGCTTTGAAAACCATATATTTCCTATGGTAAATTGCCTGTTTTGGCTGTAAATGGTCTTTTCCATCTATTATTTCAGTGGTTAAAAGCTTTACAAATAAAACTTAATGTCTTAAATGCTTATGTGCTTAAAGGCCTTAAATGCTTGAACCCCGATAAATGCTGCTTGCAGCTTTAATTATTATTATTATTATTCTGCCGTAAAACGCATCGTGCAGCCCAAACCGTAAGGGCTAGAGCTTTGAAACTTTGCCATATGGTAGTACAAAAATCGAGGAGAGGTTATCAAATTATGACCCCGATTGGCCCATAGGTGGCGCTATAGCAACCAAAAGCGCGAAACTGCTCATAACTCCTAGACCGTAAGTCATAGACTCAAGTGTCTTATATCATTGGAAAGCTGGACGCCTGACGAACAAAACGTATATCTCCGATTTTATTTCCGCCATGATAGATTTTCCGCCATTTTGAATTTTGTCGAAAATCTACTTTTGCGAACTAGTCCCTGGTTTTTTGCCCGATCGGAACCAAACCAGTGCAGAATTGTTCTCTGGAGTCTGAATATCAATAATTATCAAAAAAAAGTTGAAATTTCGATTCACGGTCGCTAGGGGGTGCAAAATTAACGTTGTGGGAGGAGCCTATTTTACTAAAATGGCTATAACTCCAGAAGTAAAAGAGGTATTTTAACCAAACCTGGTACACATGTGTAAGACGTCAATATGAGGTCACGGTAAAAAAATCGCGGCGATTGGTCACATGGTGGCGCTATAACATGAAAAAAACATAAAACAGGCTATAACCACCTGACCGTTAGTCCGATTGACTTGAAAATTGGTATGCAGTGTCTTGGTCCAAGGTGCCATGTATGTCTATGAGGACATTGGTGTATCTCAAAAAACATGGCCGCCATCGGCCAATGAAGTTTGAGCACCTATTAGACAAGGTTAACGGAGGCCTATCGGAACGAAACTCGGTGGGCATGTTCGACTCATGGCCCTAGAGGTCTGTAAGAATTTTAAAAGAAATCGGCCACTAGTTGGCGCTAACGAGTTTTATGGCTCTGTAATCACGTGGTGTTACACTTATTGTCACAAAATGCATACCATTTGATAGATCTCCTCTTGTTGAACAACTTTGCCTCAAGAACCATTGCTGTCAATCAAACCGTTCATTAAATATTCGTAATTATGTTAAAAACCTACTTTTGCGAACTAGTCCTAGGTTTTTCGCCCGATCAGAACCAAACGAGTCTAGGACAATTCTATGGACTCTCAAGATCAATAATTATCAAAAAAAAGTTGAACTTTTGCATTTTTCGCATGGGTATATTGGGTCATAAAGAAAATGGGCGTGGCAAAATGCACTCAAAAGCCTATAAATCCTAAACGAAAACTCAGAACTTCACGAAAATTGGTGAGCTTATGTGCCATAACATCATTAACAAGCATACAAAATTTCATGGAGATCGGACTATAGATGGTGCTATAACTGTTAAAAAGCTTTAAAAAACACATATTTCCTATGGTAAATTGCCTGTATTGGCTGTAAATGGACTTTTCCATCTATTATTTCAGTGGTTAAAAGCTTTCTAAATAAATCTTAATGTCTTAAATGCTTATGTGCCTAAAGGCCTTAAATGCTTGAACCCCGATAAATGCTGCTTGTTAGGGGTTCAAGCATGAAATGCTGAAACCCTATTGTAATTGTAAGGATTCGTAAAACGCATCGCGCAGGACAAACCGTAAGGCCTAGAGACTTGAAACCTGGCCAGATGGTAGGCCTCAATTTGGGGACAACCTATCAGAGTATGACCCCGATTGGCCCATAGGTGGCGCTACAGCAACCAAAAGTTCAAAATCGCTCATAACTCTTAGACCGTTTGTCCCAGGATCAAGTGTCTTATATCGTTGGAATCCTTGGCTCAAGGCGGACAAAATGGCTATCTCCGATTTGGATGTAGGCAGGGAAAATTTTCTGCTATGTTGAATTTTGTCCAAAACCTACTTTTGCAAACTAGTCCCTGGTTTTTCGCCCGATCGGACCCAAACCAGTCTAGGACAATTCTCTGGAGTCTCTAGATCAATAATTATCAAAAAAAAGTTGAACTTTGGCATTTGCGTGGCTGTAACAGGGTCATTTAGAAAAGGGGCGTGGCAAAATACGCTCAAAAGCCTATAAATCCCAAAGGAAAACTCAGAACTTCACCAAAATTGATGAGCATATGTGTCAGAACATGGTGAGGAAGCATGCAGAGTTTCATGGAGATCGGACCATAGGTGGCGCTATAACTGGCAAAAAGCCTTCATTCTTATTAGGGGTTCAAGCATGAAATGCTGAAACCCTATTGTAATTGTAAGGATTCGTAAAACGCATCGCGCAGGACAAACCGTAAGGCCTAGAGACTTGAAACCTGGCCAGATGGTAGGCCTCAATTTGGGGACAACCTATCAGAGTATGACCCCGATTGGCCCATAGGTGGCGCTACAGCAACCAAAAGTTCAAAATCGCTCATAACTCTTAGACCGTTTGTCCCAGGATCAAGTGTCTTATATCGTTGGAATCCTTGTCTCAAGGTGGACAAAATGGCTATCTCCGATTTGCTCGCCCTTCAGGCGCCAATTTGAGTAAATTGCATTTTTTTGAAAAACCTATTTTTGCGAACTTCTCCTAGGTTTTTTGCCCGATCGGAACCAAACCACTGCAAGAATATTCTCTGGAGTCTGACAATCAGTAATCATCCAAAAAATTCAAAATTTCAATTAATGGTCGATAAGGGGACCAAAATATTTGATGGCACCAGGGCCACTTTTACTAAAACGGTTATAAATTGTGAACACAAAGAGATTTTTTTGCTAAACTTGGGATACATCTTCCTAAGCTCAATCTGAGATCACTTGAAAAAAATCGCAACAATTGTCCACTTGGTGGCACTATAAAATGGTTATAACTTGTGAACAGAAAGAGATATTTTCGCAAAACTTGGAACACATGTTCATGAGCTCATTCTGAAGTCACGTGAAAAAAATCATGACAATTGGCCACTTGGTGGCACTATAAAATGGTTATAACTTGTGAGCGGAAAGAGATATTTTCGCTAAACTTGGGACACATGTTCATAAGCTCAATCTGAGTTGACATGAAAAAAATCTTGACAATTGGCCACTTGGTGGCGCTATAACAGTGAAAAAAATCATAACAATTGCTATAAGCGCACCCAACTGTTAGTCTGCTGAAAATTGGCACGCAGTGTCTTTGTCCAGGGTGCCATGATAGTCTATGAGAACATTGGTGTATCTCAAAAAACTCAGTATACGTCATTGGCACAATGCCTTGAAGGAGCCTTAGAAGTTTCAAGCCAGTGTTTTTTCACAGGAGTGACCTCCTAAGACTCCTGAATCCTTGCCGAGTCCAACAATACCAAACATGACAGGTTTCGCCCATAGACTGTAAAAAATATGGACAAAGCGTCTGTGACGTCACCCATAGACTTTCTGCAGAACGGTTTTGAAGCCTTTTATGGGGGGTATGGGCGGCACCATCTTGGAAAATCTTGGGAAATCCTAACCCCGCCCACCTTCTGACGCAGCGCGCGTCACTCAGCTCGCTCTGCTACTCCGGTTATCTCTGTGTATATTTTAGGCAACGGAATATGTTATAAAACACCATACTAACTCTTTTTTTTTCATTTAAAGAAATCTTAATATTATAGCCACACAAATGTGGTTCAGGCAACGCGTATTGATTATATTCACTGCACATAGTTTGCATATTTAAAAAAAAAAAAATATATAAAACACAAACCTGCCTCTTTTCGTTTTAAATATAATATAAAAATATTAAACATTTGAATATGGTCCAGGCAATATGTGCATTTGTACTAAACAACAGATTTTGCAGTAAACAACATATAGATCATCTTCGTTGTGTTAAAATTTAAAATGACAAAACTCAACCCAGTCTCTTTTTGTTAAATTTCAGTTGTATCAATATTAGCCATTATAAAAGTATAAGTAAAAGGTATAAGAAGCTATACAAATAAAGCAAACAATTCAGTCAAACATACAAAGTCAGCGCTTGATCTAGTCTAACAATACAACAGTAAAGTTAAATAGTTTATAAAGTTATGAAACTTCCCCTCAGCAAAAACGATTGGCCAGGGAACAAATTATAGTTTCACAAAACCAAAAATCGCCCGTTGGATATAGACAAGACGAATTATATCTCATGTTTAACCACTACAGAGACCCCAGGGTCAGCGGCGAACGACTAGCCGAGGAAAAGCTGTTCCAGGCAGGGTACATGCGCCGAGCGCCCGGTCATCATCGCTGGATCTCACAACTGGATAAAATTTTCATAAATCTTTAAATAAACCACAGATTTGAGCTTTAAATAACTACATTCTCGCCTGAAAAACACTTAAAACTACATTTCATGATACAGAAACCGTAGTATTATATTTCAACTGTGTTAAAAAATGGCGCTTCTTATGTTGTCATTCTCCTTGGCCCAGCCATTATTATTATTATTCTGCCGTAAAACGCATCGTGCAGCCCAAACCGTAAGTGCTGGAGACTTGAAACTTTGCCAGATGGTAGTACAAAATTGAGGAAAGGTTGACAAAGTATGACCCCGATTGGCCAATAGGTGGCGCTATAGCAAGCAAAAGTATGAAATCGCTAATAACTCCTAGACGGTTTGTCATAGAATCAAGTGTCTTATATCACTGTAATCCTTGGCTCAAGACGGTCAAAACGTATATCTCCGATTTCATTTCCGCCTAGGAAAATTTTCCGCCATTTTGAATTTTGTCAAAAACCTACTTTTGCAAACTAGTCCTAGGTTTTTCGTCCGATCGGAACCAAACCAGTGCAGAAATGTTCTCTGGAGTCTGAATATCAATAATTATCGAAAAAAAGTTTAAATTTGATTCACGGTTGCTAAGGGGCGCCAAAATGTTAGTTGTGGGAGGAGCCTATTTGACTAAAACGGCTATAACTCGAGAAGTAAACTAGGTATCTTCACCAAACTCGGTACACATGTGTAATAGTTCAATTTGAGGTCACAGTAAAAAAAACGCAACGATTGAACACTAGGTGGCGCTATAACTTGAAAAAAAAACATGAAAAGGGCTATAACCACCTGACCATTTGTCCGATTGACTTGAAAATTGGTATGCTGTGTCTTGGTCCAAGGTGCCATGTATGCCTATGAGGACATGGACGTATCTCAAAAAACATGGCCGCCATCGGCCAATGAAGTTTGAGCACCTATTAGACAAGGTTAACGGAGGCTGATCGGAACGAAACTGGATGGGCATGTTCGACTCATGGCCCAAGAGGTCTGTAAGAATTTTGAAAGAAATCGGCAACTAGTTGGCGCTAACGAGTTTTTCCGTCTCTGTGATCACGTGGTGTTGCATACATCCAAAAAATATGCATATCAGTTGATAGATCTCCTCATACTGAACAACTTTGCCTCAAGAACCATTGCTGTCAATCAAACCGTTCATTTAATATTCGCAAACATGTTAAAAACCTACTTTTGCGAACTAGTCCTAGGATTTTTGCCCGATCGGAACCAAACCAGTCTAGGACAATTCTCTGGACTCTCTAGATCAATAATTATCAAAAAAAAGTTTAACTTTTGCATTTGGATGGCTATAATAGGGTCATTTATAAAATGGGCGTGGCAAAATACACTAAAAAGCCTATAAATCCTAAATGAAAACTCAAAACTTCACAAAAATTGGTGAGCATATCGTCGCTGTCCGATGAAAACCGCGTATGTCCATTTTGCCGATTTTGAGATTTTTCGATGGATAGAATGTCCAGGTTCATTTCCGTATACAGTATGCTTCACATATCTAAATGACCAATGAAAAGTTCTGAAATCATGTCATCTGATTTTCACGTATATCCATTTGGTGTCAAAGCTGTCAATCACGCCGCGTATCTCCCGCCCTGTGGAGGCATCTCGCGGTCTAAGCGTCTCTGGAAGCTCAGCATTGGATAGCCGAATAACTCTGTGAGGTAAAGTATCAGCAAACGTTTGTTTTGACAACTGTTCAAGTTTATTATATATTCGCAATATATTTACAACTGTTATTTACCAGTAAATGGTCTAGACGAAGTAATTGTCACTGTTTATTGTGGAGATGTAAACACACGGGCCTGTTAACTTAAGCAATACTTTTAAGGTAGTCTAATATTTTTCTGACTAATAAATTACTGACACAGTAAAGGGTAGATTTAAATAAAGAATAACGAATTTTAAATAAAGAAAAACAAAATTTAAATAAAGAAGAAACTAAATAAAAAAAAAGAACAAATGAAATTTAAATAAAGAAAAATGACATTTAATTAAAGAAAGAAAAAACGAAAATTAAATAAAGAAAAAAACGAAATTTAAATAAAGAAAAACGAAATTTAAATAAAGAAAAACGAAATTAAGTTAAATTAAAAACGAGATTAATTTAGACTGATAACGGGTAAAAAGGCTAATAGCCTACATGTTGGGTCCGTGTACTTTTTCGTCCATTCATTATTCTATTTCGGAATGAAAGATGAAATGTAAAAAAAAGGGTGCAGCTTGTTTTTTTTTTTTTTTTTTTTTTTTAAAAGAAAAAAAAAACAGAAATGGCTATTTTTTTTTGTACATAGCATAGCCTACTTTGTTGTGATTTTTAGTATCATAATGATTAATAAATGCAAGCACAATTATCCGTGAACTTGATTTGAAGCCTTTCAACTTGTGTGTGTGCAAAATTCAGAATTAAATGAATGTGCAGCAATTTGTACAAATAGAGTCTGTAGGTCTACTATATTGTTGAAAGTATGAAAAGTGAACAGCACGAGTAATAGGATGCACAATTTGAGACGGATCAGACATGATTTTGACCACTTCATTAAGTTTGGTTTTGTAGAAAGCCTTTCTTTAAAGTGAATTTCGTTTTGTATAAATTGTATCTTAATTTTAATCAATTTTTCATCAGCCGATTGCCTGGAGTGGATTTAATAAATAAGAGGCAAATATATAGCAGACAATATAATCATGGAGGCGCCCGCGCGGTCACTTGCATTGCACGTTAACTGGAGCTCATCTCATCCTAACTTAACGAAACTCAGTGTATGCCTCACACAGACATGAGAAAGACATCAAATACACATAGCTTGAAAAGTCTTTTAACGAAATAATTCAAAACGAAAAGAAAAAGGCTACTCTCTGATTATGTATGATTATATGATCATAGCCTAGCCTATTTTGTGAATTGTTCATTCCCGGTTGGCACACATTTTGCCTTTACAAAAGTGCCGCACTAGGCAATTGCCTAGTTCGCCTATATGGACACGCCGGCCCTGGGGTCAGCAATGAGTGTATTGATTCATTGTCCCTTCATAGTTTGCAAGAGACATTTAATAAACTGAGCGTATTTAATAAACTGAGACGTAGGCTATTTAATAAACTGAGCGTAGCCTATTCATCTGTCAATATGAAACGCGACTTGGCCATTCTAATTAATGATCGGAAGAACGCGTATCGACCACCGTTACTGTAAAATATGCACGTATGTCCATTTAAACTCGATTTTGGTCAAATGTCGATTATATCATTACACTGGCAATAATATGGTTACATTTAAAGATGCCGTACCAAGTATGACAACGCTACGTTCAACTGATTTTGAAATTAGGTGTTTTTTTCACTTCCTGAAAAGATGCTTGCTAAATAAAACTTGATAACTTTTATGCTTAAAAACCCTTAAAGGCCTTAATAGCTTGAACCCCGATAAATGCTGCTTGCAGCTTTAATTAGGGGTTCAAGCACGAAGTGCTGAAACCCTATTGTAATTGTGCTGATTTTTATTATTATTATTATTATTATTATTCTGCCGTAAAACGCATCGTGCAGCCCAAACCGTAAGGGCTAGAGCTTTGAAACTTTGCCATATGGTAGTACAAAAATCGAGGAGAGGTTATCAAATTATGACCCCGATTGGCCCATAGGTGGCGCTATAGCAACCAAAAGCGCGAAACTGCTCATAACTCCTAGACCGTAAGTCATAGACTCAAGTGTCTTATATCATTGGAAAGCTGGACGCCTGACGAACAAAACGTATATCTCCGATTTTATTTCCGCCATGATAGATTTTCCGCCATTTTGAATTTTGTCGAAAATCTACTTTTGCGAACTAGTCCCTGGTTTTTTGCCCGATCGGAACCAAACCAGTGCAGAATTGTTCTCTGGAGTCTGAATATCAATAATTATCAAAAAAAAGTTGAAATTTCGATTCACGGTCGCTAGGGGGTGCAAAATTAACGTTGTGGGAGGAGCCTATTTTACTAAAATGGCTATAACTCCAGAAGTAAAAGAGGTATTTTAACCAAACCTGGTACACATGTGTAAGACGTCAATATGAGGTCACGGTAAAAAAATCGCGGCGATTGGTCACATGGTGGCGCTATAACATGAAAAAAACATAAAACAGGCTATAACCACCTGACCGTTAGTCCGATTGACTTGAAAATTGGTATGCAGTGTCTTGGTCCAAGGTGCCATGTATGTCTATGAGGACATTGGTGTATCTCAAAAAACATGGCCGCCATCGGCCAATGAAGTTTGAGCACCTATTACACAAGGTTAACGGAGGCCTATCGGAACGAAACTCGGTGGGCATGTTCGACTCATGGCCCTAGAGGTCTGTAAGAATTTTAAAAGAAATCGGCCACTAGTTGGCGCTAACGAGTTTTATGGCTCTGTAATCACGTGGTGTTACACTTATTGTCACAAAATGCATACCATTTGATAGATCTCCTCTTGTTGAACAACTTTGCCTCAAGAACCATTGCTGTCAATCAAACCGTTCATTAAATATTCGTAATTATGTTAAAAACCTACTTTTGCGAACTAGTCCTAGGTTTTTCGCCCGATCAGAACCAAACGAGTCTAGGACAATTCTATGGACTCTCAAGATCAATAATTATCAAAAAAAAGTTGAACTTTTGCATTTTTCGCATGGGTATATTGGGTCATAAAGAAAATGGGCGTGGCAAAATGCACTCAAAAGCCTATAAATCCTAAACAAAAACTCAGAACTTCACGAAAATTGGTGAGCTTATGTGCCATAACATCATTAACAAGCATGCAAAATTTCATGGAGATCGGACTATAGATGGTGCTTTAACTGTTAAAAAGCTTTAAAAAACACATATTTCCTATGGTAAATTGCCTGTATTGGCTGTAAATGGACTTTTCCATCTATTATTTCAGTGGTTAAAAGCTTTCTAAATAAATCTTAATGTCTTAAATGCTTATGTGCCTAAAGGCCTTAAATGCTTGAACCCCGATAAATGCTGCTTGCAGCTTTAATTAGGGGTTCAAGCACGAAGTGCTGAAACCCTATTGTAATTGTGCTGATTTTTATTATTATTATTATTATTATTATTCTGCCGTAAAACGCATCGTGCAGCCCAAACCGTAAGGGCTAGAGCTTTGAAACTTTGCCATATGGTAGTACAAAAATCGAGGAGAGGTTATCAAATTATGACCCCGATTGGCCCATAGGTGGCGCTATAGCAACCAAAAGCGCGAAACTGCTCATAACTCCTAGACCGTAAGTCATAGACTCAAGTGTCTTATATCATTGGAAAGCTGGATGCCTGACGAACAAAACGTATATCTCCGATTTTATTTCCGCCATGATAGATTTTCCGCCATTTTGAATTTTGTCGAAAATCTACTTTTGCGAACTAGTCCCTGGTTTTTTGCCCGATCGGAACCAAACCAGTGCAGAATTGTTCTCTGGAGTCTGAATATCAATAATTATCAAAAAAAAGTTGAAATTTCGATTCACGGTCGCTAGGGGGTGCAAAATTAACGTTGTGGGAGGAGCCTATTTTACTAAAATGGCTATAACTCCAGAAGTAAAAGAGGTATTTTAACCAAACCTGGTACACATGTGTAAGACGTCAATATGAGGTCACGGTAAAAAAATCGCGGCGATTGGTCACATGGTGGCGCTATAACATGAAAAAAACATAAAACAGGCTATAACCACCTGACCGTTAGTCCGATTGACTTGAAAATTGGTATGCAGTGTCTTGGTCCAAGGTGCCATGTATGTCTATGAGGACATTGGTGTATCTCAAAAAACATGGCCGCCATCGGCCAATGAAGTTTGAGCACCTATTAGACAAGGTTAACGGAGGCCTATCGGAACGAAACTCAGTGGGCATGTTCGACTCATGGCCCTAGAGGTCTGTAAGAATTTTAAAAGAAATCGGCCACTAGTTGGCGCTAACGAGTTTTATGGCTCTGTAATCACGTGGTGTTACACTTATTGTCACAAAATGCATACCATTTGATAGATCTCCTCTTGTTGAACAACTTTGCCTCAAGAACCATTGCTGTCAATCAAACCGTTCATTAAATATTCGTAATTATGTTAAAAACCTACTTTTGCGAACTAGTCCTAGGTTTTTCGCCCGATCAGAACCAAACGAGTCTAGGACAATTCTATGGACTCTCAAGATCAATAATTATCAAAAAAAAGTTGAACTTTTGCATTTTTCGCATGGGTATATTGGGTCATAAAGAAAATGGGCGTGGCAAAATGCACTCAAAAGCCTATAAATCCTAAACGAAAACTCAGAACTTCACGAAAATTGGTGAGCTTATGTGCCATAACATCATTAACAAGCATGCAAAATTTCATGGAGATCGGACTATAGATGGTGCTATAACTGTTAAAAAGCTTTAAAAAACACATATTTCCTATGGTAAATTGCCTGTATTGGCTGTAAATGGACTTTTCCATCTATTATTTCAGTGGTTAAAAGCTTTCTAAATAAATCTTAATGTCTTAAATGCTTATGTGCCTAAAGGCCTTAAATGCTTGAACCCCGATAAATGCTGCTTGTTATTATTATTATTCCGCCGTAAAACGCATCGTGCAGCCCAAACCGTAAGAGCTGGAACTTTGAAACTTTGACAGATGGTAGTACAAAAATCGAGGAAAGGTTCAGAGATTATGACCCCGATTGGCCCATAGGTGGCGCTATAACAACCAAAAGCGCGAAACTGCTCATAACTCCTACACCATATGTCGTAGACTCAAGTGTCTTATATCATTGGAAAGCTGGACGCCTGACAAACAAAACGTATATCTCCGATTTCATTTCCGCCATGATAGATTTTCCGCCATTTTGAATTTTGTCAAAAATCTACTTTTGCGAACTAGTCCCTGGTTTTTTGCCCGATTGGAACCAAACTAGTGCAGAAATGTTCTCTGGAGACTGATTATCAATAATTATCGAAAAAAAGTGGAAATTTCGATTCACGGTCGCTAAGGGGCGCCAAAACGTACGTTGTGGGAGGGGCCTATTTTACTAAAATGGCTATAACTCCCGATGTAAATGAGGTATCTTCACCAAACTTGGTACACATGTGTATGAGCTTACTCTGGGGTCACAGTAAAAAAATCGCGACGATTGGCCACATGGTGGCGCTATAAAATGAAAAAAACTTAAAACAGGCTATAACCACCTGACCGTTAGTCCGATTGACTTGAAAATTGGTATGCAGTGTCTTGGTCTAAGGTGCCATGTATGTCTATGAGGACATTGGCGTATCTCAAAAAACATGGCCGCCATTGGCCAACAAAGTTTGAGCACCTATTAGACAAGGTTAACGGAGGCCGATCGGAACGAAACTCAATGGGCATGTTCGGCTCATGGCCCTAAAGGTCTGTAAGAATTTTGAAAGAAATCGGCCACTAGTTGGCGCTAACGAGTTTTACGGCTCTGTAATCACGTGGTGTTACAAATATCCACACAATATGCATATCATTTGATAGATCTCCTCATCCTGAACAACTTTGCCTCAAGAACCATTGCTGTCAATCAAACTGTTCATTAATTATTCATTAATATGTTAAAAACCTACTTTTGCGAACTAGTCCTAGGTTTTTTGCCCGATCGGAACCAGACCAGTCTAGGACAATTCTCTGGACTCTCTAGATCAATAATTATCAAAAAAAAGTTGAACTTTTGCATGTGGATTGCTGTAATAGGGTAATTTATAAAATGGGCGTGTCAAAATACATTAAAAAGCCTATAAATCCTAAATAAAAACTCAGAACTTCACAAAAATTGGTCAGCATATGTGACATAACATCATTAACAAGCATGAAAAATTCTATGGAGATCGGACGATAGGTGGCGCTATAACTGTTAAAAAGCTTTAAAATCATATATTTCCTATGGTAAACTGCCTGTATTGGCTGTAAATGGTCTTTTCCATCTCTGATCATATAATTTTCATATCATAATGTTCAAAACTAGTGCAATACAATTCTCTGGACTCACTAGATCAATAATTGTCAGAAAAAGTTGAACTACTTCATTTGGATAGCTATAATAGGTTCACTTCAAAATCTGGCCTTTACCAAGTGTCCCCGAAAGCCTATATCTCTTTAATCAATGCTCAGACCTTCTTAAAAACAAGTCAGAACGTGTGAAATATCACCCTGAACAAGCATGAACATTTTCAGACAGATCGGACAAAATTTGCCTCTATAACAGTTAAAAAGGTGAAAATGATATGAATTAATGGCATGTTAAGCCAATAAGTGGTATTTTACTGCCCCCTGCTGTTTAAAATAGTCATTTTCTCATATTGGTATTGGTATCAGCCATGGTAAATCATGATAAATGATGTGTGTGTGTGTGTGTGTGTGTGTGTGTGTGTGTGTGTGTGTGTGTGTGTGTGTGTGTGTGTGTGTGTGTGTGTGTGTGTGTGTGTGTGTGTGTGTGTGTGTGGTACAAATATAACAAAGGTTTTATTTTCCAACATGAAAACAAACATAACAGAGTGCTAGTGAACAAACAATAACCGACAATGATAATGGATGAGAGGGGAACTTAAATACACAGATCAAGACAAGGACAACAGGTGACGGTTATGATGATGAGGAGCAGGTGATGATGAGGAGGGTGATGAGGAGCAGGTGCAGGTGATGACGACAGATGGTGAATGTGATGAAGACAGAAGGTGAATGTGATGAAGGTGAATGTGACACCAATATCACTGAAACATTGTGTGTGTGTGTGTGTGTGTGTGTGTGTGTGTGTGTGTGTGTGTGTGTAGCATTATTGTGTGTAGCATATGTAGCAAGTATGCATTATTGAGTTAACATGGAAACACTGGTTTGCTTTAGTGCAGAAAACTGGTCAAAATCATGAGGTTTAAAGTGAAAGTGAGCCAATAAGTGGTCTTCTACTGCCCTCTGCTGGCCATTCTACTTAATTAAATTTTTCCACATGTGCTTGCATTTATACTTGAATACACACTAAAAATCACTTATATAGCAATAACTATTATAACATAATCATATTTTGTCAGTGTTAATCACTTTATTTGCACTGACACTTCAAATAATTGCTAGTAATGTGGTAAATCATGGTAAATCATGGTTAACTATGCTGTGTGTGTGTGTGTGTGTGTGTGTGTGTGTGTGTGTGTGTGTGTGTGTGTGTGTGTGTGTGTGTGTGTGTGTGTGTGTGTGTGTGTAAGCATGCATTGAGTTAACATGGATAAACTGGTTTGCTTTAGTGCAGAAAACTGGTTTAAAGTGAAAGTGAGCCAATAAGTGGTCTTCTATTGCCCTCTGCTGGCCATTCTACTTATTAATGAAATATTTCAACATGTGCTTGCATTCATACTTGAATACACACTAAAAAAATCACTTATATAGCAATAACTATTATAACACAATCATATTTTGTCAGTGTTAACCACTTTATTTGCACTGACACTTCAAATAATTGCTAGTAATGTGATAAATCAGGCTAGAAACATGGTAAATCAAAGTAAATAATCCTAGATTGTCGTTTATCTCCTGGTAAATAATACTAGAACGTGGTATATCATGGTAAATCATGGTTAACTATGCTGCGTGTGTATGTGTGTGTGTGTGTGTGTGTGTGTGTGTGTTTGTGTGTGTGTGTGTGTGTGTGTGTGTGTGTGTGTGTGTGTGTGTGTGTGTGTGTGTGTGTGTGTGTGTAAGCATGCATTGAGTTAACATGGAAAAACTGGTTTGCTTTAGTGCAGAAAACTGGTTTAAAGTGAAAGTGAGCCAATAAGTGGTCTTCTACTGCCCTCTGCTGGCCATTCTACTTAATAATGAAATATTTTACATGTGCTTTTGCATTCATACTTGGACACACACTAAAAATCACGTATATAACTAACTATTATAACACAATAATATTTTGTCAGTGTTCATCACCTCATTTGCACTGACACTTCACATATTTGCTAGTAATGTGGTTAATCATGCTAGAAACATTGTAAATCATAGTAAATAATACTGAAATGAGGTGTATCAAGGTAAATCATGCTAGAATCCTAATAAATCATTCTGGAACATGGTATATGATAGTAAATCATGCTAGAATCATATTAAATAATTCTAGAATGTGGCAAATCGTTGTGGGAGGAGCCTATTTTACTCAAATGGCTATAACTCAAGAAGTAAATGAGATATCTTCACCAAACTCAGTACACATGTGTATGGGTTCAATTTGAGGTCACAGTAAACAATTCTATGGAGATCGGAGCATAGGTGGCGCTATAACTGTTAAAAAGCTTTAAAACCATATATATCCCATGGCAAATTGCCTGTATTGGCTGTAAATGGTCTTTTCCATCTATTATGTCAGTGGTTACATGCTTGCTAAATAAATCTTAATAACTTTTGATGCTTTTGTGCTTAAATGCCTTAAAGGCCTTAACTGCTTGAACCCCGATAAATGCTGCTTGCAGCTTTAATTATTATTATTATTTTCCCCTAAAACGCATCGTGCAGACCAAACCGTAAGAGCTGGAACCTTGAAAGTTGGCCAAATGGTAGTCCTCAATTTGGGGAGAACGTATCAAAGTATGACCTCGATTGGCCCATAGGTGGCGCTATAGCGACCAAAAGCGCGAAACTGCTCAGAACTCCTAGAACGTATGTCGTAGTGACGTACTCAAGTGTCTTATATCATTGGAAAGCTGGACGCCTGACGAACAAAACGTATATCTCCGATTTCATTTCCGCCATGATAGATTTTCCGCCATTTTGAATTTTGTCAAAAACCTACTTTTGCGAACTAGTCCCTGGTTTTTCGCCCGATCGGAACCAAACCAGTGCAGAAATGTTCTCTAGAAACTGAAGATCAATAATTATCGAAAAAAAGTCGAAATTTCGATTCACGGTCGCTAAGGGGCGCCAAAACGTATGTTATGGGAGGGGCCTATTTTACTAAAATGGCTATAACTCCAGAAGTAAATGAGGTATCTTCACCAAACTCGGTAAACCTATGTATGAGCTCAATATGAGGTAACAGTAAAAAAATCGCGGCGATTGGCCACATGGTGGCGCTATAATATATAAAAAACATAAAACAGGCTTTAACCACCTGACCGTTAGTCCGATTGACTTGAAAATTGGTATGCAGTGTCTTGGTCCAAGGTGTCATGTATGTGTATGAGGACATTGGCGTATCTAAAAAAACATGGCCGCCATCGGCCAATGAAGTTTGAGCACCTATTAGACAAGGTTAACGGAGGCCGATCGGAACGAAACTCGGTGGGCATGTTCTACTCATGGCCCTAGAGGTCTGTAAGAATTTTAAAAGAAATCGGCCACTAGTTGGCGCTAACGAGTTTTATGGCTCTGTAATCACGTGGTGTTACACTTATTGTCACAAAATGCATACCATTTGATAGATCTCCTCTTGTTGAACAACTTTGCCTCAAGAACCATTGCTGTCAATCAAACCGTTCATTAAATATTCGTAATTATGTTAAAAACGTACTTTTGCGAACTAGTCCCTGGTTTTTCGCCCGATCGGAACCAAACCAGTCTAGGACAATTCTATGGACTCTCTAGGTCAATAATTATCAAAAAAAAGTTGAACTTTTGCATTTTTCGCATGGCTATAACAGGGTCATTTATAAAATGGGCGTGATAAAATGCACTCAAAAGCCTATAAATCCTAAACGAAAACTCAGAACTTCACAAAAATTGATGAGCATATGTGTCATAACCTGCTAAAGAAGCATGAAAAATTTTATGAAGATCGGACCATAGTTGGCGCTATAACTGTTAAAACGCTTTAAAACCATATATTTCCTATGGTAAATTGCCTGTATTTGCTGTAAATGGTGTCTTCTATCATCATATAATGTTCATATCATAATGTTCAAAACCAGTGCAGCACAATTCTCTGAACTCTCTAGATCAATAATTATCAGAAAAAAAGTTTAACTTCTTCAAAAGGTGATTTTATATGAATATAATGACATATTAAGCCAATAAGTGGTATTTTACTGCCCCCTGCTGTCATTTCATCATACTACTCCCTAATATTGTTATAAAATTCATATTTAGACTTTATAAAATCATTATTTTAACATTTACAATCACATTTTGTCAAAACTCATCTATTGAGTATTACTATTGACAATTGTGTTACACTGAGATATGGAAATGGACGAAAGTAAATGAATGAAATGAAACGAAAGTAACGGCATTTAAGCCACGCCCCCGAATACAAATTCATTCATAACTCGAAAACGGAAAGTCGTTGCGCGCTCAAATTTTGATGGTGAGGACCTCTCCGGGCTCTTGATCGAAACGTGTCGTCGCGGGCCTCGGTATGCGCCCCCCGCGTATCGCGAATCCGCGGGACCCCCGATTTTGAACGGCCATTACTCCCGACCCAGACCACCCCGAACATTGTATGAGAGCTCGTTGGAAAGGGCGCGTCCTTGGCTAGCTTCGATTCAAATGTGGTGTTATTTGCCCTGGGCATTCCAGAGATAATAGCCCGAACAGATATGCCTTATAACAATCATAACTCCCAGCCCCAATCGCCCAAAAACACGTTGATGGTCTCATTCAACAGGGCTCCTCAAGCACTATCTATGCTCTGAGTTTCAGAATTTTTCGCCTTTTGGTTCCTGAGATATAAGTAAAAAAACAAATTCCCATTCATTCATTCAAACACTTCAACTGTAAAATGTAAGCTATAATACCACTGTTGTCCACTAGAGGGAGCAGCAGGATTACGCATGATCTTTTAATTAGCTTCAGTATTGGGAAATAAACAAATGCTTTAAGAAGCAATCTTTTTTATTATGATGTTTTTTTTTTATGATATTTTTTTATACATTTTATTTTTTATTATGATTATGAACGGTTTGATTGACATTAGTGATTCTTGAGGCAAAGTTGTTCAAGATGAGGAGATGAAGATATTTTCACAATATCACATCCTAAAAACATTGAAAACATATTTGTCTTTGTGTGTGTGTGTGTGTGTGTGTGGATGTGTTTGTGTTTGTGTGTGTGTGTGTGTGTGTGTAAGCATGCTTAATGGAAAGAACATGGAGAAACTGCTTTGTTTTACTGGTGGATAAAAAAAGTCTTTCAAATGAAAGTGAGTCAATTAGTGGTCTTCTACTGCCCTCTGCAGGACATTCTACTTAATAAAATATTTTCATCTGTGCTTTTGCATTAGTTTTTGGACTATATAAAATTACTTGCATGAAAATCACCTATTATAACACAGTCATGTTTTGTCAAATTTTATCACTTCATTTTTACTGAGCTCTCAGTTTGAACAATTCTGCCTCTCAGTGATTAATTTGAAATCTGAAAATGGTGTTATACAGAGGAGATTTGCAATTATCATTTTGTTACCTATCTTTTATTTTAAATATCTACATCTACAACAAAATGTGTGTGCATGTGTGTGTTCAAGCATGGTTAGTGTATTAAGTATTATTGTTTAAGTATTATTGTTTTCATTTACATTTTAACCACCAGAAGAAGAACACTCATTGGTTCATTCTGCTCACTAAAATATTATTTTTCATTTTTTTTCCATTTGAAATATTGTTTAAACTTAATAAAATCATTAAAATAACATTTCAAATCATATTTTGTCTGTTTATAAATCCCACAGACTCACATTGGCTGCAATACTAATGTTTTTGTAAAACACAGACCTGATAGTCTAATCTGTGTGTATTGTGCATATATTATTGATATTATTACTATTGCAAATCATGTTATTGTAACTCATATCTTAATAGAATATTATTTGTAATTTTAATTCTTTATTTCTTAATTGTTTTTTTATGATTACTACAGATATTATCACCAAAGATATCAACTACACCTTCACTTTTAGTATTGACACGCTGCACACACAGCACAATCACACACTCACTAATGCATTCAAATAAATGTAATCTTATTGTGCTACTTTATTTGTACATGATTAGAATGAACAGAAATCTAAGAATATTTTTCTTCTTTTGTTAAAGCCATTTCAGACTCCAAGTAAGCATTATATTACTAATCATCTATTTTAAACGTGCCATACAATTGAAAACTGTATTTATCTTGGCATAGTTGAATGATAAGAGTTCTGGACATGGAACTGACATACCGTGAGCCTCAAACACCATTGTTTCCTCCTTCATGTGTAAATCTCCTGTTTGCAAAAGACCGCTGAAAAATGAGTGAATCCCACCATAACACCGACTGTGACGTTGGAGTCAGGATCATTAATATTTATACCCCCCAAATTTGCATTTTCCAGTCCATGTTCTAGGCCAGGCAGTGTTAATGTGGACCTGCACAGCCGAATCATCAGAAGATCTGCAGGTATTGTGAAGAAGCAAGCAAGGACAATAGTGAAAATGGCAGATCATGGATATAAATGTTATGTCTGAGGCTGTGCTGCGGATTTGAGAACTTTTCATTCCCTTCCCACAAAACTGTCAACAGGCATGGTTGATGTTTACAACAGGATACCTCACCATTTTAATTCAAAGCTGTTAGTTTGCTCTTAACGGAGGCCGATCAGAACGAAACTCGGTGGGCATGTTCGACTCGTGGCCCTAGAGGTCTGTAAGAATTTTTAAAAATCAGCCACTAGTTGACGCTAACAGGTTTTACAGCTATGTAATCACGTGATGCATATCATTTGATAGATCTCCTCATACTGAACAACTTTGCCTCAAGAACTACTGCTGTCAATCAATTTGTTCATTAAATACTTGCGATTATGTTAAAAACCTACTTTTGGGAACTAGTCCTAGGTTTTTCGCCCGATCGGAAATATACCAGTGCAGTACAATTCTCTGGAAGCTCTAGATTATTAATTATATAAAAAACTTTAACTTTACCCATTGGGTAGCCATAACAGGATCATTTAGAAAATGGGTATGGCAAAAAAACACTCAAAAGCCTGTAAATCCTAAACAAAAACTCAGACAACTCACTAAACTGCCTTATGTGCTTAAAGACCCTAAATGCTTGAACCCCGCTAAATGCTGCTTGCAGCTTTAATTATTATTATTATTCCGCCGTAAAACGCATCGTGCAGCCCAAACCGTAAGAGCTGGAACTTTGAAACTTTGACAGATGGTAGTACAAAAATCGAGGAAAGGTTCAGAGATTATGACCCCGATTGGCCCATAGGTGGCGCTATAACAACCAAAAGCGCGAAACTGCTCATAACTCCTACACCGTATGTCGTAGACTCAAGTGTCTTATATCATTGGAAAGCTGGACGCCTGACAAACAAAACGTATATCTCCGATTTCATTTCCGCCATGATAGATTTTCCGCCATTTTGAATTTTGTCAAAAATCTACTTTTGCGAACTAGTCCCTGGTTTTTTGCCCGATTGGAACCAAACTAGTGCAGAAATGTTCTCTGGAGACTGATTATCAATAATTATCGAAAAAAAGTGGAAATTTCGATTCACGGTCGCTAAGGGGCGCCAAAACGTACGTTGTGGGAGGGGCCTATTTTACTAAAATGGCTATAACTCCCGATGTAAATGAGGTATCTTCACCAAACTTGGTACACATGTGTATGAGCTTACTCTGGGGTCACAGTAAAAAAATCGCGACGATTGGCCACATGGTGGCGCTATAAAATGAAAAAAACTTAAAACAGGCTATAACCACCTGACCGTTAGTCCGATTGACTTGAAAATTGGTATGCAGTGTCTTGGTCTAAGGTGCCATGTATGTCTATGAGGACATTGGCGTATCTCAAAAAACATGGCCGCCATTGGCCAACGAAGTTTGAGCACCTATTAGACAAGGTTAACGGAGGCCGATCGGAACGAAACTCAATGGGCATGTTCGGCTCATGGCCCTAAAGGTCTGTAAGAATTTTGAAAGAAATCGGCCACTAGTTGGCGCTAACGAGTTTTACGGCTCTGTAATCACGTGGTGTTACAAATATCCACACAATATGCATATCATTTGATAGATCTCCTCATCCTGAACAACTTTGCCTCAAGAACCATTGCTGTCAATCAAACTGTTCATTAATTATTCATTAATATGTTAAAAACCTACTTTTGCGAACTAGTCCTAGGTTTTTTGCCCGATCGGAACCAGACCAGTCTAGGACAATTCTCTGGACTCTCTAGATCAATAATTATCAAAAAAAAGTTGAACTTTTGCATGTGGATGGCTGTAATAGGGTAATTTATAAAATGGGCGTGTCAAAATACATTAAAAAGCCTATAAATCCTAAATAAAAACTCAGAACTTCACAAAAATTGGTCAGCATATGTGACATAACATCATTAACAAGCATGAAAAATTCTATGGAGATCGGACGATAGGTGGCGCTATAACTGTTAAAAAGCTTTAAAATCATATATTTCCTATGGTAAACTGCCTGTATTGGCTGTAAATGGTCTTTTCCATCTCTGATCATATAATTTTCATATCATAATGTTCAAAACTAGTGCAATACAATTCTCTGGACTCACTAGATCAATAATTGTCAGAAAAAGTTGAACTACTTCATTTGGATAGCTATAATAGGTTCACTTCAAAATCTGGCCTTTACCAAGTGTCCCCGAAAGCCTATATCTCTTTAATCAATGCTCAGACCGTCTTAAAAACAAGTCAGAACGTGTGAAATATCACCCTGAACAAGCATGAACATTTTCAGACAGATCGGACAAAATTTGCCTCTATAACAGTTAAAAAGGTGAAAATGATATGAATTAATGGCATGTTAAGCCAATAAGTGGTATTTTACTGCCCCCTGCTGTTTAAAATAGTCATTTTCTCATATTGGTATTGGTATCAGCCATGGTAAATCATGATAAATGATGGTGTGTGTGTGTGTGTGTGTGTGTGTGTGTGTGTGTGTGTGTGTGTGTGTGTGTGTGTGTGTGTGTGTGTGTGTGTGTGTGTGTGTGTGTGTGTGTGGTACAAATATAACAAAGGTTTTATTTTCCAACATGAAAACAAACATAACAGAGTGCTAGTGAACAAACAATAACCGACAATGATAATGGATGAGAGGGGAACTTAAATACACAGATCAAGACAAGGACAACAGGTGACGGTTATGATGATGAGGAGCAGGTGATGATGAGGAGGGTGATGAGGAGCAGGTGCAGGTGATGACGACAGATGGTGAATGTGATGAAGACAGAAGGTGAATGTGATGAAGGTGAATGTGACACCAATATCACTGAAACATTTGTGTGTGTGTGTGTGTGTGTGTGTGTGTGTGTGTGTGTGTAGCATTATTGTGTGTAGCATATGTAGCAAGTATGCATTATTGAGTTAACATGGAAACACTGGTTTGCTTTAGTGCAGAAAACTGGTCAAAATCATGAGGTTTAAAGTGAAAGTGAGCCAATAAGTGGTCTTCTACTGCCCTCTGCTGGCCATTCTACTTAATTAAATTTTTCCACATGTGCTTGCATTTATACTTGAATACACACTAAAAATCACTTATATAGCAATAACTATTATAACATAATCATATTTTGTCAGTGTTAATCACTTTATTTGCACTGACACTTCAAATAATTGCTAGTAATGTGGTAAATCATGGTAAATCATGGTTAACTATGCTGTGTGTGTGTGTGTGTGTGTGTGTGTGTGTGTGTGTGTGTGTGTGTGTGTGTGTGTGTGTGTGTGTGTGTAAGCATGCATTGAGTTAACATGGATAAACTGGTTTGCTTTAGTGCAGAAAACTGGTTTAAAGTGAAAGTGAGCCAATAAGTGGTCTTCTATTGCCCTCTGCTGGCCATTCTACTTATTAATGAAATATTTCAACATGTGCTTGCATTCATACTTGAATACACACTAAAAAAATCACTTATATAGCAATAACTATTATAACACAATCATATTTTGTCAGTGTTAACCACTTTATTTGCACTGACACTTCAAATAATTGCTAGTAATGTGATAAATCAGGCTAGAAACATGGTAAATCAAAGTAAATAATCCTAGATTGTCGTTTATCTCCTGGTAAATAATACTAGAACGTGGTATATCATGGTAAATCATGGTTAACTATGCTGCGTGTGTATGTGTGTGTGTGTGTGTGTGTGTGTGTGTGTGTTTGTGTGTGTGTGTGTGTGTGTGTGTGTGTGTGTGTGTGTGTGTGTGTGTGTGTGTGTGTGTAAGCATGCATTGAGTTAACATGGAAAAACTGGTTTGCTTTAGTGCAGAAAACTGGTTTAAAGTGAAAGTGAGCCAATAAGTGGTCTTCTACTGCCCTCTGCTGGCCATTCTACTTAATAATGAAATATTTTACATGTGCTTTTGCATTCATACTTGGACACACACTAAAAATCACGTATATAACTAACTATTATAACACAATAATATTTTGTCAGTGTTCATCACCTCATTTGCACTGACACTTCACATATTTGCTAGTAATGTGGTTAATCATGCTAGAAACATTGTAAATCATAGTAAATAATACTGAAATGAGGTGTATCAAGGTAAATCATGCTAGAATCCTAATAAATCATTCTGGAACATGGTATATGATAGTAAATCATGCTAGAATCATATTAAATAATTCTAGAATGTGGCAAATCGTTGTGGGAGGAGCCTATTTTACTCAAATGGCTATAACTCAAGAAGTAAATGAGATATCTTCACCAAACTCAGTACACATGTGTATGGGTTCAATTTGAGGTCACAGTAAACAATTCTATGGAGATCGGAGCATAGGTGGCGCTATAACTGTTAAAAAGCTTTAAAACCATATATATCCCATGGCAAATTGCCTGTATTGGCTGTAAATGGTCTTTTCCATCTATTATGTCAGTGGTTACATGCTTGCTAAATAAATCTTAATAACTTTTGATGCTTTTGTGCTTAAATGCCTTAAAGGCCTTAACTGCTTGAACCCCGATAAATGCTGCTTGCAGCTTTAATTATTATTATTATTATTATTATTCCGCCGTAAAACGCATCGTGCAGCCCAAACCGTAAGAGCTGGAACTTTGAAACTTTGACAGATGGTAGTACAAAAATCGAGGAAAGGTTCAGAGATTATGACCCCGATTGGCCCATAGGTGGCGCTATAGCAACCAAAAGCGCGAAACTGTTCATAACTCCTAGACCGTATGTCGTAGACTCAAGTGTCTTATATCATTGGAAAGCTGGATGCCTGACGAACAAAACGTATATCTCCGATTTCATTTCCGCCATGATAGATTTTCCGCCATTTTGAATTTTGTCAAAAACCTACTTTTGCGAACTAGTCCCTGGTTTTTTGCCCGATTGGAACCAAACCAGTGCAGAAATGTTCTCTGGAGTCTGAATATCAATAATTATCGAAAAAAAGTGGAAATTTCGATTCACGGTCGCTAAGGGGCGCCAAAACGTACGTTGTGGGAGGGGCCTATTTTACTAAAATGGCTATAACTCCCGATGTAAATGAGGTATCTTCACCAAACTTGGTACACATGTGTATGAGTTCAATCTGGGGTCACAGTAAAAAAATCGCGACGATTGGCCTCATGGTGGCGCTATAAAATGAAAAAAACATAAAACAGGCTATAACCACCTGACCGTTAGTCCGATTGACTTGAAAATTGGTATGCAGTGTCTTGGTCCAAGGTGCCATGTATGTGTATGAGGACATTGGCGTATCTCAAAAAACATGGCCGCCATCGGCCAACGAAGTTTGAGCACCTATTAGACAAGGTTAACGGAGGCCGATCGGAACGAAACTCAATGGGCATGTTCGGCTCATGGCCCTAAAGGTCTGTAAGAATTTTGAAAGAAATCGGCCACTAGTTGGCGCTAACGAGTTTTACGGCTCTGTAATCACGTGGTGTTACAAATATCCACACAATATGCATATCATTTGATAGATCTCCTCATCCTGAACAACTTTGCCTCAAGAACCATTGCTGTCAATCAAACTGTTCATTAATTATTCATTAATATGTTAAAAACCTACTTTTGCGAACTAGTCCTAGGTTTTTTGCCCGATTGGAACCAGACCAGTCTAGGACAATTCTCTGGACTCTCTAGATCAATAATTATCAAAAAAAAGTTGAACTTTTGCATTTGGATGGCTGTAATAGGGTAATTTATAAAATGGGCGTGTCAAAATACATTAAAAAGCCTATAAATCCTAAATAAAAACTCAGAACTTCACAAAAATTGGTCAGCATATGTGACATAACATCATTAACAAGCATGAAAAATTCTATGGAGATCGGACGATAGGTGGCGCTATAACTGTTAAAAAGCTTTAAAATCATATATTTCCTATGGTAAACTGCCTGTATTGGCTGTAAATGGTCTTTTCCATCTCTGATCATATAATTTTCACATCATAATGTTCAAAACTAGTGCAATACAATTCTCTGGACTCACTAGATCAATAATTGTCAGAAAAAGTTGAACTACTTCATTTGGATAGCTATAATAGGTTCACTTCAAAATCTGGCCTTTACCAAGTGTCCCCGAAAGCCTATATCTCTTTAATCAATGCTCAGACCTTCTTAAAAACAAGTCAGAACGTGTGAAATATCACCCTGAACAAGCATGAAAATTTTCAGACAGATCGGACAAAATTTGCCTCTATAACAGTTAAAAAGGTGAAAATGATATGAATTAATGGCATGTTAAGCCAATAAGTGGTATTTTACTGCCCCCTGCTGTTTAAAATAGTCATTGTCTCATATTGGTATTGGTATCAGCCATGGTAAATCATGATAAATGATGGTGTGTGTGTGTGTGTGTGTGTGTGTGTGTGTGTGTGTGTGTGTGTGTGTGTGTGTGTGTGTGTGGTACAAATATAACAAAGGTTTTATTTTCCAACATGAAAACAAACATAACAGAGTGCTAGTGCACAAACAATAACCGACAATGATAATGGATGAGAGGGCAACTTAAATACACAGATCAAGACGAGGACAACAGGTGACGGTTATGATGATGAGGAGCAGGTGATGATGAGGAGGGTGATGAGGAGCAGGTGCAGGTGATGACGACAGATGGTGAATGTGATGAAGACAGAAGGTGAATGTGATGAAGGTGAATGAGACACCAATATCACTGAAACATTTGTGTGTGTGTGTGTGTGTGTGTGTGTGTGTGTGTGTGTGTGTAGCATTATTGTGTGTAGCATATGTAGCAAGTATGCATTATTGAGTTAACATGGAAACACTGGTTTGCTTTAGTGCAGAAAACTGGTCAAAATCATGAGGTTTAAAGTGAAAGTGAGCCAATAAGTGGTCTTCTACTGCCCTCTGCTGGCCATTCTACTTATTAATTAAATTTTTCCACATGTGCTTGCATTTATACTTGAATACACACTAAAAATCACTTATATAGCAATAACTATTATAACACAATCATATTTTGTCAGTGTTAATCACTTTATTTGCACTGACACTTCAAATAATTGCTAGTAATGTGATAAATCAGGCTAGAAACATGGTAAATCAAAGTAAATAATACTAGATTGTCGTTTATCTCCTGGTAAATAATACTAGAACGTGGTATATCATGGTAAATCATGGTTAACTATGCTGTGTGTGTGTGTGTGTGTGTGTGTGTGTGTGTGTGTGTGTGTGTAAGCATGCATTGAGTTAACATGGATAAACTGGTTTGCTTTAGTGCAGAAAACTGGTTTAAAGTGAAAGTGAGCCAATAAGTGGTCTTCTACTGCCCTCTGCTGGCCATTCTACTTATTAATGAAATATTTCAACATGTGCTTGCATTCATACTTGAATACACACTAAAAAAATCACTTATATAGCAATAACTATTATAACACAATCATATTTTGTCAGTGTTAATCACTTTATTTGCACTGACACTTCAAATAATTGCTAGTAATGTGATAAATCAGGCTAGAAACATGGTAAATCAAAGTAAATAATACTAGATTGTCGTTTATCTCCTGGTAAATAATACTAGAACGTGGTATATCATGGTAAATCATGGTTAACTATGCTGTGTGTGTGTGTGTGTGTGTGTGTGTGTGTGTGTGTGTGTGTGTGTGTGTGTGTGTGTGTGTGTGTGTGTGTAAGCATGCATTGAGTTAACATGGAAAAACTGGTTTGCTTTAGTGCAGAAAACTGGTTTAAAGTGAAAGTGAGCCAATAAGTGGTCTTCTAGTGCCCTCTGCTGGCCATTCTACTTAATAATGAAATATTTTACATGTGCTTTTGCATTCATACTTGGACACACTAAAAATCACGTATATAACTAACTATTATAACACAATAATATTTTGTCAGTGTTCATCACCTCATTTGCACTGACACTTCACATAATTGCTAGTAATGTGGTTAATCATGCTAGAAACATTGTAAATCATAGTAAATAATACTGAAATGAGGTGTATCAAGGTAAATCATGCTAGAATCCTAATAAATCATTCTGGAACATGGTATATGATAGTAAATCATGCTAGAATCATATTAAATAATTCTAGAATGTGGCAAATCGTTGTGGGAGGAGCCTATTTTACTCAAATGGCTATAACTCAAGAAGTAAATGAGATATCTTCACCAAACTCAGTACACATGTGTATGGGTTCAATTTGAGGTCACAGTAAACAATTTTATGGAGATCGGACCATAGGTGGCGCTATAACTGTTAAAAAGCTTTAAAACCATATATATCCCATGGCAATTTGCCTGTATTGGCTGTAAATGGTCTTTTCCATCTATTATGTCAGTGGTTACATGCTTGCTAAATAAATCTTAATGACTTTTGATGCTTTTGTGCTTAAATGCCTTAAAGGCCTTAACTGCTTGAACCCCGATAAATGCTGCTTGCAGCTTTAATTATTATTATTATTCTCCCCTAAAACGCATCGTGCAGCCCAAACCGTAACAGCTGGAACCTTGAAACTTGGCCAAATGGTAGTCCTCAATTTGGGGAGAACCTATCAAAATATGACTCAGATTGGCCCATAGGTGGCGCTATAATGACCACATTTACTAAATTGCTCATAACTCCTAAACAGTTTGTCCTAGAGTCTCAATTTTAGCATCACTGTGATCCCTGGCTCCAGACGGACAAGATGGCTATCTCCAAATTCACCTACGAGCAAAAAAAAAAATTGTTATGGGCAAATTTGTCCAAAACCTACTTTGGCCAACTAGTCCCTGGTTTTTGGCCCAATCCAGACCAGACCAGTCTAGCACAGTTCTCTGGAGTCTCTAGATCAATAATTATCGAACAAAAGTTGAACTTTTGCATTGACCTGGCTGTAACAGGGTCATTTAGCAAAGGGGTGGGACAAAAAAACACTCAAAAGCCTACACAACCTAAGGGAAAACCCCAAAGTTCACAAAAATCGATGAGCAGATGTGTCAGAACATGGTGAAGAAGCATGCCAAGTTTCGTGAAGATCGGACAATAGGTGGCGCTATAACTGTCCAAAACGTCTCTTTTTATTAGGGGTTCAAGCACGAAGTGCTGACACCCTATTGTAATTGTACTGATTTTTATTAGGGGTTCAAGCACGAAGTGCTGAAACCCTATTGTAATTGTGCTGATTTTTATTATTATTAGGGGTTCAAGCACGAAGTGCTGAAACCCTATTGTAATTGTACTGATTTTTATTAGGGGTTCAAGCACGAAGTGCTGAAACCCTATTGTAATTGTACTGATTTTTATTATTAGGGGTTCAAGCACGAAGTGCTGAAACCCTATTGTAATTGTACTGATTTTTATTATTATTATTATTATTATTATTATTCTGCCGTAAAACGCATCGTGCAGCCCAAACCGTAAGGGCTAGAGCATTGAAACTTTGCCAGATGGTAGTACAAAAATCGAGGAGAGGTTCAGAGATTATGACCCCGATTGGCCCATAGGTGGCGCTATAGCAACCAAAAGCGCGAAACTGCTCATAACTCCTAGACCGTATGTCGCAGACTCAAGTGTCTTATATCATTGGAAAGCTGGACGCCTGACGAACAAAACGTATATCTCCGATTTCATTTCCGTCATGATAGATTTTCCGCCATTTTGAATTTTGTCGAAAATCTACTTTTGCAAACTAGTCCCTGGTTTTTTGCCCGATCGGAGCCAAACCAGTGCAGAAATGTTCTCTGGAGTCTGAAGATCAATAATTATCGAAAAAATGTTGAAATTTCGATTCATGGACGCTAGGGGTTGCAAAATAATCGTTGTGGGAGGAGCCTATTTTACTAAAATGGCTATAACTTAAAAAGTAAATAAGATAGCTTCACCAAACTCGGTACACATGTGTATGGGTTCATTCTGGGGTCACAGTAAAAAAATCGCGACGATTGAACACTAGGTGGCGCTATAACATGAAAAAAACATGAAAAGGGCTATAACCACCTGACCGTTAGTCCGATTGACTGGAAAATTGGTATGCAGTGTCTTGGTCCAAGGTGCCATGTATGTCTATGAGGACATTGGCGTATCTCAAAAAACATGGCCGCCATTGGCCAATGAAGTTGAGCACCTATTAGACAAGGTTAACGGAGGCCGATCGGAACGAAACTCGATGGGCATGTTCGACTCATGGCCCTAGAGGTCTGTAAGAATTTTGAAAGAAATCGGCCACTAGTTGGCGCTAACGAGTTTTTTGGCTCTGTAATCACGTGGTGTTACACTTATCGTCACAAAAAGCATATCATTTGATATATCTGCTCATGCTGAACAACTTTGCCTCAAGAACCATTTCTGTCAATCAAACCGTTCATTAAATATTCATGAATATGTTTAAAACCTACTTTTGCGAACTAGTCCTAGGTTTTTTGCCCGATCGGAACCAGACCAGTCTAGGACAATTCTCTGGACTCTCTAGATCAATAATTATCAAAAAAAAGTTGAACTTTTGCATTTGGATGGCTGTAATAGGATCATTTATAAAATGGGCATGGAAAAATACATTAAAAAGCCTATAAATCCTAAATAAAAACCCAGAACTTCACAAAAATTGGTGAACTTATGTGACATAACATCATTAACAAGCATGCAAAATTTCATGGAGATCGGACGATAGGTGGCGCTATAACTGTTAAAAATCTTTAAAACCATATATTTCCTATGGTAAACTGCCTGTATTGACTGTAAATGGTCTTTTCCATCTCTGAATATATAATTTTCATATCATAATGTTAAAAACTAGTGCAATACAATTCTCTGGACTCACTAGAACAATAATTGTCAGAAAAAGTTGAACTACTTCATTTGGGTAGCTATAATAGGTTCACTTCAAAATGTGGCCTTTACCAAGTGTCCCCGAAAGCCTATATCTCTTTAATGAATGTTCAAACCTTCTTAAAAACAAGTCAGAACATGTGAAATATCACTCTGAACATGCATGAAAATTTTCAGACAGATCTGACAAAATTTGCCTCTATAACAGTTAAAAAGGTGAAAATGATATGAATATAATGACATATTAAGCCAAGAAGTGGTATTTTACTGCCCCCTGCTGTTTAAAATAGTCATGTTGTCATATTGTTCTATAATTTATATTTAGACTTTATAAAATCACTATTTTAACATTTACAATTACATTTAGTCAAAAATCCATCTGTTAAATTATTAGTATTGACAGTTTGATCACATCATATATTTCAAATGTCTGTATCTACAATATAATGTGTGTGTGTAGTCTTAGGTTTCTGAATAAATTCTGAATGATCTGATTAATAGCTTACAAAGACTTTGTGAAATGTTTATAGACCATTCAAATATATTTTCATAATGACATATCCCAATAGCATTGAAAAAACAACATTTGTCTTGTGTGTGTGTGTGTGTGTGTGTGTTAACATGCATTATGGATTTAAAATGGAAAAACTGGTTTGCTTTAGTGCAGAAAAATGGTGAAAATCAAGAAGTTTAAAGTGAAAGTGAGCCAATATGTGGTCTTCTACTGCCCTCTGCTGGCCATTCTACTTATTAATGTCTACCCACATATGCTTTTGCATTCATTAGACACTAAAAATCACTTATATAACAATAAAACACTAAAAAATCACTTATATAACAATTACTATTGTAGCACAATCATATTTTGTCAGAGTTTATCACTTCATTTTTACTGATACTTCACATAATTGCTAGCAATGTGGTAAATCATGGTTAAATCACACTAAAAACATGGTAAATCAATAAATGATACTAGAATGTGGTGTATCAAGGTAAATCATACTACAATCCTGGTACATCATTCTAGAACATAGTATATCATGGTACATCATGCTAGAACATGGTAAATCATGGTAAACTATGCTAGAACAGGGTAAATCATGGTAAGCCATGATAAATCATAATAAACTATGGTAAATCATGTTAGAATGTGGTATATCATGGTAAATCATGCTAGAACATGGTAAATCATGGTAAACTATGCTAGAACAGGGTAAATCATGGTAAACTATGATAAATCATGATAAACTATGGTAATCCATGCTAGAATCACAGTAAACAATGGTAAATCATACTAGAATGTAGTATATCATGGTAAATTATGCTAGAATATGGCAAATCATGCTAGAATCATAGTAAATAATACTAGAATGTGCTAAATTGTTGTGGGAGGAGCCTATTTTACTAAAATGGCTATAACTCAAGAAGTAAATGAGATATCTTCACCAAACTCAGTACACATGTGTATGGGTTCAATTTGAGGTCACAGTAAACAATTCTATGGAGATCGGACCATAGGTGGCGCTATAACTGTTAAAAAGCTTTAAAACCATATATATCCCATGGTAAACTGCCTGTATTGGCTGTAAATGGTCTTTTCCATCTATTATGTCCGTGGTTACATGCTTGCTAAATAAATCTTAACTTTTGATGCTTTTGTGCTTAAATGCTTAAAAGGCTTTAACTGCTTGAACCCCGATAAATGCTGCTTGCAGCTTTAATTAGGGGTTCAAGCACGAAGTGCTGAAACCCTATTGTAATTGTGCTGATTTTTATTATTATTAGGGGTTCAAGCACGAAGTGCTGAAACCCTATTGTAATTGTGCTGATTTTTATTATTATTATTATTATTATTATTCTGCCGTAAAACGCATCGTGCAGCCCAAACCGTAAGGGCTAGAGCTTTGAAACTTTGCCATATGGTAGTACAAAAATCGAGGAGAGGTTATCAAATTATGACCCCGATTGGCCCATAGGTGGCGCTATAGCAACCAAAAGCGCGAAACTGCTCATAACTCCTAGACCGTAAGTCATAGACTCAAGTGTCTTATATCATTGGAAAGCTGGATGCCTGACGAACAAAACGTATATCTCCGATTTTATTTCCGCCATGATAGATTTTCCGCCATTTTGAATTTTGTCGAAAATCTACTTTTGCGAACTAGTCCCTGGTTTTTTGCCCGATCGGAACCAAACCAGTGCAGAATTGTTCTCTGGAGTCTGAATATCAATAATTATCAAAAAAAAGTTGAAATTTCGATTCACGGTCGCTAGGGGGTGCAAAATTAACGTTGTGGGAGGAGCCTATTTTACTAAAATGGCTATAACTCCAGAAGTAAAAGAGGTATTTTAACCAAACCTGGTACACATGTGTAAGACGTCAATATGAGGTCACGGTAAAAAAATCGCGGCGATTGGTCACATGGTGGCGCTATAACATGAAAAAAACATAAAACAGGCTATAACCACCTGACCGTTAGTCCGATTGACTTGAAAATTGGTATGCAGTGTCTTGGTCCAAGGTGCCATGTATGTCTATGAGGACATTGGTGTATCTCAAAAAACATGGCCGCCATCGGCCAATGAAGTTTGAGCACCTATTAGACAAGGTTAACGGAGGCCTATCGGAACGAAACTCAGTGGGCATGTTCGACTCATGGCCCTAGAGGTCTGTAAGAATTTTAAAAGAAATCGGCCACTAGTTGGCGCTAACGAGTTTTATGGCTCTGTAATCACGTGGTGTTACACTTATTGTCACAAAATGCATACCATTTGATAGATCTCCTCTTGTTGAACAACTTTGCCTCAAGAACCATTGCTGTCAATCAAACCGTTCATTAAATATTCGTAATTATGTTAAAAACCTACTTTTGCGAACTAGTCCTAGGTTTTTCGCCCGATCAGAACCAAACGAGTCTAGGACAATTCTATGGACTCTCAAGATCAATAATTATCAAAAAAAAGTTGAACTTTTGCATTTTTCGCATGGGTATATTGGGTCATAAAGAAAATGGGCGTGGCAAAATGCACTCAAAAGCCTATAAATCCTAAACGAAAACTCAGAACTTCACGAAAATTGGTGAGCTTATGTGCCATAACATCATTAACAAGCATGCAAAATTTCATGGAGATCGGACTATAGATGGTGCTATAACTGTTAAAAAGCTTTAAAAAACACATATTTCCTATGGTAAATTGCCTGTATTGGCTGTAAATGGACTTTTCCATCTATTATTTCAGTGGTTAAAAGCTTTCTAAATAAATCTTAATGTCTTAAATGCTTATGTGCCTAAAGGCCTTAAATGCTTGAACCCCGATAAATGCTGCTTGTTATTATTATTATTCCGCCGTAAAACGCATCGTGCAGCCCAAACCGTAAGAGCTGGAACTTTGAAACTTTGACAGATGGTAGTACAAAAATCGAGGAAAGGTTCAGAGATTATGACCCCGATTGGCCCATAGGTGGCGCTATAACAACCAAAAGCGCGAAACTGCTCATAACTCCTACACCATATGTCGTAGACTCAAGTGTCTTATATCATTGGAAAGCTGGACGCCTGACAAACAAAACGTATATCTCCGATTTCATTTCCGCCATGATAGATTTTCCGCCATTTTGAATTTTGTCAAAAATCTACTTTTGCGAACTAGTCCCTGGTTTTTTGCCCGATTGGAACCAAACTAGTGCAGAAATGTTCTCTGGAGACTGATTATCAATAATTATCGAAAAAAAGTGGAAATTTCGATTCACGGTCGCTAAGGGGCGCCAAAACGTACGTTGTGGGAGGGGCCTATTTTACTAAAATGGCTATAACTCCCGATGTAAATGAGGTATCTTCACCAAACTTGGTACACATGTGTATGAGCTTACTCTGGGGTCACAGTAAAAAAATCGCGACGATTGGCCACATGGTGGCGCTATAAAATGAAAAAAACTTAAAACAGGCTATAACCACCTGACCGTTAGTCCGATTGACTTGAAAATTGGTATGCAGTGTCTTGGTCTAAGGTGCCATGTATGTCTATGAGGACATTGGCGTATCTCAAAAAACATGGCCGCCATTGGCCAACAAAGTTTGAGCACCTATTAGACAAGGTTAACGGAGGCCGATCGGAACGAAACTCAATGGGCATGTTCGGCTCATGGCCCTAAAGGTCTGTAAGAATTTTGAAAGAAATCGGCCACTAGTTGGCGCTAACGAGTTTTACGGCTCTGTAATCACGTGGTGTTACAAATATCCACACAATATGCATATCATTTGATAGATCTCCTCATCCTGAACAACTTTGCCTCAAGAACCATTGCTGTCAATCAAACTGTTCATTAATTATTCATTAATATGTTAAAAACCTACTTTTGCGAACTAGTCCTAGGTTTTTTGCCCGATCGGAACCAGACCAGTCTAGGACAATTCTCTGGACTCTCTAGATCAATAATTATCAAAAAAAAGTTGAACTTTTGCATGTGGATTGCTGTAATAGGGTAATTTATAAAATGGGCGTGTCAAAATACATTAAAAAGCCTATAAATCCTAAATAAAAACTCAGAACTTCACAAAAATTGGTCAGCATATGTGACATAACATCATTAACAAGCATGAAAAATTCTATGGAGATCGGACGATAGGTGGCGCTATAACTGTTAAAAAGCTTTAAAATCATATATTTCCTATGGTAAACTGCCTGTATTGGCTGTAAATGGTCTTTTCCATCTCTGATCATATAATTTTCATATCATAATGTTCAAAACTAGTGCAATACAATTCTCTGGACTCACTAGATCAATAATTGTCAGAAAAAGTTGAACTACTTCATTTGGATAGCTATAATAGGTTCACTTCAAAATCTGGCCTTTACCAAGTGTCCCCGAAAGCCTATATCTCTTTAATCAATGCTCAGACCTTCTTAAAAACAAGTCAGAACGTGTGAAATATCACCCTGAACAAGCATGAACATTTTCAGACAGATCGGACAAAATTTGCCTCTATAACAGTTAAAAAGGTGAAAATGATATGAATTAATGGCATGTTAAGCCAATAAGTGGTATTTTACTGCCCCCTGCTGTTTAAAATAGTCATTTTCTCATATTGGTATTGGTATCAGCCATGGTAAATCATGATAAATGATGGTGTGTGTGTGTGTGTGTGTGTGTGTGTGTGTGTGTGTGTGTGTGTGTGTGTGTGTGTGTGTGTGTGTGTGTGTGTGTGTGTGTGTGTGTGTGTGTGTGTGTGGTACAAATATAACAAAGGTTTTATTTTCCAACATGAAAACAAACATAACAGAGTGCTAGTGAACAAACAATAACCGACAATGATAATGGATGAGAGGGGAACTTAAATACACAGATCAAGACAAGGACAACAGGTGACGGTTATGATGATGAGGAGCAGGTGATGATGAGGAGGGTGATGAGGAGCAGGTGCAGGTGATGACGACAGATGGTGAATGTGATGAAGACAGAAGGTGAATGTGATGAAGGTGAATGTGACACCAATATCACTGAAACATTTGTGTGTGTGTGTGTGTGTGTGTGTGTGTGTGTGTGTGTGTGTGTGTGTAGCATTATTGTGTGTAGCATATGTAGCAAGTATGCATTATTGAGTTAACATGGAAACACTGGTTTGCTTTAGTGCAGAAAACTGGTCAAAATCATGAGGTTTAAAGTGAAAGTGAGCCAATAAGTGGTCTTCTACTGCCCTCTGCTGGCCATTCTACTTAATTAAATTTTTCCACATGTGCTTGCATTTATACTTGAATACACACTAAAAATCACTTATATAGCAATAACTATTATAACATAATCATATTTTGTCAGTGTTAATCACTTTATTTGCACTGACACTTCAAATAATTGCTAGTAATGTGGTAAATCATGGTAAATCATGGTTAACTATGCTGTGTGTGTGTGTGTGTGTGTGTGTGTGTGTGTGTGTGTGTGTGTGTGTGTGTGTGTGTGTGTGTGTGTGTGTGTGTGTGTAAGCATGCATTGAGTTAACATGGATAAACTGGTTTGCTTTAGTGCAGAAAACTGGTTTAAAGTGAAAGTGAGCCAATAAGTGGTCTTCTATTGCCCTCTGCTGGCCATTCTACTTATTAATGAAATATTTCAACATGTGCTTGCATTCATACTTGAATACACACTAAAAAAATCACTTATATAGCAATAACTATTATAACACAATCATATTTTGTCAGTGTTAACCACTTTATTTGCACTGACACTTCAAATAATTGCTAGTAATGTGATAAATCAGGCTAGAAACATGGTAAATCAAAGTAAATAATCCTAGATTGTCGTTTATCTCCTGGTAAATAATACTAGAACGTGGTATATCATGGTAAATCATGGTTAACTATGCTGCGTGTGTATGTGTGTGTGTGTGTGTGTGTGTGTGTGTGTTTGTGTGTGTGTGTGTGTGTGTGTGTGTGTGTGTGTGTGTGTGTGTGTGTGTGTGTGTGTGTGTGTGTGTAAGCATGCATTGAGTTAACATGGAAAAACTGGTTTGCTTTAGTGCAGAAAACTGGTTTAAAGTGAAAGTGAGCCAATAAGTGGTCTTCTACTGCCCTCTGCTGGCCATTCTACTTAATAATGAAATATTTTACATGTGCTTTTGCATTCATACTTGGACACACACTAAAAATCACGTATATAACTAACTATTATAACACAATAATATTTTGTCAGTGTTCATCACCTCATTTGCACTGACACTTCACATATTTGCTAGTAATGTGGTTAATCATGCTAGAAACATTGTAAATCATAGTAAATAATACTGAAATGAGGTGTATCAAGGTAAATCATGCTAGAATCCTAATAAATCATTCTGGAACATGGTATATGATAGTAAATCATGCTAGAATCATATTAAATAATTCTAGAATGTGGCAAATCGTTGTGGGAGGAGCCTATTTTACTCAAATGGCTATAACTCAAGAAGTAAATGAGATATCTTCACCAAACTCAGTACACATGTGTATGGGTTCAATTTGAGGTCACAGTAAACAATTCTATGGAGATCGGAGCATAGGTGGCGCTATAACTGTTAAAAAGCTTTAAAACCATATATATCCCATGGCAAATTGCCTGTATTGGCTGTAAATGGTCTTTTCCATCTATTATGTCAGTGGTTACATGCTTGCTAAATAAATCTTAATAACTTTTGATGCTTTTGTGCTTAAATGCCTTAAAGGCCTTAACTGCTTGAACCCCGATAAATGCTGCTTGCAGCTTTAATTAGGGGTTCAAGCACGAAGTGCTGAAACCCTATTGTAATTGTGCTGATTTTTATTAGGGGTTCAAGCACGAAGTGCTGAAACCCTATTGTAATTGTGCTGATTTTTATTATTATTATTATTATTATTATTCTGCCGTAAAACGCATCGTGCAGCCCAAACCGTAAGGGCTAGAGCTTTGAAACTTTGCCAGATGGTAGTACAAAAATCGAGGAGAGGTTATCAAATTATGACCCCGATTGGCCCATAGGTGGCGCTATAGCAACCAAAAGCGCGAAACTGCTCATAACTCCTAGACCGTAAGTCATAGACTCAAGTGTCTTATATCATTGGAAAGCTGGTCGTCTGCCGAACAAAACGTATATCTCCGATTTCATTTCCGTCATGATAGATTTTCCGCCATTTTGAATTTTGTCGAAAACCTACTTTTGCGAACTAGTCCCTGGTTTTTTGCTCGATCGGAACCAAACCAGTGCAGAATTGTTCTCTGGAGACTGAAGATCAATAATTATCGAAAAAAAGTTGAAATTTCGATTCAGGGTCGCTAGGGGGCGCAAAATTAACGTTGTGGGCGGAGCCTATTTTACTAAAATGGCTATAACTCCAGAAGTAAATGAGGTATTTTCAACAAACTTGGTACACATATGTAAGAGGTCAATCTGAGGACACGGTAAAAAAATCGCGGCGATTGGCCACATGGTGGCGCTATAACATGAAAAAAACATAAAACAGGCTATAACCACCTGACCGTTAGTCCGATTGACTTGAAAATTGGTATGCAGTGTCTTGGTCCAAGGTGCCATGTATGTCTATGAGGACATTGGTGTATCTCAAAAAACATGGCCGCCATTGGCCAATGAAGTTGAGCACCTATTAGACAAGGTTAACGGAGGCCGATCGGAACGAAACTCGGTGGGCATGTTCGACTCATGGCCCTAGAGGTCTGTAAGAATTTTGAAAGAAATCGGCCACTAGTTGGCGCTAACGAGTTTTATGGCTCTGTAATCACGTGGTGTTAGATATATTGTCACAAAATGCATATCATTTGATAGATCTGCTCATGCTGAACAACTTTGCCTCTAGAACCATTGCTGTCAATCAAACCGTTCATTAAATATTCATGAATATGTTAAAAACCTACTTTTGCGAACTAGTCCCTGGTTTTTTGCCCGATCGGAACCAGACCAGTCTAGGACAATTCTATGGACTCTCTAGATCAATAATTATCAAAAAAAAGTTGAACTTTTGTATTTGTATGGCTGTAATAGGGTCATTTATAAAATGGGTGTGGCAAAATACACTCAAAAGCCTATAAATCCTAAATGAAAACTCAGAACTTCACAAAAATTGGTGAGCATATGTGTCATAACATCACAAACAAGCTTGCAAAATTTTATGGAGATTGGACAATAGTTGGCGCTATAACTGTTAAAAAGCTTTAAAACCATATATTTCCTATGGTAAACTGCCTGTATTGGCTGTAAATGGTCTTTTCCATGTCTGATCATATAATTTTCATATCATAATGTTCAAAACTAGTGCAATACAATTCTCTGGACTCACTAGATCAATAATTGTCAGAAAAAGTTGAACTACTTCATTTGGATAGCTATAATAGGTTCACTTCAAAATCTGGCCTTTACCAAGTGTCCCCGAAAGCCTATATCTCTTTAATCAATGCTCAGACCTTCTTAAAAACAAGTCAGAACGTGTGAAATATCACCCTGAACAAGCATGAAAATTTTCAGACAGATCGGACAAAATTTGTCTCTATAACAGTTAAAAAGGTGAAAATGATATGATTTAATGGCATGTTAAGCCAATAAGTGGTATTTTACTGCCCCCTGCTGTTTAAAATAGTCATTTTCTCATATTGGTATTGGTATCAGCCATGGTAAATCATGATAAATGATGGTGTGTGTGTGTGTGTGTGTGTGTGTGTGTGTGTGTGTGTGTGTGTGTGTGTGTGTGTGTGGTACAAATATAACAAAGGTTTTATTTTCCAACATGAAAACAAACATAACAGAGTGCTAGTGCACAAACAATAACCGACAATGATAATGGATGAGAGGGGAACTTAAATACACAGATCAAGACAAGGACAACAGGTGACGGTTATGATGATGAGGAGCAGGTGATGATGAGGAGGGTGATGAGGAGCAGGTGCAGGTGATGACGACAGATGGTGAATGTGATGAAGACAGAAGGTGAATGTGATGAAGGTGAATGTGACACCAATATCACTGAAACATTTGTGTGTGTGTGTGTGTGTGTGTGTGTGTGTGTGTGTGTGTGTGTGTGTGTGTGTAGCATTATTGTGTGTAGCATATGTAGCAATTATGCATTATTGAGTTAACATGGAAACACTGGTTTGCTTTAGTGCAGAAAACTGGTCAAAATCATGAGGTTTAAAGTGAAAGTGAGCCAATAAGTGGTCTTCTACTGCCCTCTGCTGGCCATTCTACTTATTAATTAAATTTTTCCACATGTGCTTGCATTTATACTTGAATACACACTAAAAATCACTTATATAGCAATAACTATTATAACACAATCATATTTTGTCAGTGTTAATCACTTTATTTGCACTGACACTTCAAATAATTGCTAGTAATGTGGTAAATCATGGTAAATCATGGTTAACTATGCTCTGTGTGTGTGTGTGTGTGTGTGTGTGTGTGTGTGTGTGTGTGTGTGTGTGTGTGTGTGTGTGTGTGTGTGTGTGTGTGTGTGTGTGTGTAAGCATGCATTGAGTTAACATAGATAAACTGGTTTGCTTTAGTGCAGAAAACTGGTTTAAAGTGAAAGTGAGCCAATAAGTGGTCTTCTACTGCCCTCTGCTGGCCATTCTACTTATTTTAAGAAATATTTCAACATGTGCTTGCATTCATACTTGAATACACACAAAAAAAATCACTTATATAGCAATAACTATTATAACACAATCATATTTTGTCAGTGTTAATCACTTTATTTGCACTGACACTTCAAATAATTGCTAGTAATGTGATAAATCAGGCTAGAAACATGGTAAATCAAAGTAAATAATACTAGATTGTCGTTTATCTCCTGGTAAATAATACTAGAACGTGGTATATCATGGTAAATCACGGTTAACTATGCTGTGTGTGTATGTGTGTGTGTGTGTGTGTGTGTGTTTGTGTGTGTGTGTGTGTGTGTGTGTGTGTGTGTGTGTTTGTGTGTGTGTGTGTGTGTGTGTGTGTGTGTGTGTGTGTGTGTGTGTGTGTGTGTGTGTGTAAGCATGCATTGAGTTAACATGGAAAAACTGGTTTGCTTTAGTGCAGAAAACTGGTTTAAAGTGAAAGTGAGCCAATAAGTGGTCTTCTACTGCCCTCTGCTGGCCATTCTACTTAATAATGAAATATTTTACATGTGCTTTTGCATTCATACTTGGACACACACTAAAAATCACGTATATAACTAACTATTATAACACAATAATATTTTGTCAGTGTTCATCACCTCATTTGCACTGACACTTCACATATTTGCTAGTAATGTGGTTAATCATGCTAGAAACATTGTAAATCATAGTAAATAATACTGAAATGAGGTGTATCAAGGTAAATCATGCTAGAATCCTAATAAATCATTCTGGAACATGGTATATGATAGTAAATCATGCTAGAATCATATTAAATAATTCTAGAATGTGGCAAATCGTTGTGGGAGGAGCCTATTTTACTCAAATGGCTATAACTCAAGAAGTAAATGAGATATCTTCACCAAACTCAGTACACATGTGTATGGGTTCAATTTGAGGTCACAGTAAACAATTCTATGGAGATCGGAGCATAGGTGGCGCTATAACTGTTAAAAAGCTTTAAAACCATATATATCCCATGGCAAATTGCCTGTATTGGCTGTAAATGGTCTTTTCCATCTATTATGTCAGTGGTTACATGCTTGCTAAATAAATCTTAATAACTTTTGATGCTTTTGTGCTTAAATGCCTTAAAGGCCTTAACTGCTTGAACCCCGATAAATGCTGCTTGCAGCTTTAATTATTATTATTATTATTCTGCCGTAAAACGCATCGTGCAGCCCAAACCGTAAGGGCTAGAGCTTTGAAACTTTGCCATATGGTAGTACAAAAATCGAGGAGAGGTTATCAAATTATGACCCCGATTGGCCCATAGGTGGCGCTATAGCAACCAAAAGCGCGAAACTGCTCATAACTCCTAGACCGTAAGTCATAGACTCAAGTGTCTTATATCATTGGAAAGCTGGACGCCTGACGAACAAAACGTATATCTCCGATTTTATTTCCGCCATGATAGATTTTCCGCCATTTTGAATTTTGTCGAAAATCTACTTTTGCGAACTAGTCCCTGGTTTTTTGCCCGATCGGAACCAAACCAGTGCAGAATTGTTCTCTGGCGTCTGAATATCAATAATTATCAAAAAAAAGTTGAAATTTCGATTCACGGTCGCTAGGGGGTGCAAAATTAACGTTGTGGGAGGAGCCTATTTTACTAAAATGGCTATAACTCCAGAAGTAAAAGAGGTATTTTAACCAAACCTGGTACACATGTGTAAGACGTCAATATGAGGTCACGGTAAAAAAATCGCGGCGATTGGTCACATGGTGGCGCTATAACATGAAAAAAACATAAAACAGGCTATAACCACCTGACCGTTAGTCCGATTGACTTGAAAATTGGTATGCAGTGTCTTGGTCCAAGGTGCCATGTATGTCTATGAGGACATTGGTGTATCTCAAAAAACATGGCCGCCATCGGCCAATGAAGTTTGAGCACCTATTAGACAAGGTTAACGGAGGCCTATCGGAACGAAACTCGGTGGGCATGTTCGACTCATGGCCCTAGAGGTCTGTAAGAATTTTAAAAGAAATCGGCCACTAGTTGGCGCTAACGAGTTTTATGGCTCTGTAATCACGTGGTGTTACACTTATTGTCACAAAATGCATACCATTTGATAGATCTCCTCTTGTTGAACAACTTTGCCTCAAGAACCATTGCTGTCAATCAAACCGTTCATTAAATATTCGTAATTATGTTAAAAACCTACTTTTGCGAACTAGTCCTAGGTTTTTCGCCCGATCAGAACCAAACGAGTCTAGGACAATTCTATGGACTCTCAAGATCAATAATTATCAAAAAAAAGTTGAACTTTTGCATTTTTCGCATGGGTATATTGGGTCATAAAGAAAATGGGCGTGGCAAAATGCACTCAAAAGCCTATAAATCCTAAACGAAAACTCAGAACTTCACGAAAATTGGTGAGCTTATGTGCCATAACATCATTAACAAGCATGCAAAATTTCATGGAGATCGGACTATAGATGGTGCTATAACTGTTAAAAAGCTTTAAAAAACACATATTTCCTATGGTAAATTGCCTGTATTGGCTGTAAATGGACTTTTCCATCTATTATTTCAGTGGTTAAAAGCTTTCTAAATAAATCTTAATGTCTTAAATGCTTATGTGCCTAAAGGCCTTAAATGCTTGAACCCCGATAAATGCTGCTTGCAGCTTTAATTATTATTATTATTATTATTATTCTGCCGTAAAACGCATCGTGCAGCCCAAACCGTAAGGGCTAGAGCTTTGAAACTTTGCCATATGGTAGTACAAAAATCGAGGAGAGGTTATCAAATTATGACCCCGATTGGCCCATAGGTGGCGCTATAGCAACCAAAAGCGCGAAACTGCTCATAACTCCTAGACCGTAAGTCATAGACTCAAGTGTCTTATATCATTGGAAAGCTGGACGCCTGACGAACAAAACGTATATCTCCGATTTTATTTCCGCCATGATAGATTTTCCGCCATTTTGAATTTTGTCGAAAATCTACTTTTGCGAACTAGTCCCTGGTTTTTTGCCCGATCGGAACCAAACCAGTGCAGAATTGTTCTCTGGAGTCTGAATATCAATAATTATCAAAAAAAAGTTGAAATTTCGATTCACGGTCGCTAGGGGGTGCAAAATTAACGTTGTGGGAGGAGCCTATTTTACTAAAATGGCTATAACTCCAGAAGTAAAAGAGGTATTTTAACCAAACCTGGTACACATGTGTAAGACGTCAATATGAGGTCACGGTAAAAAAATCGCGGCGATTGGTCACATGGTGGCGCTATAACATGAAAAAAACATAAAACAGGCTATAACCACCTGACCGTTAGTCCGATTGACTTGAAAATTGGTATGCAGTGTCTTGGTCCAAGGTGCCATGTATGTCTATGAGGACATTGGTGTATCTCAAAAAACATGGCCGCCATCGGCCAATGAAGTTTGAGCACCTATTAGACAAGGTTAACGGAGGCCTATCGGAACGAAACTCGGTGGGCATGTTCGACTCATGGCCCTAGAGGTCTGTAAGAATTTTAAAAGAAATCGGCCACTAGTTGGCGCTAACGAGTTTTATGGCTCTGTAATCACGTGGTGTTACACTTATTGTCACAAAATGCATACCATTTGATAGATCTCCTCTTGTTGAACAACTTTGCCTCAAGAACCATTGCTGTCAATCAAACCGTTCATTAAATATTCGTAATTATGTTAAAAACCTACTTTTGCGAACTAGTCCTAGGTTTTTCGCCCGATCAGAACCAAACGAGTCTAGGACAATTCTATGGACTCTCAAGATCAATAATTATCAAAAAAAAGTTGAACTTTTGCATTTTTCGCATGGGTATATTGGGTCATAAAGAAAATGGGCGTGGCAAAATGCACTCAAAAGCCTATAAATCCTAAACAAAAACTCAGAACTTCACGAAAATTGGTGAGCTTATGTGCCATAACATCATTAACAAGCATGCAAAATTTCATGGAGATCGGACTATAGATGGTGCTATAACTGTTAAAAAGCTTTAAAAAACACATATTTCCTATGGTAAATTGCCTGTATTGGCTGTAAATGGACTTTTCCATCTATTATTTCAGTGGTTAAAAGCTTTCTAAATAAATCTTAATGTCTTAAATGCTTATGTGCCTAAAGGCCTTAAATGCTTGAACCCCGATAAATGCTGCTTGCAGCTTTAATTAGGGGTTCAAGCACGAAGTGCTGAAACCCTATTGTAATTGTGCTGATTTTTATTATTATTATTATTATTATTATTCTGCCGTAAAACGCATCGTGCAGCCCAAACCGTAAGGGCTAGAGCTTTGAAACTTTGCCATATGGTAGTACAAAAATCGAGGAGAGGTTATCAAATTATGACCCCGATTGGCCCATAGGTGGCGCTATAGCAACCAAAAGCGCGAAACTGCTCATAACTCCTAGACCGTAAGTCATAGACTCAAGTGTCTTATATCATTGGAAAGCTGGACGCCTGACGAACAAAACGTATATCTCCGATTTTATTTCCGCCATGATAGATTTTCCGCCATTTTGAATTTTGTCGAAAATCTACTTTTGCGAACTAGTCCCTGGTTTTTTGCCCGATCGGAACCAAACCAGTGCAGAATTGTTCTCTGGAGTCTGAATATCAATAATTATCAAAAAAAAGTTGAAATTTCGATTCACGGTCGCTAGGGGGTGCAAAATTAACGTTGTGGGAGGAGCCTATTTTACTAAAATGGCTATAACTCCAGAAGTAAAAGAGGTATTTTAACCAAACCTGGTACACATGTGTAAGACGTCAATATGAGGTCACGGTAAAAAAATCGCGGCGATTGGTCACATGGTGGCGCTATAACATGAAAAAAACATAAAACAGGCTATAACCACCTGACCGTTAGTCCGATTGACTTGAAAATTGGTATGCAGTGTCTTGGTCCAAGGTGCCATGTATGTCTATGAGGACATTGGTGTATCTCAAAAAACATGGCCGCCATCGGCCAATGAAGTTTGAGCACCTATTAGACAAGGTTAACGGAGGCCTATCGGAACGAAACTCGGTGGGCATGTTCGACTCATGGCCCTAGAGGTCTGTAAGAATTTTAAAAGAAATCGGCCACTAGTTGGCGCTAACGAGTTTTATGGCTCTGTAATCACGTGGTGTTACACTTATTGTCACAAAATGCATACCATTTGATAGATCTCCTCTTGTTGAACAACTTTGCCTCAAGAACCATTGCTGTCAATCAAACCGTTCATTAAATATTCGTAATTATGTTAAAAACCTACTTTTGCGAACTAGTCCTAGGTTTTTCGCCCGATCAGAACCAAACGAGTCTAGGACAATTCTATGGACTCTCAAGATCAATAATTATCAAAAAAAAGTTGAACTTTTGCATTTTTCGCATGGGTATATTGGGTCATAAAGAAAATGGGCGTGGCAAAATGCACTCAAAAGCCTATAAATCCTAAACAAAAACTCAGAACTTCACGAAAATTGGTGAGCTTATGTGCCATAACATCATTAACAAGCATGCAAAATTTCATGGAGATCGGACTATAGATGGTGCTATAACTGTTAAAAAGCTTTAAAAAACACATATTTCCTATGGTAAATTGCCTGTATTGGCTGTAAATGGACTTTTCCATCTATTATTTCAGTGGTTAAAAGCTTTCTAAATAAATCTTAATGTCTTAAATGCTTATGTGCCTAAAGGCCTTAAATGCTTGAACCCCGATAAATGCTGCTTGCAGCTTTAATTAGGGGTTCAAGCACGAAGTGCTGAAACCCTATTGTAATTGTGCTGATTTTTATTATTATTATTATTATTATTATTCTGCCGTAAAACGCATCGTGCAGCCCAAACCGTAAGGGCTAGAGCTTTGAAACTTTGCCATATGGTAGTACAAAAATCGAGGAGAGGTTATCAAATTATGACCCCGATTGGCCCATAGGTGGCGCTATAGCAACCAAAAGCGCGAAACTGCTCATAACTCCTAGACCGTAAGTCATAGACTCAAGTGTCTTATATCATTGGAAAGCTGGACGCCTGACGAACAAAACGTATATCTCCGATTTTATTTCCGCCATGATAGATTTTCCGCCATTTTGAATTTTGTCGAAAATCTACTTTTGCGAACTAGTCCCTGGTTTTTTGCCCGATCGGAACCAAACCAGTGCAGAATTGTTCTCTGGAGTCTGAATATCAATAATTATCAAAAAAAAGTTGAAATTTCGATTCACGGTCGCTAGGGGGTGCAAAATTAACGTTGTGGGAGGAGCCTATTTTACTAAAATGGCTATAACTCCAGAAGTAAAAGAGGTATTTTAACCAAACCTGGTACACATGTGTAAGACGTCAATATGAGGTCACGGTAAAAAAATCGCGGCGATTGGTCACATGGTGGCGCTATAACATGAAAAAAACATAAAACAGGCTATAACCACCTGACCGTTAGTCCGATTGACTTGAAAATTGGTATGCAGTGTCTTGGTCCAAGGTGCCATGTATGTCTATGAGGACATTGGTGTATCTCAAAAAACATGGCCGCCATCGGCCAATGAAGTTTGAGCACCTATTAGACAAGGTTAACGGAGGCCTATCGGAACGAAACTCGGTGGGCATGTTCGACTCATGGCCCTAGAGGTCTGTAAGAATTTTAAAAGAAATCGGCCACTAGTTGGCGCTAACGAGTTTTATGGCTCTGTAATCACGTGGTGTTACACTTATTGTCACAAAATGCATACCATTTGATAGATCTCCTCTTGTTGAACAACTTTGCCTCAAGAACCATTGCTGTCAATCAAACCGTTCATTAAATATTCGTAATTATGTTAAAAACCTACTTTTGCGAACTAGTCCTAGGTTTTTCGCCCGATCAGAACCAAACGAGTCTAGGACAATTCTATGGACTCTCAAGATCAATAATTATCAAAAAAAAGTTGAACTTTTGCATTTTTCGCATGGGTATATTGGGTCATAAAGAAAATGGGCGTGGCAAAATGCACTCAAAAGCCTATAAATCCTAAACAAAAACTCAGAACTTCACGAAAATTGGTGAGCTTATGTGCCATAACATCATTAACAAGCATGCAAAATTTCATGGAGATCGGACTATAGATGGTGCTATAACTGTTAAAAAGCTTTAAAAAACACATATTTCCTATGGTAAATTGCCTGTATTGGCTGTAAATGGACTTTTCCATCTATTATTTCAGTGGTTAAAAGCTTTCTAAATAAATCTTAATGTCTTAAATGCTTATGTGCCTAAAGGCCTTAAATGCTTGAACCCCGATAAATGCTGCTTGCAGCTTTAATTATTATTATTATTCTTCTGCCGTAAAACGCATCGTGCAGCCCAAACCGTAAGGGCTAGAGCATTGAAACTTTGCCAGATGGTAGTACAAAAATCGAGGAGAGGTTCAGAGATTATGACCCCGATTGGCCCATAGGTGGCGCTATAGCAACCAAAAGCGCGAAACTGCTCATAACTCCTAGACCGTATGTCGCAGACTCAAGTGTCTTATATCATTGGAAAGCTGGACGCCTGACGAACAAAACGTATATCTCCGATTTCATTTCCGTCATGATAGATTTTCCGCCATTTTGAATTTTGTCGAAAATCTACTTTTGCGAACTAGTCCCTGGTTTTTTGCCCGATCGGAGCCAAACCAGTGCAGAAATGTTCTCTGGAGTCTGAAGATCAATAATTATCGAAAAAATGTTGAAATTTCGATTCATGGACGCTAGGGGGCGCAAAATAATCGTTGTGGGAGGAGCCTATTTTACTAAAATGGCTATAACTTAAAAAGTAAATAAGATAGCTTCACCAAACTCGGTACACATGTGTATGGGTTCATTCTGGGGTCACAGTAAAAAAATCGCGACGATTGAACACTAGGTGGCGCTATAACATGAAAAAAACATGAAAAGGGCTATAACCACCTGACCGTTAGTCCGATTGACTTGAAAATTGGTATGCAGTGTCTTGGTCCAAGGTGCCATGTATGTCTATGAGGACATTGGCGTATCTCAAAAAACATGGCCGCCATTGGCCAATGAAGTTGAGCACCTATTAGACAAGGTTAACGGAGGCCGATCGGAACGAAACTTGATGGGCATGTTCGACTCATGGCCCTAGAGGTCTGTAAGAATTTTGAAAGAAATCGGCCACTAGTTGGCGCTAACGAGTTTTTTGGCTCTGTAATCACGTGGTGTTACACTTATCGTCACAAAAAGCATATCATTTGATATATCTGCTCATGCTGAACAACTTTGCCTCAGAACCATTTCTGTCAATCAAACCGTTCATTAAATATTCATGAATATGTCTAAAACCTACTTTTGCGAACTAGTCCTAGGTTTTTTGCCCGATCGGAACCAGACCAGTCTAGGACAATTCTCTGGACTCTCTAGATCAATAATTATCAAAAAAAAGTTGAACTTTTGCATTTGGATGGCTGTAATAGGATCATTTATAAAATGGGCATGGAAAAATACATTAAAAAGCCTATAAATCCTAAATAAAAACCCAGAACTTCACAAAAATTGGTGAACTTATGTGACATAACATCATTAACAAGCATGCAAAATTTCATGGAGATCGGACGATAGGTGGCGCTATAACTGTTAAAAATCTTTAAAACCATATATTTCCTATGGTAAACTGCCTGTATTGACTGTAAATGGTCTTTTCCATCTCTGATCATATAATTTTCATATCATAATGTTCAAAACTAGTGCAATACAATTCTCTGGACTCACTAGATCAATAATTGTCAGAAAAAGTTGAACTACTTCATTTGGATAGCTATAATAGGGTCACTTCAAAATGTAGCCTTTACCAAGTGTCCCCGAAAGCCTATATCTCTTTAATGAATGACTCAGACCTTCTTAAAAACAAGTCAGAACATGTGAAATATCACTCTGAACATGCATGAAAATTTTCAGACAGATCAGACAAAATTTGCCTCTATAACAGTTAAAAAGGTGAAAATGATATGATTATAATGGCATGTTAAGCCAATAAGTGGTATTTTACTGCCCCCTGCTGTTTAAAATAGTCATTTTGTCATATTGTTCTATAATTTATATTTAGACTTTATAAAATCACTATTTTAACATTTACAATTACATTTAGTCAAAATCCATCTGTTAAAGTATTAGTATTGACAGTTTGATCACATCATACATTTCAAATGTCTGCATCTACAACATAATGTGTGTGTGTAGTCTTAGGTTTCTGAATAAATTCTGAATCATCTGATTAATAGCTTGCAAATACTTTGTGAAATGTTTATAGACCATTCAAATATATTTTCATAATGACATATCCCAATAGCATTGAAAAAACAACAACAACATTTGTCTTTGTGTGTGTGTGTGTGTGTGTGTGTGTGTGTGTGTGTGTGTGTGTGTGTGTGTGTCTGTGTGTGTGTGTGTGTGTGTGTGTGTGTGTGTAAACATGCATTATGGAGTTAAAATGGAAAAACTGGTTTGCTTTAGTGCAGAAAAATGGTAAAAATCAAGAAGTTTAAAGTGAAAGTGAGCCAATAAGTGGTCTTCTACTGCCCTCTGCTGGCCATTCTACTTATTAATGAAGTCTACTCATATATGCTTTTGCATTCATTAGACACTAAAAATCACTTATATAACAATAAAACACTAAAAATCACTTATATAACAATTACTATTGTAGCACAATCATATTTTGTCAGAGTTTATCACTTCATTTTTACTGATACTTCACATAATTGCTAGCAATGTGGTAAATCATGGTAAATCACACTAAAAACATGGTAAATCATAATAAATAATACTAGAATGTGGTGTATCAAGGTAAATCATACTACAATCCTGGTACATCATTCTAGAACATGGTATATCATGGTACATCATGCTAGAACAGGGTAAATCATGGTAAGCCATGATAAATCATAATAAACTATGGTAAATCATGTTAGAATGTGGTATATCATGGTAAATCATGCTAGAACATGGTAAATCATGGTAAACTATGCTAGAACAGGGTAAATCATGGTAAACTATGATAAATCATGGTAAACTATGATAAATCATGATAAACTATGGTAATCCATGCTAGAATCACAGTAAACAATGGTAAATCATACTAGAATGTAGTATATCATGGTAAATTATGCTAGAATATGGCAAATCATGCTAGAATCATAGTAAATAATACTAGAATATGCTAAATTGTTGTGGGAGGAGCCTATTTTACTAAAATGGCTATAACTCAAGAAGTAAATGAGATATCTTCACCAAACTCAGTACACATGTGTATGGGTTCAATTTGAGGTCACAGTAAACAATTCTATGGAGATCGGACCATAGGTGGCGCTATAACTGTTAAAAAGCTTTAAAACCATATATATCACATGGTAAATTGCCTGTATTGGCTGTAAATGGTCTTTTCCATCTATTATGTCAGTGGTTACATGCTTATTAAATAAATCTTAATAACTTTTGATGCTTTTGTGCTTAAATGCCTTAAAGACCTTAACTGCTTGAACCCCGATAAATGCTGCTTGCAGCTTTAATTAGGGGTTCAAGCACGAAGTGCTGAAACCCTATTGTAATTGTGCTGATTTTTATTATTATTATTATTATTATTATTCTGCCGTAAAACGCATCGTGCAGCCCAAACCGTAAGAGCTGGAACTTTGAAACTTTGACAGATGGTAGTACAAAAATCGAGGAAAGGTTCAGAGATTATGACCCCGATTGGCCCATAGGTGGCGCTATAACAACCAAAAGCGCGAAACTGCTCATAACTCCTAGACCGTATGTCGTAGACTCAAGTGTCTTATATCATTGGAAAGCTGGACGCCTGACGAACAAAACGTATATCTCCGATTTCATTTCCGCCATGATAGATTTTCCGCCATTTTGAATTTTGTCAAAAATCTACTTTTGCGAACTAGTCCCTGGTTTTTTGCCCGATTGGAACCAAACTAGTGCAGAAATGTTCTCTGGAGACTGAATATCAATAATTATCGAAAAAAAGTGGAAATTTCGATTCACGGTCGCTAAGGGGCGCCAAAACGTACGTTGTGGGAGGGGCCTATTTTACTAAAATGGCTATAACTCCCGATGTAAATGAGGTATCTTCACCAAACTTGGTACACATGTGTATGAGCTTACTCTGGGGTCACAGTAAAAAAATCGCGACGATTGGCCTCATGGTGGCGCTATAAAATGAATAAAACATAAAACAGGCTATAACCACCTGACCGTTAGTCCGATTGACTTGAAAATTGGTATGCAGTGTCTTGGTCCAAGGTGCCATGTATGTGTTTGAGGACATTGGCGTATCTCAAAAAACATGGCCGCCATCGGCCAACGAAGTTTGAGCACCTATTAGACAAGGTTAACGGAGGCCGATCGGAACGAAACTCAATGGGCATGTTCGGCTCATGGCCCTAAAGGTCTGTAAGAATTTTGAAAGAAATCGGCCACTAGTTGGCGCTAACGAGTTTTACGGCTCTGTAATCACATGGTGTTACAAATATCCACACAATATGCATATCATTTGATAGATCTCCTCATCCTGAACAACTTTGCCTCAAGAACCATTGCTGTCAATCAAACTGTTCATTAATTATTCATTAATATGTTAAAAACCTACTTTTGCGAACTAGTCCTAGGTTTTTTGCCCGATCGGAACCAGACCAGTCTAGGACAATTCTCTGGACTCTCTAGATCAATAATTATCAAAAAAAAGTTGAACTTTTGCATTTGGATGGCTGTAATAGGGTAATTTATAAAATGGGCGTGTCAAAATACATTAAAAAGCCTATAAATCCTAAATAAAAACTCAGAACTTCACAAAAATTGGTCAGCATATGTGACATAACATCATTAACAAGCATGAAAAATTCTATGGAGATCGGACAATAGGTGGCGCTATAACTGTTAAAAAGCTTTAAAATCATATATTTCCTATGGTAAACTGCCTGTATTGGCTGTAAATGGTCTTTTCTATCTCTGATCATATAATTTTCATATCATAATGTTCAAAACTAGTGCAATACAATTCTCTGGACTCACTAGATCAATAATTGTCAGAAAAAGTTGAACTACTTAATTTGGATAGTTATAATAGGTTCACTTCAAAATCTGGCCTTTACCAAGTGTCCCCGAAAGCCTATATCTCTTTAATCAATGCTCAGACCTTCTTAAAAACAAGTCAGAACGTGTGAAATATCACCCTGAACAAGCATGAAAATTTTCAGACAGATCGGACAAAATTTGCCTCTATAACAGTTAAAAAGGTGAAAATGATATGAATTAATGGCATGTTAAGCCAATAAGTGGTATTTTACTGCCCCCTGCTGTTTAAAATAGTCATTTTCTCATATTGGTATTGGTATCAGCCATGGTAAATCATGATAAATGATGGTGTGTGTGTGTGTGTGTGTGTGTGTGTGTGTGTGTGTGTGTGTGTGTGTGTGTGTGTGTGTGTGTGGTACAAATATAACAAAGGTTTTATTTTCCAACATGAAAACAAACATAACAGAGTGCTAGTGCACAAACAATAACCGACAATGATAATGGATGAGAGGGGAACTTAAATACACAGATCAAGACAAGGACAACAGGTGACGGTTATGATGATGAGGAGCAGGTGATGATGAGGAGGGTGATGAGGAGCAGGTGCAGGTGATGACGACAGATGGTGAATGTGATGAAGACAGAAGGTGAATGTGATGAAGGTGAATGTGACACCAATATCACTGAAACATTTGTGTGTGTGTGTGTGTGTAGCATTATTGTGTGTAGCATATGTAGCAAGTATGCATTATTGAGTTAACATGGAAAAACTGGTTTGCTTTAGTGCAGAAAAATGGTCAAAATCATGAGGTTTAAAGTGAAAGTGAGCCAATAAGTGGTCTTCTACTGCCCTCTGCTGGCCATTGTACTTATTAATTAAATTTTTCCACATGTGCTTGCATTTATACTTGAATACACACTAAATATCACTTATATAGCAATAACTATTATAACACAATCATATTTTGTCAGTGTTAATCACTTTATTTGCACTGACACTTCAAATAATTGCTAGTAATGTGGTAAATCATGGTAAATCATGGTTAACTATGCTGTCTGTGTGTGTGTGTGTGTGTGTGTGTGTGTGTGTGTGTGTGTGTGTGTGTGTGTGTGTGTGTGTGTGTAAGCATGCATTGAGTTAACATGGATAAACTGGTTTGCTTTAGTGCAGAAAACTGGTTTAAAGTGAAAGTGAGCCAATAAGTGGTCTTCTACTGCCCTCTGCTGGCCATTCTACTTATTAATGAAATATTTCAACATGTGCTTGCATTCATACTTGAATACACACTAAAAAAATCACTTATATAGCAATAACTATTATAACACAATCATATTTTGTCAGTGTTAATCACTTTATTTGCACTGACACTTCAAATAATTGCTAGTAATGTGATAAATCAGGCTAGAAACATGGTAAATCAAAGTAAATAATACTAGATTGTCGTTTATCTCCTGGTAAATAATACTAGAACGTGGTATATCATGGTAAATCATGGTTAACTATGCTGTGTGTGTATGTGTGTGTGTGTGTGTGTGTGTGTGTGTGTGTGTGTGTGTGTGTGTGTGTGTGTGTGTGTGTGTGTAAGCATGCATTGAGTTAACATGGAAAAACTGGTTTGCTTTAGTGCAGAAAACTGGTTTAAAGTGAAAGTGAGCCAATAAGTGGTCTTCTAGTGCCCTCTGCTGGCCATTCTACTTAATAATGAAATATTTTACATGTGCTTTTGCATTCATACTTGGACACACACTAAAAATCACGTATATAACTAACTATTATAACACAATAATATTTTGTCAGTGTTCATCACCTCATTTGCACTGACACTTCACATAATTGCTAGTAATGTGGTTAATCATGCTAGAAACATTGTAAATCATAGTAAATAATACTGAAATGAGGTGTATCAAGGTAAATCATGCTAGAATCCTAATAAATCATTCTGGAACATGGTATATGATAGTAAATCATGCTAGAATCATATTAAATAATTCTAGAATGTGGCAAATCGTTGTGGGAGGAGCCTATTTTACTCAAATGGCTATAACTCAAGAAGTAAATGAGATATCTTCACCAAACTCAGTACACATGTGTATGGGTTCAATTTGAGGTCACAGTAAACAATTTTATGGAGATCGGACCATAGGTGGCGCTATAACTGTTAAAAAGCTTTAAAACCATATATATCCCATGGCAAATTGCCTGTATTGGCTGTAAATGGTCTTTTCCATCTATTATGTCAGTGGTTACATGCTTGCTAAATAAATCTTAATAACTTTTGATGCTTTTGTGCTTAAATGCCTTAAAGGCCTTAACTGCTTGAACCCCGATAAATGCTGCTTGCAGCTTTAATTAGGGGTTCAAGCACGAAGTGCTGAAACCCTATTGTAATTGTGCTGATTTTTATTATTATTATTATTATTATTATTCTGCCGTAAAACGCATCGTGCAGCCCAAACCGTAAGGGCTAGAGCTTTGAAACTTTGCCATATGGTAGTACAAAAATCGAGGAGAGGTTATCAAATTATGACCCCGATTGGCCCATAGGTGGCGCTATAGCAACCAAAAGCGCGAAACTGCTCATAACTCCTAGACCGTAAGTCATAGACTCAAGTGTCTTATATCATTGGAAAGCTGGACGCCTGACGAACAAAACGTATATCTCCGATTTTATTTCCGCCATGATAGATTTTCCGCCATTTTGAATTTTGTCGAAAATCTACTTTTGCGAACTAGTCCCTGGTTTTTTGCCCGATCGGAACCAAACCAGTGCAGAATTGTTCTCTGGAGTCTGAATATCAATAATTATCAAAAAAAAGTTGAAATTTCGATTCACGGTCGCTAGGGGGTGCAAAATTAACGTTGTGGGAGGAGCCTATTTTACTAAAATGGCTATAACTCCAGAAGTAAAAGAGGTATTTTAACCAAACCTGGTACACATGTGTAAGACGTCAATATGAGGTCACGGTAAAAAAATCGCGGCGATTGGTCACATGGTGGCGCTATAACATGAAAAAAACATAAAACAGGCTATAACCACCTGACCGTTAGTCCGATTGACTTGAAAATTGGTATGCAGTGTCTTGGTCCAAGGTGCCATGTATGTCTATGAGGACATTGGTGTATCTCAAAAAACATGGCCGCCATCGGCCAATGAAGTTTGAGCACCTATTAGACAAGGTTAACGGAGGCCTATCGGAACGAAACTCGGTGGGCATGTTCGACTCATGGCCCTAGAGGTCTGTAAGAATTTTAAAAGAAATCGGCCACTAGTTGGCGCTAACGAGTTTTATGGCTCTGTAATCACGTGGTGTTACACTTATTGTCACAAAATGCATACCATTTGATAGATCTCCTCTTGTTGAACAACTTTGCCTCAAGAACCATTGCTGTCAATCAAACCGTTCATTAAATATTCGTAATTATGTTAAAAACCTACTTTTGCGAACTAGTCCTAGGTTTTTCGCCCGATCAGAACCAAACGAGTCTAGGACAATTCTATGGACTCTCAAGATCAATAATTATCAAAAAAAAGTTGAACTTTTGCATTTTTCGCATGGGTATATTGGGTCATAAAGAAAATGGGCGTGGCAAAATGCACTCAAAAGCCTATAAATCCTAAACGAAAACTCAGAACTTCACGAAAATTGGTGAGCTTATGTGCCATAACATCATTAACAAGCATGCAAAATTTCATGGAGATCGGACTATAGATGGTGCTATAACTGTTAAAAAGCTTTAAAAAACACATATTTCCTATGGTAAATTGCCTGTATTGGCTGTAAATGGACTTTTCCATCTATTATTTCAGTGGTTAAAAGCTTTCTAAATAAATCTTAATGTCTTAAATGCTTATGTGCCTAAAGGCCTTAAATGCTTGAACCCCGATAAATGCTGCTTGCAGCTTTAATTATTATTATTATTATTATTATTCTGCCGTAAAACGCATCGTGCAGCCCAAACCGTAAGGGCTAGAGCTTTGAAACTTTGCCAGATGGTAGTACAAAAATCGAGGAGAGGTTATCAAATTATGACCTCGATTGGCCCATAGGTGGCGCTATAACAACCAAAAGCGCGAAAGTGGTCATAACTCCTGGACCGTATGTCGTAGACACAAGTGTCTTATATCATTGGAAAGCTGGTCGTCTGACGAACAAAACGTATATCTCCGATTTCATTTCCGTCATGATAGATTTTCCGCCATTTTGAATTTTGTTGAAAACCTACTTTTGCGAACTAGTCCCTGGTTTTTTGCTCGATCGGAACCAAACCAGTGCAGAATTGTTCTCTGGAGACTGAAGATCAATAATTATCGAAAAAAAGTTGAAATTTCGATTCAGGGTCGCTAGGGGGCGCAAAATTAACGTTGTGGGCGGAGCCTATTTTACTAAAATGGCTATAACTCCAGAAGTAAATGAGGTATTTTCAACAAACTTGGTACACATATGTAAGAGGTCAATCTGAGGACACGGTAAAAAAATCGCGGCGATTGGCCACATGGTGGCGCTATAACATGAAAAAAACATAAAACAGGCTATAACCACCTGACCGTTAGTCCGATTGACTTGAAAATTGGTATGCAGTGTCTTGGTCCAAGGTGCCATGTATGTCTATGAGGACATTGGTGTATCTCAAAAAACATGGCCGCCATTGGCCAATGAAGTTGAGCACCTATTAGACAAGGTTAACGGAGGCCGATCGGAACGAAACTCGGTGGGCATGTTCGACTCATGGCCCTAGAGGTCTGTAAGAATTTTGAAAGAAATCGGCCACTAGTTGGCGCTAACGAGTTTTATGGCTCTGTAATCACGTGGTGTTAGATATATTGTCACAAAATGCATATCATTTGATAGATCTGCTCATGCTGAACAACTTTGCCTCTAGAACCATTGCTGTCAATCAAACCGTTCATTAAATATTCATGAATATGTTAAAAACCTACTTTTGCGAACTAGTCCCTGGTTTTTTGCCCGATCGGAACCAGACCAGTCTAGGACAATTCTATGGACTCTCTAGATCAATAATTATCAAAAAAAAGTTGAACTTTTGTATTTGTATGGCTGTAATAGGGTCATTTATAAAATGGGTGTGGCAAAATACACTCAAAAGCCTATAAATCCTAAATGAAAACTCAGAACTTCACAAAAATTGGTGAGCATATGTGTCATAACATCACAAACAAGCTTGCAAAATTTTATGGAGATTGGACAATAGTTGGCGCTATAACTGTTAAAAAGCTTTAAAACCATATATTTCCTATGGTAAACTGCCTGTATTGGCTGTAAATGGTCTTTTCCATGTCTGATCATATAATTTTCATATCATAATGTTCAAAACTAGTGCAATACAATTCTCTGGACTCACTAGATCAATAATTGTCAGAAAAAGTTGAACTACTTCATTTGGATAGCTATAATAGGTTCACTTCAAAATCTGGCCTTTACCAAGTGTCCCCGAAAGCCTATATCTCTTTAATCAATGCTCAGACCTTCTTAAAAACAAGTCAGAACGTGTGAAATATCACCCTGAACAAGCATGAAAATTTTCAGACAGATCGGACAAAATTTGCCTCTATAACAGTTAAAAAGGTGAAAATGATATGATTTAATGGCATGTTAAGCCAATAAGTGGTATTTTACTGCCCCCTGCTGTTTAAAATAGTCATTTTCTCATATTGGTATTGGTATCAGCCATGGTAAATCATGATAAATGATGGTGTGTGTGTGTGTGTGTGTGTGTGTGTGTGTGTGTGTGTGTGTGGTACAAATATAACAAAGGTTTTATTTTCCAACATGAAAACAAACATAACAGAGTGCTAGTGCACAAACAATAACCGACAATGATAATGGATGAGAGGGGAACTTAAATACACAGATCAAGACAAGGACAACAGGTGACGGTTATGATGATGAGGAGCAGGTGATGATGAGGAGGGTGATGAGGAGCAGGTGCAGGTGATGACGACAGATGGTGAATGTGATGAAGACAGAAGGTGAATGTGATGAAGGTGAATGTGACACCAATATCACTGAAACATTTGTGTGTGTGTGTGTGTGTGTGTGTGTGTGTGTGTGTGTGTGTGTGTGTGTGTGTGTGTGTGTGTAGCATTATTGTGTGTAACATATGTAGCAATTATGCATTATTGAGTTAACATGGAAACACTGGTTTGCTTTAGTGCAGAAAACTGGTCAAAATCATGAGGTTTAAAGTGAAAGTGAGCCAATAAGTGGTCTTCTACTGCCCTCTGCTGGCCATTCTACTTATTAATTAAATTTTTCCACATGTGCTTGCATTTATACTTGAATACACACTAAAAATCACTTATATAGCAATAACTATTATAACACAATCATATTTTGTCAGTGTTAATCACTTTATTTGCACTGACACTTCAAATAATTGCTAGTAATGTGGTAAATCATGGTAAATCATGGTTAACTATGCTCTGTGTGTGTGTGTGTGTGTGTGTGTGTGTGTGTGTGTGTGTGTGTGTGTGTGTGTGTGTGTGTGTGTAAGCATGCATTGAGTTAACATAGATAAACTGGTTTGCTTTAGTGCAGAAAACTGGTTTAAAGTGAAAGTGAGCCAATAAGTGGTCTTCTACTGCCCTCTGCTGGCCATTCTACTTATTAATGAAATATTTCAACATGTGCTTGCATTCATACTTGAATACACACAAAAAAAATCACTTATATAGCAATAACTATTATAACACAATCATATTTTGTCAGTGTTAATCACTTTATTTGCACTGACACTTCAAATAATTGCTAGTAATGTGATAAATCAGGCTAGAAACATGGTAAATCAAAGTAAATAATACTAGATTGTCGTTTATCTCCTGGTAAATAATACTAGAACGTGGTATATCATGGTAAATCACGGTTAACTATGCTGTGTGTGTATGTGTGTGTGTGTGTGTGTGTGTTTGTGTGTGTGTGTGTGTGTGTGTGTGTGTGTGTGTGTGTGTGTGTGTGTGTGTGTGTGTGTGTGTGTGTGTGTGTGTGTGTGTGTGTAAGCATGCATTGAGTTAACATGGAAAAACTGGTTTGCTTTAGTGCAGAAAACTGGTTTAAAGTGAAAGTGAGCCAATAAGTGGTCTTCTACTGCCCTCTGCTGGCCATTCTACTTAATAATGAAATATTTTACATGTGCTTTTGCATTCATACTTGGACACACACTAAAAATCACGTATATAACTAACTATTATAACACAATAATATTTTGTCAGTGTTCATCACCTCATTTGCACTGACACTTCACATATTTGCTAGTAATGTGGTTAATCATGCTAGAAACATTGTAAATCATAGTAAATAATACTGAAATGAGGTGTATCAAGGTAAATCATGCTAGAATCCTAATAAATCATTCTGGAACATGGTATATGATAGTAAATCATGCTAGAATCATATTAAATAATTCTAGAATGTGGCAAATCGTTGTGGGAGGAGCCTATTTTACTCAAATGGCTATAACTCAAGAAGTAAATGAGATATCTTCACCAAACTCAGTACACATGTGTATGGGTTCAATTTGAGGTCACAGTAAACAATTCTATGGAGATCGGAGCATAGGTGGCGCTATAACTGTTAAAAAGCTTTAAAACCATATATATCCCATGGCAAATTGCCTGTATTGGCTGTAAATGGTCTTTTCCATCTATTATGTCAGTGGTTACATGCTTGCTAAATAAATCTTAATAACTTTTGATGCTTTTGTGCTTAAATGCCTTAAAGGCCTTAACTGCTTGAACCCCGATAAATGCTGCTTGCAGCTTTAATTATTAGGGGTTCAAGCACGAAGTGCTGAAACCCTATTGTAATTGTGCTGATTTTTATTATTATTATTATTATTATTATTCTGCCGTAAAACGCATCGTGCAGCCCAAACCGTAAGGGCTAGAGCTTTGAAACTTTGCCATATGGTAGTACAAAAATCGAGGAGAGGTTATCAAATTATGACCCCGATTGGCCCATAGGTGGCGCTATAGCAACCAAAAGCGCGAAACTGCTCATAACTCCTAGACCGTAAGTCATAGACTCAAGTGTCTTATATCATTGGAAAGCTGGACGCCTGACGAACAAAACGTATATCTCCGATTTTATTTCCGCCATGATAGATTTTCCGCCATTTTGAATTTTGTCGAAAATCTACTTTTGCGAACTAGTCCCTGGTTTTTTGCCCGATCGGAACCAAACCAGTGCAGAATTGTTCTCTGGAGTCTGAATATCAATAATTATCAAAAAAAAGTTGAAATTTCGATTCACGGTCGCTAGGGGGTGCAAAATTAACGTTGTGGGAGGAGCCTATTTTACTAAAATGGCTATAACTCCAGAAGTAAAAGAGGTATTTTAACCAAACCTGGTACACATGTGTAAGACGTCAATATGAGGTCACGGTAAAAAAATCGCGGCGATTGGTCACATGGTGGCGCTATAACATGAAAAAAACATAAAACAGGCTATAACCACCTGACCGTTAGTCCGATTGACTTGAAAATTGGTATGCAGTGTCTTGGTCCAAGGTGCCATGTATGTCTATGAGGACATTGGTGTATCTCAAAAAACATGGCCGCCATCGGCCAATGAAGTTTGAGCACCTATTAGACAAGGTTAACGGAGGCCTATCGGAACGAAACTCGGTGGGCATGTTCGACTCATGGCCCTAGAGGTCTGTAAGAATTTTAAAAGAAATCGGCCACTAGTTGGCGCTAACGAGTTTTATGGCTCTGTAATCACGTGGTGTTACACTTATTGTCACAAAATGCATACCATTTGATAGATCTCCTCTTGTTGAACAACTTTGCCTCAAGAACCATTGCTGTCAATCAAACCGTTCATTAAATATTCGTAATTATGTTAAAAACCTACTTTTGCGAACTAGTCCTAGGTTTTTCGCCCGATCAGAACCAAACGAGTCTAGGACAATTCTATGGACTCTCAAGATCAATAATTATCAAAAAAAAGTTGAACTTTTGCATTTTTCGCATGGGTATATTGGGTCATAAAGAAAATGGGCGTGGCAAAATGCACTCAAAAGCCTATAAATCCTAAACAAAAACTCAGAACTTCACGAAAATTGGTGAGCTTATGTGCCATAACATCATTAACAAGCATGCAAAATTTCATGGAGATCGGACTATAGATGGTGCTATAACTGTTAAAAAGCTTTAAAAAACACATATTTCCTATGGTAAATTGCCTGTATTGGCTGTAAATGGACTTTTCCATCTATTATTTCAGTGGTTAAAAGCTTTCTAAATAAATCTTAATGTCTTAAATGCTTATGTGCCTAAAGGCCTTAAATGCTTGAACCCCGATAAATGCTGCTTGCAGCTTTAATTAGGGGTTCAAGCACGAAGTGCTGAAACCCTATTGTAATTGTACTGATTTTTATTATTATTATTATTATTATTCTCCCCTAAAACGCATCGTGCAGCCCAAACCGTAAGAGCTGGAACCTTGAAACTTGGCCAAATGGTAGTCCTCAATTTGGGGAGAACCTATCAAAGTATGACCCAGATTGGCCCATAGGTGGCGCTATAGCAACCAAAAGCGCGGAACTGCTCATAACTCCTAGACCGTATGTCGTAGACTCAAGTGTCCTATATCATTGGAAAGCTGGACGCCTGAAGGTCAAAACGTATATCTCCGATTTTATTTCAGGTATGCAAATTTTTCCGCCATTTTGAATTTTGTCAAAAACCTACTTTTGCGAACTAGTCCCTGGTTTTTCACCCGATCGGAACCAAAGCAGTGCAGAAATGTTCTTTGGAGTCTGAAGATCAATAATTATCGAAAAAAAGTCGAAATTTCGATTCCTGGTCGCTAGGGGGTGATAAATTAATGTTGTGGGAGGAGCCTATTTTACTAAAATGGCTATAACTCGAAAAGGAAATGAGATATCTTCACCAAACTTGGTACACATGTGTAAGAGTTCAATCTGGGGTCATAGTAAAAAAATGTCGACGATTGATCACTAGGTGGCGCTATAACATGAAAAAAAACATGAAAAGGGCTATGACCACGTGACCGTTTGTCCGATTGACTTGAAAATTGGTATGCAGTGTCTTGGTCCAAGGTGCCATGTATGTCTATGAGGACTTTGGCGTATCTCGAAAAACATGGCCGCCATCGACCAATGAAATTTGAGCACCTATTAGACAAGGTTAACGGAGGCCGATCGGAACGAAACTCGATGGGCATGTTCAACTCATGGCCCTAGAGGTCTGTAAGAATTTTGAAAGAAATCGGCCACTAGTTGGCGCTAACGAGTTTTATGGCTCTGTAATCACGTGGTGTTACACTTATTGTCACAAAATGCATATCATTTGATAGATCTGCTCATGCTGAACAACTTTGCCTCAAGAACCATTGCTGTCAATCAAACCGTTCATTAAATATTCGCAATTATGTTAAAAACCTACTTTTGCGAACTAGTCCTAGGTTTTTTGCCCGATCGGAACAAGACCAGTCTAGGGTAATTCTCTGGACTCTCTAGATCAATAATTATCAAAAAAAGTTCAACTTTAGCATTTTTCGCATGGGTATATTGGGTCATAATGAAAATGGGCGTGGCAAAATGCATTTAAAAGCCTATAAATCCTAAACGAAAACTCAGAACTTCACAAAAATTGGTGAGCATATGTACCATAACAGTCTAAACAAGCATGTAAAATTTCATGAAGATCGTACGATAGGTGGCGCTATAACTGTTAAAAAGCTTTGAAAACCATATATTTCCTATGGTAAATTGCCTGTTTTGGCTGTAAATGGTCTTTTCCATCTATTATTTCAGTGGTTAAAAGCTTTACAAATAAAACTTAATGTCTTAAATGCTTATGTGCTTAAAGGCCTTAAATGCTTGAACCCCGATAAATGCTGCTTGCAGCTTTAATTATTATTATTATTATTATTATTCCGCCGTAAAACGCATCGTGCAGCCCAAACCGTAAGAGCTGGAACTTTGAAACTTTGACAGATGGTAGTACAAAAATCGAGGAAAGGTTCAGAGATTATGACCCCGATTGGCCCATAGGTGGCGCTATAACAACCAAAAGCGCGAAACTGCTCATAACTCCTAGACCGTATGTCGTAGACTCAAGTGTCTTATATCATTGGAAAGCTGGACGCCTGACGAACAAAACGTATATCTCCGATTTCATTTCCGCCATGATAGATTTTCCGCCATTTTGAATTTTGTCAAAAATCTACTTTTGCGAACTAGTCCCTGGTTTTTTGCCCGATTGGAACCAAACTAGTGCAGAAATGTTCTCTGGAGACTGATTATCAATAATTATCGAAAAAAAGTGGAAATTTCGATTCACGGTCGCTAAGGGGCGCCAAAACGTACGTTGTGGGAGGGGCCTATTTTACTAAAATGGCTATAACTCCCGATGTAAATGAGGTATCTTCACCAAACTTGGTACACATGTGTATGAGCTTACTCTGGGGTCACAGTAAAAAAATCGCGACGATTGGCCTCATGGTGGCGCTATAAAATGAAAAAAACATAAAACAGGCTATAACCACCTGACCGTTAGTCCGATTGACTTGAAAATTGGTATGCAGTGTCTTGGTCCAAGGTGCCATGTATGTCTATGAGGACATTGGCGTATCTCAAAAAACATGGCCGCCATTGGCCAACGAAGTTTGAGCACCTATTAGACAAGGTTAACGGAGGCCGATCGGAACGAAACTCAATGGGCATGTTCGGCTCATGGCCCTAAAGGTCTGTAAGAATTTTGAAAGAAATCGGCCACTAGTTGGCGCTAACGAGTTTTACGGCTCTGTAATCACGTGGTGTTACAAATATCCACACAATATGCATATCATTTGATAGATCTCCTCATCCTGAACAACTTTGCCTCAAGAACCATTGCTGTCAATCAAACTGTTCATTAATTATTCATGAATATGTTAAAAACCTACTTTTGCGAACTAGTCCTAGGTTTTTTGCCCGATCGCAACCAGACCAGTCTAGGACAATTCTCTGGACTCTCTAGATCAATAATTATCAAAAAAAAGTTGAACTTTTGCATTTGGATGGCTGTAATAGGGTCATTTATAAAATGGGCGTGGCAAAATACACTAAAAACCCTATAAATCCTAAATGAAAACTCATAACTTCACAAAAGTTGGTGAGCATATGTGACATAATATCATTAACAAGCATGCAACATTTTATGGAGATCGGACCAAAGGTGGCGCTATAACAGTTAAAAGGCTTTTAAACCATATATTTCCTATGGCAAACTGCCTGTATTGGCTGTAAATGGTCTTTTCCATGTCTGATCATATAATTTTCATATCATAATGTTAAAAACTATCGCATAACCATTCTCTGGACTCACTAGAACAATAGTTGTCAGAAAAAGTTGAACTTCTTCATTTGGATAGCTATAATAGGTTCACTTCAAAATGTGGCCTTTACCAAGTGTCCCCGAAAGCCTATATCTCTTTAATCAATGCTCAGACCTTCTTAAAAACAAGTCAGAACGTGTGAAATATCACCCTGAACAAGGATGAAAAATTTCAGACAGATCGGACAAAATTTGCCTCTGTAACAGTTAAAAAGGTGAAAATGATATGAATTAATGGCATATTAAGCCAATAAGTGGTATTTTACTGCCCCCTGCTGTTTAAAATAGTCATTTTGTCATATTGTTCTATAATTTATATTTAGACTTTATAAAATCCCTATTTTAACATTTACAATTACATTTACTCAAAATCCATCTGTTAAAGTATTAGTATTGACAGTTTGATCACATCATATATTTCAAATATCTGTATCTACAACATAATGTGTGTGTGTAGTCTTAGGTTTCTAAATAAATTCTGAATAATCTGATTAATAGCTTACAAAGACTTTGTGAAATGTTTATAGACCATTGAAATATATTTTCATAATGACATATCCCAATAGCATTGAAAAAACAACAACATTTGTCTGTGTGTGTGTGTGTGTGTGTGTGTGTGTGTGTGTGTGTGTGTGTGTGTGTGTGTGTGTGTGTGTGTGTGTGTGTGTGTGTGTAAACATGCATTATGGAGTTAAAATGGAAAAACTGGTTTGCTTTAGTACAGAAAAATGGTGAAAATCATGAAGTTTAAAGTGAAAGTGAGCCAATAAGTGGTCTTCTAGTGCCCTCTGCTGGCCATTCTACTTATTAATTAAATATTTCCACATGTGCTTGCATTTATACTTGAATACACACTAAAAAATCACTTATATAGCAATAACTATTATAACACAATCATATTTTGTCAGTGTTAATCACTTTATTTGCACTGACACTTCAAATAATTGCTAGTAATGTGATAAATCAGGCTAGAAACATGGTAAATCAAAGTAAATAATACTAGATTGTCGTTTATCTCCTGGTAAATAATACTAGAACGTGGTATATCATGGTAAATCATGGTTAACTATGCTGTGTGTGTATGTGTGTGTGTGTGTGTGTGTGTGTGTTTGTGTGTGTGTGTGTGTGTGTGTGTGTGTGTGTGTGTGTGTGTGTGTGTGTGTAAGCATGCATTGAGTTAAAATGGAAAAACTGGTTTGCTTTAGTGCAGAAAACTGGTTTAAAGTGAAAGTGAGCCAATAAGTGGTCTTCTACTGCCCTCTGCTGGCCATTCTACTTAATAATGAAATATTTTACATGTGCTTTTGCATTCATACTTGGACACACACTAAAAATCACGTATATAACTAACTATTATAACACAATAATATTTTGTCAGTGTTCATCACCTCATTTGCACTGACACTTCACATATTTGCTAGTAATGTGGTTAATCATGCTAGAAACATTGTAAATCATAGTAAATAATACTGAAATGAGGTGTATCAAGGTAAATCATGCTAGAATCCTAATAAATCATTCTGGAACATGGTATATGATAGTAAATCATGCTAGAATCATATTAAATAATTCTAGAATGTGGCAAATCGTTGTGGGAGGAGCCTATTTTACTCAAATGGCTATAACTCAAGAAGTAAATGAGATATCTTCACCAAACTCAGTACACATGTGTATGGGTTAAATTTGAGGTCACAGTAAACAATTCTATGGAGATCGGAGCATAGGTGGCGCTATAACTGTTAAAAAGCTTTAAAACCATATATATCCCATGGCAAATTGCCTGTATTGGCTGTAAATGGTCTTTTCCATCTATTATGTCAGTGGTTACATGCTTGCTAAATAAATCTTAATAACTTTTGATGCTTTTGTGCTTAAATGCCTTAAAGGCCTTAACTGCTTGAACCCCGATAAATGCTGCTTGCAGCTTTAATTATTAGGGGTTCAAGCACGAAGTGCTGAAACCCTATTGTAATTGTGCTGATTTTTATTATTATTATTATTATTATTATTCTGCCGTAAAACGCATCGTGCAGCCCAAACCGTAAGAGCTGGAACTTTGAAACTTTGACAGATGGTAGTACAAAAATCGAGGAAAGGTTCAGAGATTATGACCCCGATTGGCCCATAGGTGGCGCTATAACAACCAAAAGCGCGAAACTGCTCATAACTCCTAGACCGTATGGCGTAGACTCAAGTGTCTTATATCATTGGAAAGCTGGATGCCTGACGAACAAAACGTATATCTCCGATTTTATTTCCGCCATGATAGATTTTCCGCCATTTTGAATTTTGTCAAAAATCTACTTTTGCGAACTAGTCCCTGGTTTTTTGCCCGATTGGAACCAAACTAGTGCAGAAATGTTCTCTGGAGACTGAATATCAATAATTATCGAAAAAAAGTGGAAATTTCGATTCACGGTCGCTAAGGGGCGCCAAAACGTACGTTGTGGGAGGGGCCTATTTTACTAAAATGGCTATAACTCCCGATGTAAATGAGGTATCTTCACCAAACTTGGTACACATGTGTATGAGCTTACTATGGGGTCACAGTAAAAAAATCGCGACGATTGGCCTCATGGTGGCGCTATAAAATGAAAAAAACATAAAACAGGCTATAACCACCTGACCGTTAGTCCGATTGACTTGAAAATTGGTATGCAGTGTCTTGGTCCAAGGTGCCATGTATGTGTATGAGGACATTGGCGTATCTCAAAAAACATGGCCGCCATCGGCCAACGAAGTTTGAGCACCTATTAGACAAGGTTAACGGAGGCCGATCGGAACGAAACTCAATGGGCATGTTCGGCTCATGGCCCTAAAGGTCTGTAAGAATTTTGAAAGAAATCGGCCACTAGTTGGCGCTAACGAGTTTTACGGCTCTGTAATCACGTGGTGTTACAAATATCCACACAATATGCATATCATTTGATAGATCTCCTCATCCTGAACAACTTTGCCTCAAGAACCATTGCTGTCAATCAAACTGTTCATTAATTATTCATTAATATGTTAAAAACCTACTTTTGCGAACTAGTCCTAGGTTTTTTGCCCGATCGGAACCAGACCAGTGTAGGACAATTCTCTGGACTCTCTAGATCAATAATTATCAAAAAAAAGTTGAACTTTTGCATTTGGATGGCTGTAATAGGGTCATTTATAAAACGGGCGTGTCAAAATACATTAAAAAGCCTATAAATCCTAAATAAAAACTCAGAACTTCACAAAAATTGGTCAGCATATGTGACATAACATCATTAACAAGCATGAAAAATTCTATGGAGATCGGACGATAGTTGGCGCTATAACTGTTAAAACGCTTTAAAACCATATATTTCCTATGGTAAATTGCCTGTATTTGCTGTAAATGATGTCTTCTATCTTTTATCATATAATGTTCATATCATAATGTTCAAAACCAGTGCAGCACAATTCTCTGAACTCTCTAGATCAATAATTATCAGAAAAAAAGTTTAACTTCTTCAAAAGGTGATTTTATATGAATATAATGACATATTAAGCCAATAAGTGGTATTTTACTGCCCCCTGCTGTCATTTCATCATACTACTCCCTAATATTGTTATAAAATTCATATTTAGACTTTTTAAAATCATTATTTTAACATTTACAATCACATTTTGTCAAAACTCATCTATTGAGTATTACTATTGACAATTGTGTTACACTGAGATATGGAAATGGACGAAAGTAAATGAATGAAATGAAACGAAAGTATAACGGCATTTAAGCCACGCCCCCGAATACAAATCCATTCATAACTCGAAAACGGAAAGTCGTTGCGCGCTCAAATTTTGATGGTGAGGACCTCTCCGGGCTCTTGATCGAAACGTGTCGTCGCGGGCCTCGGGAGCGCGCCCCCCGCGCATCGCGAATCCGCGGGACCCCCGATTTTGAACGGCCATTACTCCCGACCCAGACCACCCCGAACATTGTGTGAGAGCTCGTTGGAAAGGGCGCGTCCTTGGCTAGCTTCGATTCAAATGTGGTGTTATTTGCCCTGGGCATTCCAGAGATAATAGCCCGAACAGATATGCCTTATAACAGTCATAACTCCCAGCCCCAATCGCCCAAAAACACATTGATGGTCTCATTCAACAGGGCTCCTCAAGCACTATCTATGCTCTGAGTTTCAGAATTTTTCGCCTTTTGGTTCCTGAGATATAAGTAAAAAAAAAAATTCCCATTCATTCAAACACTTCAACTGTAAAATGTAAGCTATAATACCACTGTTGTCCACTAGAGGGAGCAGCAGGATTACGCATGATCTTTTAATTCGCTTCAGTATTGGAAATAAACAAATGCTTTAAGAAGCAATCTTTTTTATTATGATGTTTTTTTTATTATTATGATATTTGTATATATTTTATTTTTTTTTATTATGATTATGAACGGTTTGATTGACATTAGTGATTCTTGAGGCAAAGTTGTTCAAGATGAGGAGATGAAGATATTTTCACAATATCACATCCTAAAAACATTGAAAACATATTTGTCTTTGTGTGTGTGTGTGTGTGTGTGTGTGTGTGTGTGTGTGTGTGTGTGTGTGTGTGTGTGTGTGGGTTTGTGTGTGTGTCTGTGTGTGTGTAAGCATGCTTAATGGAAAGAACATGAAGAAACTGCTTTGTTTTACTGGTGGATAAAAAAGTATTTCAAATGAAAGTGAGTCAATTAGTGGTCTTCTACTGCCCTCTGCAGGACATTCTACTTAATAAAATATTTTCATCTGTGCTTTTGCATTAGTTTTTGGACTATATCAAATTACTTGCATGAAAATCACCTATTATAACACAGTCATGTTTTGTCAAAGTTTATCACTTCATTTTTACTGAGCTCTCAGTTTGAACAATTCTGCCTCTCAGTGATTAATTTGAAATCTGAAAATGGTGTTATACAGAGGAGATTTGCAATTATCATTTTGTTACCTATCTTTTATTTTAAATATCTCCATCTACAACAAAATGTGTGTGCATGTGTGTGTTCAAGCATGGTTAGTGTATTAAGTATTATTGTTTAAGTATTATTGTTTTCATTTACATTTTAACCACCAGAAGAAGAACACTCATTGGTTCATTCTGCTCACTAAAATATTATTTTTAATTTTTTTTCCATTTGAAATATTGTTTAAACTTAATAAAATCATTAAAATAACATTTCAAATCATATTTTGTCTGTTTATAAATCCCACAGACTCACATTGGCTGCAATACTAATGTTTTTGTAAAACACAGACCTGATAGTCTAATCTGTGTGTATTGTGCATATATTATTGATATTATTACTATTGCAAATCATGTTATTGTAACTCATATCTTAATAGAATATTATTTGTAATTTTAATTCTTTATTTCTTAAGTGTTTTTTTTTATGATTACTACAGATATTATCACCAAAGATATCAACTACACCTTCACTTTTAGTATTGACACGCTGCACACACAGCACAATCACACACTCACTAATGCATTCAAATAAATGTAATCTTACTGTGCTACTTTATTTGTACATGATTAGAATGAACAGAAATCTAAGACTATTTTTCTTCTTTTGTTAAAGCCATTTCAGACTCCAAGTAAGCATTATATTACTAATCATCTATTTTACAGGTGCCATACAATTGAAAACTGTATTTATCTTGGCATAGTTGAATGATAAGAGTTCTGGACATGGAACTGACATACCGTGAGCCTCAAACACCATTGTTTCCTCCTTCTTGTGTAAATCTCCTGTTTGCAAAAGACCGCTGAAAAATGAGTGAATCCCACCATAACACCGACTGTGACGTTGGAGTCAGGATCATTAATATTTATACCCCCCAAATTTGCATTTTCCAGTCCATGTTCTAGGCCAGGCAGTGTTAATGTGGACCTGCACAGCCGAATCATCAGAAGATCTGCAGGTATTGTGAAGAAGCAAGCAAGGACAATAGTGAAAATGGCAGATCATGGATATAAATGTTATGTCTGAGGCTGTGCTGTGGATTTGAGAACTTTTCATTCCCTTCCCACAAAACTGTCAACAGGCATGGTTGATGTTTACAACAGGATACCTCACCATTTTAATTCAAAGCTGTTAGTTTGCTCTTAACGGAGGCCGATCAGAACGAAACTCGATGGGCATGTTCGACTCGTGGCCCTAGAGGTCTGTAAGAATTTTGAAAAATCAGCCACTAGTTGACGCTAACAGGTTTTACGGCTATGTAATCACGTGATGCATATCATTTGATAGATCTCCTCATACTGAACAACTTTGCCTCAAGAACTACTGCTGTCAATCAATTTGTTCATTAAATACTTGCTATTATGTTAAAAACCTACTTTTGCGAACTAGTCCTAGGTTTTTCGCCCGATCGGAAATATACCAGTGCAGTACAATTCTCTGGAAGCTCTAGATTATTAATTATATAAAAAACTTTAACTTTACCCATTGGGTAGCCATAACAGGATCATTTAGAAAATGGGTATGGCAAAAAACACTCAAAAGCCTGTAAATCCTAAACAAAAACTCAGACAACTCACTAGACTGCCTTATGTGCTTAAAGACCCTAAATGCTTGAACCCCGCTAAATGCTGCTTGTTAGGGGTTCAAGCACGAAGTGCTGAAACCCTATTGTAATTGTACTGATTTTTATTATTATTATTATTATTATTCTCCCCTAAAACGCATCGTGCAGCCCAAACCGTAAGAGCTGGAACCTTGAAACTTGGCCAAATGGTAGTCCTCAATTTGGGGAGAACCTATCAAAGTATGACCCAGATTGGCCCATAGGTGGCGCTATAGCGACCAAAAGCGCGAAACTGCTCATAACTCCTAGACCGTATGTCGTAGACTCAAGTGTCCTATATCATTGGAAAGCTGGACGCCTGAAGGTCAAAACGTATATCTCCGATTTTATTTCAGGTATGCAAATTTTTCCGCCATTTTGAATTTTGTCAAAAACCTACTTTTGCGAACTAGTCCCTGGTTTTTCGCCCGATCGGAACCAAACCAGTGCAGAAATGTTCTTTGGAGTCTGAAGATCAATAATTATCGAAAAAAAGTCGAAATTTCGATTCCTGGTCGCTAGCGGGTGATAAATTAATGTTGTGGGAGGAGCCTATTTTACTAAAATGGCTATAACTCGAAAAGGAAATGAGATATCTTCACCAAACTTGGTACACATGTGTATGAGTTCAATTTGGGGTCATAGTAAAAAAATTTCGACGATTGATCACATGGTGGCGCTATAACATGAAAAAAACATGAAAAGGGCTATGACCACGTGACCGTTTGTCCGATTGACTTGAAAATTGGTATGCAGTGTCTTGGTCCAAGGTGCCATGTATGTCTATGAGGACATTGGCGTACCTCGAAAAACATGACAGCCATCGACCAATGAAATTTGAGCACCTATTAGACAAGGTTAACGGAGGCCGATCGGAACGATACTCGATGGGCATGTTCAACTCATGGCCCTAGAGGTCTGTAAGAATTTTGAAAGAAATCGGCCACTAGTTGGCGCTAACGAGTTTTATGGCTCTGTAATCACGTGGTGTTACACTTATTGTCACAAAATGCATATCATTTGATAGATCTGCTCATGCTGAACAACTTTGCCTCAAGAACCATTGCTGTCAATCAAACCGTTCATTAAATATTCGCAATTATGTTAAAAACCTACTTTTGCGAACTAGTCCTAGGTTTTTTGCCCGATCGGAACAAAACCAGTCTAGGGTAATTCTCTGGACTCTCTAGATCAATAATTATCAAAAAAAAGTTCAACTTTAGCATTTTTCGCATGGGTATATTGGGTCATAATGAAAATGGGCGTGGCAAAATGCATTTAAAAGCCTATAAATCCTAAACGAAAACTCAGAACTTCACAAAAATTGGTGAGCATATGTACCATAACAGTCTAAACAAGCATGTAAAATTTCATGAAGATCGTACGATAGGTGGCGCTATAACTGTTAAAAAGCTTTGAAAACCATATATTTCCTATGGTAAATTGCCTGTTTTGGCTGTAAATGGTCTTTTCCATCTATTATTTCAGTGGTTAAAAGCTTTACAAATAAAACTTAATGTCTTAAATGCTTATGTGCTTAAAGGCCTTAAATGCTTGAACCCCGATAAATGCTGCTTGCAGCTTTAATTATTATTATTATTCTGCCGTAAAACGCATCGTGCAGCCCAAACCGTAAGAGCTGGAACTTTGAAACTTTGACAGATGGTAGTACAAAAATCGAGGAAAGGTTCAGAGATTATGACCCCGATTGGCCCATAGGTGGCGCTATAACAACCAAAAGCGCGAAACTGCTCATAACTCCTAGACCGTATGGCGTAGACTCAAGTGTCTTATATCATTGGAAAGCTGGATGCCTGACGAACAAAACGTATATCTCCGATTTTATTTCCGCCATGATAGATTTTCCGCCATTTTGAATTTTGTCAAAAATCTACTTTTGCGAACTAGTCCCTGGTTTTTTGCCCGATTGGAACCAAACTAGTGCAGAAATGTTCTCTGGAGACTGAATATCAATAATTATCGAAAAAAAGTGGAAATTTCGATTCACGGTCGCTAAGGGGCGCCAAAACGTACGTTGTGGGAGGGGCCTATTTTACTAAAATGGCTATAACTCCCGATGTAAATGAGGTATCTTCACCAAACTTGGTACACATGTGTATGAGCTTACTCTGGGGTCACAGTAAAAAAATCGCGACGATTGGCCTCATGGTGGCGCTATAAAATGAAAAAAACATAAAACAGGCTATAACCACCTGACCGTTAGTCCGATTGACTTGAAAATTGGTATGCAGTGTCTTGGTCCAAGGTGCCATGTATGTGTATGAGGACATTGGCGTATCTCAAAAAACATGGCCGCCATCGGCCAACGAAGTTTGAGCACCTATTAGACAAGGTTAACGGAGGCCGATCGGAACGAAACTCAATGGGCATGTTCGGCTCATGGCCCTAAAGGTCTGTAAGAATTTTGAAAGAAATCGGCCACTAGTTGGCGCTAACGAGTTTTACGGCTCTGTAATCACGTGGTGTTACAAATATCCACACAATATGCATATCATTTGATAGATCTCCTCATCCTGAACAACTTTGCCTCAAGAACCATTGCTGTCAATCAAACTGTTCATTAATTATTCATTAATATGTTAAAAACCTACTTTTGCGAACTAGTCCTAGGTTTTTTGCCCGATCGGAACCAGACCAGTGTAGGACAATTCTCTGGACTCTCTAGATCAATAATTATCAAAAAAAAGTTGAACTTTTGCATTTGGATGGCTGTAATAGGGTCATTTATAAAACGGGCGTGTCAAAATACATTAAAAAGCCTATAAATCCTAAATAAAAACTCAGAACTTCACAAAAATTGGTCAGCATATGTGACATAACATCATTAACAAGCATGAAAAATTCTATGGAGATCGGACGATAGTTGGCGCTATAACTGTTAAAACGCTTTAAAACCATATATTTCCTATGGTAAATTGCCTGTATTTGCTGTAAATGATGTCTTCTATCTTTTATCATATAATGTTCATATCATAATGTTCAAAACCAGTGCAGCACAATTCTCTGAACTCTCTAGATCAATAATTATCAGAAAAAAAGTTTAACTTCTTCAAAAGGTGATTTTATATGAATATAATGACATATTAAGCCAATAAGTGGTATTTTACTGCCCCCTGCTGTCATTTCATCATACTACTCCCTAATATTGTTATAAAATTCATATTTAGACTTTTTAAAATCATTATTTTAACATTTACAATCACATTTTGTCAAAACTCATCTATTGAGTATTACTATTGACAATTGTGTTACACTGAGATATGGAAATGGACGAAAGTAAATGAATGAAATGAAACGAAAGTATAACGGCATTTAAGCCACGCCCCCGAATACAAATCCATTCATAACTCGAAAACGGAAAGTCGTTGCGCGCTCAAATTTTGATGGTGAGGACCTCTCCGGGCTCTTGATCGAAACGTGTCGTCGCGGGCCTCGGGAGCGCGCCCCCCGCGCATCGCGAATCCGCGGGACCCCCGATTTTGAACGGCCATTACTCCCGACCCAGACCACCCCGAACATTGTGTGAGAGCTCGTTGGAAAGGGCGCGTCCTTGGCTAGCTTCGATTCAAATGTGGTGTTATTTGCCCTGGGCATTCCAGAGATAATAGCCCGAACAGATATGCCTTATAACAGTCATAACTCCCAGCCCCAATCGCCCAAAAACACATTGATGGTCTCATTCAACAGGGCTCCTCAAGCACTATCTATGCTCTGAGTTTCAGAATTTTTCGCCTTTTGGTTCCTGAGATATAAGTAAAAAAACAAATTCCCATTCATTCAAACACTTCAACTGTAAAATGTAAGCTATAATACCACTGTTGTCCACTAGAGGGAGCAGCAGGATTACGCATGATCTTTTAATTCGCTTCAGTATTGGAAATAAACAAATGCTTTAAGAAGCAATCTTTTTTATTATGATGTTTTTTTTATTATTATGATATTTGTATATATTTTATTTTTTTTTATTATGATTATGAACGGTTTGATTGACATTAGTGATTCTTGAGGCAAAGTTGTTCAAGATGAGGAGATGAAGATATTTTCACAATATCACATCCTAAAAACATTGAAAACATATTTGTCTTTGTGTGTGTGTGTGTGTGTGTGTGTGTGTGTGTGTGTGTGTGTGTGTGTGTGTGTGTGTGTGTGTGTGTGTGGGTTTGTGTGTGTGTCTGTGTGTGTGTAAGCATGCTTAATGGAAAGAACATGAAGAAACTGCTTTGTTTTACTGGTGGATAAAAAAGTATTTCAAATGAAAGTGAGTCAATTAGTGGTCTTCTACTGCCCTCTGCAGGACATTCTACTTAATAAAATATTTTCATCTGTGCTTTTGCATTAGTTTTTGGACTATATCAAATTACTTGCATGAAAATCACCTATTATAACACAGTCATGTTTTGTCAAAGTTTATCACTTCATTTTTACTGAGCTCTCAGTTTGAACAATTCTGCCTCTCAGTGATTAATTTGAAATCTGAAAATGGTGTTATACAGAGGAGATTTGCAATTATCATTTTGTTACCTATCTTTTATTTTAAATATCTCCATCTACAACAAAATGTGTGTGCATGTGTGTGTTCAAGCATGGTTAGTGTATTAAGTATTATTGTTTAAGTATTATTGTTTTCATTTACATTTTAACCACCAGAAGAAGAACACTCATTGGTTCATTCTGCTCACTAAAATATTATTTTTAATTTTTTTTTCCATTTGAAATATTGTTTAAACTTAATAAAATCATTAAAATAACATTTCAAATCATATTTTGTCTGTTTATAAATCCCACAGACTCACATTGGCTGCAATACTAATGTTTTTGTAAAACACAGACCTGATAGTCTAATCTGTGTGTATTGTGCATATATTATTGATATTATTACTATTGCAAATCATGTTATTGTAACTCATATCTTAATAGAATATTATTTGTAATTTTAATTCTTTATTTCTTAAGTGTTTTTTTTTATGATTACTACAGATATTATCACCAAAGATATCAACTACACCTTCACTTTTAGTATTGACACGCTGCACACACAGCACAATCACACACTCACTAATGCATTCAAATAAATGTAATCTTACTGTGCTACTTTATTTGTACATGATTAGAATGAACAGAAATCTAAGACTATTTTTCTTCTTTTGTTAAAGCCATTTCAGACTCCAAGTAAGCATTATATTACTAATCATCTATTTTACAGGTGCCATACAATTGAAAACTGTATTTATCTTGGCATAGTTGAATGATAAGAGTTCTGGACATGGAACTGACATACCGTGAGCCTCAAACACCATTGTTTCCTCCTTCTTGTGTAAATCTCCTGTTTGCAAAAGACCGCTGAAAAATGAGTGAATCCCACCATAACACCGACTGTGACGTTGGAGTCAGGATCATTAATATTTATACCCCCCAAATTTGCATTTTCCAGTCCATGTTCTAGGCCAGGCAGTGTTAATGTGGACCTGCACAGCCGAATCATCAGAAGATCTGCAGGTATTGTGAAGAAGCAAGCAAGGACAATAGTGAAAATGGCAGATCATGGATATAAATGTTATGTCTGAGGCTGTGCTGTGGATTTGAGAACTTTTCATTCCCTTCCCACAAAACTGTCAACAGGCATGGTTGATGTTTACAACAGGATACCTCACCATTTTAATTCAAAGCTGTTAGTTTGCTCTTAACGGAGGCCGATCAGAACGAAACTCGATGGGCATGTTCGACTCGTGGCCCTAGAGGTCTGTAAGAATTTTGAAAAATCAGCCACTAGTTGACGCTAACAGGTTTTACGGCTATGTAATCACGTGATGCATATCATTTGATAGATCTCCTCATACTGAACAACTTTGCCTCAAGAACTACTGCTGTCAATCAATTTGTTCATTAAATACTTGCTATTATGTTAAAAACCTACTTTTGCGAACTAGTCCTAGGTTTTTCGCCCGATCGGAAATATACCAGTGCAGTACAATTCTCTGGAAGCTCTAGATTATTAATTATATAAAAAACTTTAACTTTACCCATTGGGTAGCCATAACAGGATCATTTAGAAAATGGGTATGGCAAAAAACACTCAAAAGCCTGTAAATCCTAAACAAAAACTCAGACAACTCACTAGACTGCCTTATGTGCTTAAAGACCCTAAATGCTTGAACCCCGCTAAATGCTGCTTGCAGCTTTAATTATTATTATTATTATTCCGCCGTAAAACGCATCGTGCAGCCCAAACCGTAAGAGCTGGAACTTTGAAACTTTGACAGATGGTAGTACAAAAATCGAGGAAAGGTTCAGAGATTATGACCCCGATTGGCCCATAGGTGGCGCTATAGCAACCAAAAGCGCGAAACTGTTCATAACTCCTAGACCGTATGTCGTAGACTCAAGTGTCTTATATCAATGGAAAGCTGGATGCCTGACGAACAAAACGTATATCTCCGATTTCATTTCCGCCATGATAAATTTTCCGCCATTTTGAATTTTGTCAAAAACCTACTTTTGCGAACTAGTCCCTGGTTTTTTGCCCGATTGGAACCAAACCAGTGCAGAAATGTTCTCTGGAGTCTGAATATCAATAATTATCGAAAAAAAGTGGAAATTTCGATTCACGGTCGCTAAGGGGCGCCAAAACGTACGTTGTGGGAGGGGCCTATTTTACTAAAATGGCTATAACTCCCGATGTAAATGAGGTATCTTCACCAAACTTGGTACACATGTGTATGAGTTCAATCTGGGGTCACAGTAAAAAAATCGCGACGATTGGCCTCATGGTGGCGCTATAAAATGAAAAAAACATTAAACAGGCTATAACCACCTGACCGTTAGTCCGATTGACTTGAAAATTGGTATGCAGTGTCTTGGTCCAAGGTGCCATGTATGTGTATGAGGACATTGGCGTATCTCAAAAAACATGGCCGCCATCGGCCAATGAAGTTTGAGCACCTATTAGACAAGGTTAACGGAGGCCGATCGGAACGAAACTCAATGGGCATGTTCGGCTCATGGCCCTAGAGGTCTGTAAGAATTTTGAAAGAAATCGGCCACTAGTTGGCGCTAATGAGTTTTATGGCTCTGTAATCACGTGGTGTTACACTTATCATCACAAAATGCATATCATTTGATAGATCTGCTTATGCTGAACAACTTTGCCTCTAGAACCATTGCTGTCAATCAAACAGTTTATTAATTATTCACGAATATGTTAAAAACCTACTTTTGCAAACTAGTCCCTGGTTTTTTGCCCGATCGGAATCAAACGAGTCTAGGACAATTCTCTGGACTCTCTAGATCAATAATTATCAAAAAAAGTTGAACTTTTGCATTTTTCGCATGGGTATAATTGTGTCATAAAGAAAATGGACGTGGCAAAATGCAATCAAAAGCCTATAAATTCTAAACAAAAACTCAGAACATCACGATAATTGGTGAGCATATGTGTCGTACCATGCTAAAGAAGCATGGAAATTTTTATAGAGATCGGACCAAAGGTGGCGCTATAACTGTTAAAAAGCTTTAAAACCATATATTTCCTATGGTAAATTGCCTGTATTGCATGTGAATGGTCTTTTCCATCTATAATCATAATGTTCATATAATAATGTTCAAAACCAGTGCAGTGCAATTCTCTGGACTCTCTAGATCAATAATTATCAGAAAAAGTATGACTTCTTCATTTGGATGGCTATAATAGTGTCACTTCAATATGTGGCCATTACCAAGTGTCCCCAAAAGCCTATATCTCTTTAATGAATGTTCAAACCTTCTTAAAAACAAGTCAGAACATGTGAAATATCTCTCTGAACATGCATGAAAATTTTCAGACAGATCTGACAAAATTTGCCTCTATAACAGTTAAAAAGGTGAAAATGATATGAATTAATGGCATGTTAAGCCAATAAGTGGTATTTTACTGCCCCCTACTGTTTAAAATAGTCATTTTGTCATATTGGTATTGGTATCAGCCATGGTAAATCATGATAAACTATGGTAAGTGTGTGTGTGTGTGTGTGTGTGTGTGTGTGTGTGTGTGTGTGTGTGTGTGTGTGTGTGTGTGTGTGTGTGTGTGTGTGGTACAAATATAACAAAGGTTTTATTTTCCAACATGAAAACAAACATAACAGAGTGCTAGTGCACAAACAATAAACGACAATGATAATGGGTGAGAGGGGAACTTAAATACACAGATCAAGACAAGGACAACAGGTGACGGTTATGATGATGAGGAGCAGGTGATGATGATGAGGGTGATGAGGAGCAGGTGCAGGTGATGACGACAGATGGTGAATGTGATGAAGGTGAATGTGACACCAATATCACTGAAACATTTGTGTGTGTGTGTGTGTGTGTGTGTGTGTGTGTGTGTGTGTGTGTGTGTGTGTGTGTGTGTGTGTGTGTGTGTGGCATTACTGTGTGTAGCATACGTAGCAAGTATGCATTATTGAGTTAACATGGAAACACTGGTTTGCTTTAGTGCAGAAAACTGGTCAAAATCATGAGGTTTAAAGTGAAAGTGAGCCAATAAGTGGTCTTCTACTGCCCTCTGCTGGCCATTCTATTTATTAATTAAATATTTCTACATGTGCTTGCATTCATACTTGAATACACACTAAAAAATCACTTATATAGCAATAACTATTATAACACAATCATATTTTGTCAGTGTTAATCACTTTATTTGCACTGACACTTCAAATAATTGCTAGTAATGTGATAAATCAGGCTAGAAACATGGTAAATCAAAGTAAATAATACTAGATTGTCGTTTATCTCCTGGTAAATAATACTAGAACGTGGTATATCATGGTAAATCATGGTTAACTATGCTGTGTGTGTGTGTGTGTGTGTGTGTGTGTGTGTGTGTGTGTGTGTGTGTGTGTGTGTGTAAGCATGCATTGAGTTAACATGGAAAAACTGGTTTGCTTTAGTGCAGAAAACTGGTTTAAAGTGAAAGTGAGCCAATAAGTGGTCTTCTAGTGCCCTCTGCTGGCCATTCTACTTAATAATGAAATATTTTACATGTGCTTTTGCATTCATACTTGGACACACACTAAAAATCACGTATATAACTAACTATTATAACACAATAATATTTTGTCAGTGTTCATCACCTCATTTGCACTGACACTTCACATAATTGCTAGTAATGTGGTTAATCATGCTAGAAACATTGTAAATCATAGTAAATAATACTGAAATGAGGTGTATCAAGGTAAATCATGCTAGAATCCTAATAAATCATTCTGGAACATGGTATATGATAGTAAATCATGCTAGAATCATATTAAATAATTCTTGAATGTGGCAAATCGTTGTGGGAGGAGCCTATTTTACTCAAATGGCTATAACTCAAGAAGTAAATGAGATATCTTCACCAAACTCAGTACACATGTGTATGGGTTCAATTTGAGGTCACAGTAAACAATTCTATGGAGATCGGACCATAGGTGGCGCTATAACTGTTAAAAAGCTTTAAAACCATATATATCCCATGGTAAACTGCCTGTATTGGCTGTAAATGGTCTTTTCCATCTATTATGTCCGTGGTTACATGCTTGCTAAATAAATCTTAACTTTTGATGCTTTTGTGCTTAAATGCTTAAAAGGCTTTAACTGCTTGAACCCCGATAAATGCTGCTTGCAGCTTTAATTATTATTATTATTCTGCCGTAAAACGCATCGTGCAGCCCAAACCGTAAGAGCTGGAACTTTGAAACTTTGACAGATGGTAGTACAAAAATCGAGGAAAGGTTCAGAGATTATGACCCCGATTGGCCCATAGGTGGCACTATAACAACCAAAAGCGCGAAACTGCTCATAACTCCTAGACCGTATGGCGTAGACTCAAGTGTCTTATATCATTGGAAAGCTGGATGCCTGACGAACAAAACGTATATCTCCGATTTTATTTCCGCCATGATAGATTTTCCGCCATTTTGAATTTTGTCAAAAATCTACTTTTGCGAACTAGTCCCTGGTTTTTTGCCCGATTGGAACCAAACTAGTGCAGAAATGTTCTCTGGAGACTGAATATCAATAATTATCGAAAAAAAGTGGAAATTTCGATTCACGGTCGCTAAGGGGCGCCAAAACGTACGTTGTGGTAGGGGCCTATTTTACTAAAATGGCTATAACTCCCGATGTAAATGAGGTATCTTCACCAAACTTGGTACACATGTGTATGAGCTTACTCTGGGGTCACAGTAAAAAAATCGCGACGATTGGCCTCATGGTGGCGCTATAAAATGAAAAAAACATAAAACAGGCTATAACCACCTGACCGTTAGTCCGATTGACTTGAAAATTGGTATGCAGTGTCTTGGTCCAAGGTGCCATGTATGTGTATGAGGACATTGGCGTATCTCAAAAAACATGGCCGCCATCGGCCAACGAAGTTTGAGCACCTATTAGACAAGGTTAACGGAGGCCGATCGGAACGAAACTCAATGGGCATGTTCGGCTCATGGCCCTAAAGGTCTGTAAGAATTTTGAAAGAAATCGGCCACTAGTTGGCGCTAACGAGTTTTACGGCTCTGTAATCACGTGGTGTTACAAATATCCACACAATATGCATATCATTTGATAGATCTCCTCATCCTGAACAACTTTGCCTCAAGAACCATTGCTGTCAATCAAACTGTTCATTAATTATTCATTAATATGTTAAAAACCTACTTTTGCGAACTAGTCCTAGGTTTTTTGCCCGATCGGAACCAGACCAGTGTAGGACAATTCTCTGGACTCTCTAGATCAATAATTATCAAAAAAAAGTTGAACTTTTGCATTTGGATGGCTGTAATAGGGTCATTTATAAAACGGGCGTGTCAAAATACATTAAAAAGCCTATAAATCCTAAATAAAAACTCAGAACTTCACAAAAATTGGTCAGCATATGTGACATAACATCATTAACAAGCATGAAAAATTCTATGGAGATCGGACGATAGTTGGCGCTATAACTGTTAAAACGCTTTAAAACCATATATTTCCTATGGTAAATTGCCTGTATTTGCTGTAAATGATGTCTTCTATCTTTTATCATATAATGTTCATATCATAATGTTCAAAACCAGTGCAGCACAATTCTCTGAACTCTCTAGATCAATAATTATCAGAAAAAAAGTTTAACTTCTTCAAAAGGTGATTTTATATGAATATAATGACATATTAAGCCAATAAGTGGTATTTTACTGCCCCCTGCTGTCATTTCATCATACTACTCCCTAATATTGTTATAAAATTCATATTTAGACTTTTTAAAATCATTATTTTAACATTTACAATCACATTTTGTCAAAACTCATCTATTGAGTATTACTATTGACAATTGTGTTACACTGAGATATGGAAATGGACGAAAGTAAATGAATGAAATGAAACGAAAGTATAACGGCATTTAAGCCACGCCCCCGAATACAAATCCATTCATAACTCGAAAACGGAAAGTCGTTGCGCGCTCAAATTTTGATGGTGAGGACCTCTCCGGGCTCTTGATCGAAACGTGTCGTCGCGGGCCTCGGGAGCGCGCCCCCCGCGCATCGCGAATCCGCGGGACCCCCGATTTTGAACGGCCATTACTCCCGACCCAGACCACCCCGAACATTGTGTGAGAGCTCGTTGGAAAGGGCGCGTCCTTGGCTAGCTTCGATTCAAATGTGGTGTTATTTGCCCTGGGCATTCCAGAGATAATAGCCCGAACAGATATGCCTTATAACAGTCATAACTCCCAGCCCCAATCGCCCAAAAACACATTGATGGTCTCATTCAACAGGGCTCCTCAAGCACTATCTATGCTCTGAGTTTCAGAATTTTTCGCCTTTTGGTTCCTGAGATATAAGTAAAAAAACAAATTCCCATTCATTCAAACACTTCAACTGTAAAATGTAAGCTATAATACCACTGTTGTCCACTAGAGGGAGCAGCAGGATTACGCATGATCTTTTAATTCGCTTCAGTATTGGAAATAAACAAATGCTTTAAGAAGCAATCTTTTTTATTATGATGTTTTTTTTATTATTATGATATTTGTATATATTTTATTTTTTTTTATTATGATTATGAACGGTTTGATTGACATTAGTGATTCTTGAGGCAAAGTTGTTCAAGATGAGGAGATGAAGATATTTTCACAATATCACATCCTAAAAACATTGAAAACATATTTGTCTTTGTGTGTGTGTGTGTGTGTGTGTGTGTGTGTGTGTGTGTGTGTGTGTGTGTGTGTGTGTGTGTGTGGGTTTGTGTGTGTGTCTGTGTGTGTGTAAGCATGCTTAATGGAAAGAACATGAAGAAACTGCTTTGTTTTACTGGTGGATAAAAAAGTATTTCAAATGAAAGTGAGTCAATTAGTGGTCTTCTACTGCCCTCTGCAGGACATTCTACTTAATAAAATATTTTCATCTGTGCTTTTGCATTAGTTTTTGGACTATATCAAATTACTTGCATGAAAATCACCTATTATAACACAGTCATGTTTTGTCAAAGTTTATCACTTCATTTTTACTGAGCTCTCAGTTTGAACAATTCTGCCTCTCAGTGATTAATTTGAAATCTGAAAATGGTGTTATACAGAGGAGATTTGCAATTATCATTTTGTTACCTATCGTTTATTTTAAATATCTCCATCTACAACAAAATGTGTGTGCATGTGTGTGTTCAAGCATGGTTAGTGTATTAAGTATTATTGTTTAAGTATTATTGTTTTCATTTACATTTTAACCACCAGAAGAAGAACACTCATTGGTTCATTCTGCTCACTAAAATATTATTTTTAATTTTTTTTTCCATTTGAAATATTGTTTAAACTTAATAAAATCATTAAAATAACATTTCAAATCATATTTTGTCTGTTTATAAATCCCACAGACTCACATTGGCTGCAATACTAATGTTTTTGTAAAACACAGACCTGATAGTCTAATCTGTGTGTATTGTGCATATATTATTGATATTATTACTATTGCAAATCATGTTATTGTAACTCATATCTTAATAGAATATTATTTGTAATTTTAATTCTTTATTTCTTAAGTGTTTTTTTTTATGATTACTACAGATATTATCACCAAAGATATCAACTACACCTTCACTTTTAGTATTGACACGCTGCACACACAGCACAATCACACACTCACTAATGCATTCAAATAAATGTAATCTTACTGTGCTACTTTATTTGTACATGATTAGAATGAACAGAAATCTAAGACTATTTTTCTTCTTTTGTTAAAGCCATTTCAGACTCCAAGTAAGCATTATATTACTAATCATCTATTTTACAGGTGCCATACAATTGAAAACTGTATTTATCTTGGCATAGTTGAATGATAAGAGTTCTGGACATGGAACTGACATACCGTGAGCCTCAAACACCATTGTTTCCTCCTTCTTGTGTAAATCTCCTGTTTGCAAAAGACCGCTGAAAAATGAGTGAATCCCACCATAACACCGACTGTGACGTTGGAGTCAGGATCATTAATATTTATACCCCCCAAATTTGCATTTTCCAGTCCATGTTCTAGGCCAGGCAGTGTTAATGTGGACCTGCACAGCCGAATCATCAGAAGATCTGCAGGTATTGTGAAGAAGCAAGCAAGGACAATAGTGAAAATGGCAGATCATGGATATAAATGTTATGTCTGAGGCTGTGCTGTGGATTTGAGAACTTTTCATTCCCTTCCCACAAAACTGTCAACAGGCATGGTTGATGTTTACAACAGGATACCTCACCATTTTAATTCAAAGCTGTTAGTTTGCTCTTAACGGAGGCCGATCAGAACGAAACTCGATGGGCATGTTCGACTCGTGGCCCTAAAGGTCTGTAAGAATTTTGAAAAATCAGCCACTAGTTGACGCTAACAGGTTTTACGGCTATGTAATCACGTGATGCATATCATTTGATAGATCTCCTCATACTGAACAACTTTGCCTCAAGAACTACTGCTGTCAATCAATTTGTTCATTAAATACTTGCTATTATGTTAAAAACCTACTTTTGCGAACTAGTCCTAGGTTTTTCGCCCGATCGGAAATATACCAGTGCAGTACAATTCTCTGGAAGCTCTAGATTATTAATTATATAAAAAACTTTAACTTTACCCATTGGGTAGCCATAACAGGATCATTTAGAAAATGGGTATGGCAAAAAACACTCAAAAGCCTGTAAATCCTAAACAAAAACTCAGACAACTCACTAGACTGCCTTATGTGCTTAAAGACCCTAAATGCTTGAACCCCGCTAAATGCTGCTTGCAGCTTTAATTAGGGGTTCAAGCACGAAGTGCTGAAACCCTATTGTAATTGTACTGATTTTTATTATTATTATTATTATTATTATTCTGCCGTAAAACGCATCGTGCAGCCCAAACCGTAGGGGCTAGAGCATTGAAACTTTGCCAGATGGTAGTACAAAAATCGAGGAGAGGTTCAGAGATTATGACCCCGATTGGCCCATAGGTGGCGCTATAGCGACCAAAAGCGCGAAACTGCTCATAACTCCTAGACCGTATGTCGTAGACTCAAGTGTCTTATATCATTGGAAAGCTGGACGCCTGACGAACAAAACGTATATCTCCGATTTCATTTCCGTCATGATAGATTTTCCGCCATTTTGAATTTTGTCAAAAACCTACTTTTGCGAACTAGTCCGTGTTTTTTTGCCCGATCGGAACCAAACCAGTGCAGAAATGTTCTCTAGAGTCTGAAGATTAATAATTATTGAAAAAAAGTTGAAATTTCGATTCACGGACGCTAAGGGTCGCCAAAATGGACGTTGTGGGAGGAGCCTATTTTACTAAAATGGTTATAACTCCAGAAGTAAATGAGGTATTTTCACCAAACTTGGTACACATATGTAAGAGGTCAATCTGAGGTCACGGTAAAAAAATCGCGGCGATTGGCCAAATGGTGGCGCTATAACATGAAAAAAACATAAAACAGGCTATAACCACCTGACCGTTAGTCCGATTGACTTGAAAATTGGTATGCAGTGTCTTGGTCCAAGGTGCCATGTATGTCTATGAGGACATTGGTGTATCTCAAAAAACATGGCCGCCATCGGCCAATGAAGTTTGAGCACCTATTAGACAAGGTTAACGGAGGCCTATCGGAACGAAACTCGGTGGGCATGTTCGACTCATGGCCCTAGAGGTCTGTAAGAATTTTAAAAGAAATCGGCCACTAGTTGGCGCTAACGAGTTTTATGGCTCTGTAATCACGTGGTGTTACACTTATTGTCACAAAATGCATACCATTTGATAGATCTCCTCTTGTTGAACAACTTTGCCTCAAGAACCATTGCTGTCAATCAAACCGTTCATTAAATATTCGTAATTATGTTAAAAACCTACTTTTGCGAACTAGTCCTAGGTTTTTCGCCCGATCAGAACCAAACGAGTCTAGGACAATTCTATGGACTCTCAAGATCAATAATTATCAAAAAAAAGTTGAACTTTTGCATTTTTCGCATGGGTATATTGGGTCATAAAGAAAATGGGCGTGGCAAAATGCACTCAAAAGCCTATAAATCCTAAACGAAAACTCAGAACTTCACGAAAATTGGTGAGCTTATGTGCCATAACATCATTAACAAGCATGCAAAATTTCATGGAGATCGGACTATAGATGGTGCTATAACTGTTAAAAAGCTTTAAAAAACACATATTTCCTATGGTAAATTGCCTGTATTGGCTGTAAATGGACTTTTCCATCTATTATTTCAGTGGTTAAAAGCTTTCTAAATAAATCTTAATGTCTTAAATGCTTATGTGCTTAAAGGCCTTAAATGCTTGAACCCCGATAAATGCTGCTTGCAGCTTTAATTAGGGGTTCAAGCACGAAGTGCTGAAACCCTATTGTAATTGTGCTGATTTTTATTATTATTATTATTATTATTATTCTGCCGTAAAACGCATCGTGCAGCCCAAACCGTAAGGGCTAGAGCTTTGAAACTTTGCCATATGGTAGTACAAAAATCGAGGAGAGGTTATCAAATTATGACCCCGATTGGCCCATAGGTGGCGCTATAGCAACCAAAAGCGCGAAACTGCTCATAACTCCTAGACCGTAAGTCATAGACTCAAGTGTCTTATATCATTGGAAAGCTGGACGCCTGACGAACAAAACGTATATCTCCGATTTTATTTCCGCCATGATAGATTTTCCGCCATTTTGAATTTTGTCGAAAATCTACTTTTGCGAACTAGTCCCTGGTTTTTTGCCCGATCGGAACCAAACCAGTGCAGAATTGTTCTCTGGAGTCTGAATATCAATAATTATCAAAAAAAAGTTGAAATTTCGATTCACGGTCGCTAGGGGGTGCAAAATTAACGTTGTGGGAGGAGCCTATTTTACTAAAATGGCTATAACTCCAGAAGTAAAAGAGGTATTTTAACCAAACCTGGTACACATGTGTAAGACGTCAATATGAGGTCACGGTAAAAAAATCGCGGCGATTGGTCACATGGTGGCGCTATAACATGAAAAAAACATAAAACAGGCTATAACCACCTGACCGTTAGTCCGATTGACTTGAAAATTGGTATGCAGTGTCTTGGTCCAAGGTGCCATGTATGTCTATGAGGACATTGGTGTATCTCAAAAAACATGGCCGCCATCGGCCAATGAAGTTTGAGCACCTATTAGACAAGGTTAACGGAGGCCTATCGGAACGAAACTCGGTGGGCATGTTCGACTCATGGCCCTAGAGGTCTGTAAGAATTTTAAAAGAAATCGGCCACTAGTTGGCGCTAACGAGTTTTATGGCTCTGTAATCACGTGGTGTTACACTTATTGTCACAAAATGCATACCATTTGATAGATCTCCTCTTGTTGAACAACTTTGCCTCAAGAACCATTGCTGTCAATCAAACCGTTCATTAAATATTCGTAATTATGTTAAAAACCTACTTTTGCGAACTAGTCCTAGGTTTTTCGCCCGATCAGAACCAAACGAGTCTAGGACAATTCTATGGACTCTCAAGATCAATAATTATCAAAAAAAAGTTGAACTTTTGCATTTTTCGCATGGGTATATTGGGTCATAAAGAAAATGGGCGTGGCAAAATGCACTCAAAAGCCTATAAATCCTAAACAAAAACTCAGAACTTCACGAAAATTGGTGAGCTTATGTGCCATAACATCATTAACAAGCATGCAAAATTTCATGGAGATCGGACTATAGATGGTGCTATAACTGTTAAAAAGCTTTAAAAAACACATATTTCCTATGGTAAATTGCCTGTATTGGCTGTAAATGGACTTTTCCATCTATTATTTCAGTGGTTAAAAGCTTTCTAAATAAATCTTAATGTCTTAAATGCTTATGTGCCTAAAGGCCTTAAATGCTTGAACCCCGATAAATGCTGCTTGCAGCTTTAATTAGGGGTTCAAGCACTTCAGTGCTGAACACCTATTGTAATTGTTAATTTTCCCATGATGCAACATTCAGACATAAAACTGATCGGGCAGACCAAACCGTAAGTCGTGGAGACTTGAAACTTTGGGGGCTGATAGTACTCACACCGCCTACAGCGTCACCAAGGCCCGCCCCGATCGGCCTGACGGGGGCGCTACAGCGGGCAAAAGTACGAAACGGCTCATAACTCATCAACCGTGAGGCGTAGGCTCAAGTGTCTTATATCGCTGGAATCCTTGGCTCGAGGCGGACCAGATGCATGCCTCGGATTTGCTCGTCACCCGGGAAAATTTTAGGGTATTTGGGGTTTTTCCAAAAACCTACTTTCGCGAACTAGTCCTAGGTTTTTGGCCCGACCGGAACCAAACCAGTGCGGCAAGATTCTCTGGAGTCTGATTGTCAATAATTATCAAAAAAAAGTGTAAATTTCGCTTCACGGTCCCTAAGGGCCGCCAAAATGTTCGAAGTGGGAGGAGCCCATTTTGCTTAATTGGCTATAACTCGTGAACGGAACGAGATTTTTGCACCAAACTCAGCACACGCATGTACGAGCTCATTCTGTGGTCACGTGAAAAAGGGCGCAGCGACTGGCCACTTGGTGGCGCTATAACTGTTAAAAGGGTGTCAAAATGATGTATTTCTATGGAAAAAACACATGAAATGGCTGAAAGCGGCCATCTTGCTGTCTGATTTGCATACAAGCTCACAAAATCGGGCATGCGCATGCGTCACGTGATCCTGAAGAAGCTTGAAAACTTTCATGGACGTCGGGCCATTGGTGGCGCTTTAACTGTCATAAAGGTGAGAAGGCCTCTGTATTACCCTATGCAAAATGACATTTAAATGACTGAAAAATGGGGGGAAAAGAGCAGAGCTTCACCAAATTAGCTGAGCACATGCGCCATATTATTCTAAAGAAGCGTGCAAACTTTTATGGAGATCGGGCCATCAGTGGGGGTGTCACAGTTTAAAAGGTAAAAAAAAAAATGCACCACATTTCCATGATAAATGAGCTAAAAGGGCAACAAACGTTCTTTTTCCTCTCCGAGGCACATGTTAGAAGGCTGGATAAAGTTTTTGGAACGCAGCAGCGCAGACGGCAAGCGCCTAGACCCTATAGTTTTTTTTTTAGAGGCCTTTTTGTGGCCCTTTTTTAGCCACTTATTAGGGGTTCAAGCACTTCAGTGCTGAACACCTATTGTAATTGTTAATTTTCCCATGATGCAACATTCAGACATAAAACTGATCGGGCAGACCAAACCGTAAGTCGTGGAGACTTGAAACTTTGGGGGCTGATAGTACTCACACCGCCTACAGCGTCACCAAGGCCCGCCCCGATCGGCCTGACGGGGGCGCTACAGCGGGCAAAAGTACGAAACGGCTCATAACTCATCAACCGTGAGGCGTAGGCTCAAGTGTCTTATATCGCTGGAATCCTTGGCTCGAGGCGGACCAGATGCATGCCTCGGATTTGCTCGTCACCCTGGGAAAATTTTAGGGTATTTGGGGTTTTTCCAAAAACCTACTTTCGCGAACTAGTCCTAGGTTTTTGGCCCGACCGGAACCAAACCAGTGCGGCAAGATTCTCTGGAGTCTGATTGTCAATAATTATCAAAAAAAAGTGTAAATTTCGCTTCACGGTCCCTAAGGGCCGCCAAAATGTTCGAAGTGGGAGGAGCCCATTTTGCTTAATTGGCTATAACTCGTGAACGGAACGAGATTTTTGCACCAAACTCAGCACACGCATGTACGAGCTCATTCTGTGGTCACGTGAAAAAGGGCGCAGCGACTGGCCACTTGGTGGCGCTATAACTGTTAAAAGGGTGTCAAAATGATGTATTTCTATGGAAAAAACACATGAAATGGCTGAAAGCGGCCATCTTGCTGTCTGATTTGCATACAAGCTCACAAAATCGGGCATGCGCATGCGTCACGTGATCCTGAAGAAGCTTGAAAACTTTCATGGACGTCGGGCCATTGGTGGCGCTTTAACTGTCATAAAGGTGAGAAGGCCTCTGTATTACCCTATGCAAAATGACATTTAAATGACTGAAAAATGGGGGGAAAAGAGCAGAGCTTCACCAAATTAGCTGAGCACATGCGCCATATTATTCTAAAGAAGCGTGCAAACTTTTATGGAGATCGGGCCATCAGTGGGGGTGTCACAGTTTAAAAGGTAAAAAAAAAAATGCACCACATTTCCATGATAAATGAGCTAAAAGGGCAACAAACGTTCTTTTTCCTCTCCGAGGCACATGTTAGAAGGCTGGATAAAGTTTTTGGAACGCAGCAGCGCAGACGGCAAGCGCCTAGACCCTATAGTTTTTTTTTTTAGAGGCCTTTTTGTGGCCCTTTTTTAGCCACTTATTAGGGGTTCAAGCACTTCAGTGCTGAACACCTATTGTAATTGTTAATTTTCCCATGATGCAACATTCAGACATAAAACTGATCGGGCAGACCAAACCGTAAGTCGTGGAGACTTGAAACTTTGGGGGCTGATAGTACTCACACCGCCTACAGCGTCACCAAGGCCCGCCCCGATCGGCCTGACGGGGGCGCTACAGCGGGCAAAAGTACGAAACGGCTCATAACTCATCAACCGTGAGGCGTAGGCTCAAGTGTCTTATATCGCTGGAATCCTTGGCTCGAGGCGGACCAGATGCATGCCTCGGATTTGCTCGTCACCCTGGGAAAATTTTAGGGTATTTGGGGTTTTTCCAAAAACCTACTTTCGCGAACTAGTCCTAGGTTTTTGGCCCGACCGGAACCAAACCAGTGCGGCAAGATTCTCTGGAGTCTGATTGTCAATAATTATCAAAAAAAAGTGTAAATTTCGCTTCACGGTCCCTAAGGGCCGCCAAAATGTTCGAAGTGGGAGGAGCCCATTTTGCTTAATTGGCTATAACTCGTGAACGGAACGAGATTTTTGCACCAAACTCAGCACACGCATGTACGAGCTCATTCTGTGGTCACGTGAAAAAGGGCGCAGCGACTGGCCACTTGGTGGCGCTATAACTGTTAAAAGGGTGTCAAAATGATGTATTTCTATGGAAAAAACACATGAAATGGCTGAAAGCGGCCATCTTGCTGTCTGATTTGCATACAAGCTCACAAAATCGGGCATGCGCATGCGTCACGTGATCCTGAAGAAGCTTGAAAACTTTCATGGACGTCGGGCCATTGGTGGCGCTTTAACTGTCATAAAGGTGAGAAGGCCTCTGTATTACCCTATGCAAAATGACATTTAAATGACTGAAAAATGGGGGGAAAAGAGCAGAGCTTCACCAAATTAGCTGAGCACATGCGCCATATTATTCTAAAGAAGCGTGCAAACTTTTATGGAGATCGGGCCATCAGTGGGGGTGTCACAGTTTAAAAGGTAAAAAAAAAAATGCACCACATTTCCATGATAAATGAGCTAAAAGGGCAACAAACGTTCTTTTTCCTCTCCGAGGCACATGTTAGAAGGCTGGATAAAGTTTTTGGAACGCAGCAGCGCAGACGGCAAGCGCCTAGACCCTATAGTTTTTTTTTTAGAGGCCTTTTTGTGGCCCTTTTTTAGCCACTTATTAGGGGTTCAAGCACTTCAGTGCTGAACACCTATTGTAATTGTTAATTTTCCCATGATGCAACATTCAGACATAAAACTGATCGGGCAGACCAAACCGTAAGTCGTGGAGACTTGAAACTTTGGGGGCTGATAGTACTCACACCGCCTACAGCGTCACCAAGGCCCGCCCCGATCGGCCTGACGGGGGCGCTACAGCGGGCAAAAGTACGAAACGGCTCATAACTCATCAACCGTGAGGCGTAGGCTCAAGTGTCTTATATCGCTGGAATCCTTGGCTCGAGGCGGACCAGATGCATGCCTCGGATTTGCTCGTCACCCTGGGAAAATTTTAGGGTATTTGGGGTTTTTCCAAAAACCTACTTTCGCGAACTAGTCCTAGGTTTTTGGCCCGACCGGAACCAAACCAGTGCGGCAAGATTCTCTGGAGTCTGATTGTCAATAATTATCAAAAAAAAGTGTAAATTTCGCTTCACGGTCCCTAAGGGCCGCCAAAATGTTCGAAGTGGGAGGAGCCCATTTTGCTTAATTGGCTATAACTCGTGAACGGAACGAGATTTTTGCACCAAACTCAGCACACGCATGTACGAGCTCATTCTGTGGTCACGTGAAAAAGGGCGCAGCGACTGGCCACTTGGTGGCGCTATAACTGTTAAAAGGGTGTCAAAATGATGTATTTCTATGGAAAAAACACATGAAATGGCTGAAAGCGGCCATCTTGCTGTCTGATTTGCATACAAGCTCACAAAATCGGGCATGCGCATGCGTCACGTGATCCTGAAGAAGCTTGAAAACTTTCATGGACGTCGGGCCATTGGTGGCGCTTTAACTGTCATAAAGGTGAGAAGGCCTCTGTATTACCCTATGCAAAATGACATTTAAATGACTGAAAAATGGGGGGAAAAGAGCAGAGCTTCACCAAATTAGCTGAGCACATGCGCCATATTATTCTAAAGAAGCGTGCAAACTTTTATGGAGATCGGGCCATCAGTGGGGGTGTCACAGTTTAAAAGGTAAAAAAAAAAATGCACCACATTTCCATGATAAATGAGCTAAAAGGGCAACAAACGTTCTTTTTCCTCTCCGAGGCACATGTTAGAAGGCTGGATAAAGTTTTTGGAACGCAGCAGCGCAGACGGCAAGCGCCTAGACCCTATAGTTTTTTTTTTAGAGGCCTTTTTGTGGCCCTTTTTTAGCCACTTATTAGGGGTTCAAGCACTTCAGTGCTGAACACCTATTGTAATTGTTAATTTTCCCATGATGCAACATTCAGACATAAAACTGATCGGGCAGACCAAACCGTAAGTCGTGGAGACTTGAAACTTTGGGGGCTGATAGTACTCACACCGCCTACAGCGTCACCAAGGCCCGCCCCGATCGGCCTGACGGGGGCGCTACAGCGGGCAAAAGTACGAAACGGCTCATAACTCATCAACCGTGAGGCGTAGGCTCAAGTGTCTTATATCGCTGGAATCCTTGGCTCGAGGCGGACCAGATGCATGCCTCGGATTTGCTCGTCACCCTGGGAAAATTTTAGGGTATTTGGGGTTTTTCCAAAAACCTACTTTCGCGAACTAGTCCTAGGTTTTTGGCCCGACCGGAACCAAACCAGTGCGGCAAGATTCTCTGGAGTCTGATTGTCAATAATTATCAAAAAAAAGTGTAAATTTCGATTCATGGTTTCTAGGGGGCGCTAATTGATCGTTGTGGAACGAGCCTATTTTACTAAAATGGCTATAACTCGAGAAGTAAATTAGATATCTTCACCAAACTTGGTACATATGTGTATGAGTTCAATTTGGGGTCACGGTAACAAAGTCACGACGATTGAACACTAGGTGGCGCTATAACATGAAAAAAACATGAAAAGGGCTATAACTACCTGACCGTTAGTCCGATTGACTTGAAAATTGGTATGCAGTGTCTTGGTCCAAGGTGCCATGTATGTTTATGAGGAAATTGGCGTATCTCAAAAAACATGGCCGCCGTCAGCCAATGAATTTTGAGCACCTATTAGACAAGGTTAACGGAGGCCGATCGGAACGAAACTCGATGGGCATGTTCGACTCATGGCCCTAGAGGTCTGTAAGAATTTTGAAAGAAATCGGCCACTAGTTGGCGCTAACGAGTTTTATGGCTCTGTAATCACGTGGTGTTACACTTATTGTCATAAAATGCATATCATTTGATAGGTCTCCTCATCCTGAACAACTTTGCCTCAAGAACCATTGCTGTCAATCAAACAGTTCATTAAATATTCACGAATATGTTAAAAACCTACTTTTGCGAACTAGTCCCTGGATTTGTGTCCGATCGTAACCAAACCAGTACAGAAATGTTCCCTGGAGTCTGAATATCAATAATTATCAAAAAAATGTTGAAATTTTGGTTCCTGGTCACTAGAGTTTGATAAATTAATGTTATGGGAGGAGCCTATTTTACTAAAATAGCTATAACTCGAGAAGTAAATGAGATATCTTCACCAAACTTGGTACACATGTGTATGAGTTCAGTCTGGGGTCACAGTAAAGACATCGCGATGATTGAACACTAGGTGGCGCTATAACATGAAAAAAACTTGAAAAGGGCTATGACTACCTGACCGTTAGATATTAACGTATCTCATGTATCTCAAAAAAACATGGCCGCCATCGACCAATGAAATTTGAGCACCTCTTAGACAAGGTTAATGGAGGCCGATCGGAACAAAACTCGATGGGCATGTTCAACTCATGGCCGTAGAGGTCTGTAAGAGTTTTGAAAGAAGTCGGCCACTAGTTGGCGCTAACGAGTTTTACGGCTCTGTAATCACGTGGTGTTACACTTATCGTAACAAAATGCATAACTGCTTGAACCCCGATAAATGCTGCTTGCAGCTTTAATTATTATTATTATTCTGCCGTAAAACGCATCGTGCAGCCCAAACCGTAAGGGCTAGAGCTTTGAAACTTTGCCATATGGTAGTACAAAAATCGAGGAGAGGTTATCAAATTATGACCCCGATTGGCCCATAGGTGGCGCTATAGCAACCAAAAGCGCGAAACTGCTCATAACTCCTAGACCGTAAGTCATAGACTCAAGTGTCTTATATCATTGGAAAGCTGGACGCCTGACGAACAAAACGTATATCTCCGATTTTATTTCCGCCATGATAGATTTTCCGCCATTTTGAATTTTGTCGAAAATCTACTTTTGCGAACTAGTCCCTGGTTTTTTGCCCGATCGGAACCAAACCAGTGCAGAATTGTTCTCTGGAGTCTGAATATCAATAATTATCAAAAAAAAGTTGAAATTTCGATTCACGGTCGCTAGGGGGTGCAAAATTAACGTTGTGGGAGGAGCCTATTTTACTAAAATGGCTATAACTCCAGAAGTAAAAGAGGTATTTTAACCAAACCTGGTACACATGTGTAAGACGTCAATATGAGGTCACGGTAAAAAAATCGCGGCGATTGGTCACATGGTGGCGCTATAACATGAAAAAAACATAAAACAGGCTATAACCACCTGACCGTTAGTCCGATTGACTTGAAAATTGGTATGCAGTGTCTTGGTCCAAGGTGCCATGTATGTCTATGAGGACATTGGTGTATCTCAAAAAACATGGCCGCCATCGGCCAATGAAGTTTGAGCACCTATTAGACAAGGTTAACGGAGGCCTATCGGAACGAAACTCGGTGGGCATGTTCGACTCATGGCCCTAGAGGTCTGTAAGAATTTTAAAAGAAATCGGCCACTAGTTGGCGCTAACGAGTTTTATGGCTCTGTAATCACGTGGTGTTACACTTATTGTCACAAAATGCATACCATTTGATAGATCTCCTCTTGTTGAACAACTTTGCCTCAAGAACCATTGCTGTCAATCAAACCGTTCATTAAATATTCGTAATTATGTTAAAAACCTACTTTTGCGAACTAGTCCTAGGTTTTTCGCCCGATCAGAACCAAACGAGTCTAGGACAATTCTATGGACTCTCAAGATCAATAATTATCAAAAAAAAGTTGAACTTTTGCATTTTTCGCATGGGTATATTGGGTCATAATGAAAATGGGCGTGGCAAAATGCACTCAAAAGCCTATAAATCCTAAACGAAAACTCAGAACTTCACGAAAATTGGTGAGCTTATGTGCCATAACATCATTAACAAGCATGCAAAATTTCATGGAGATCGGACTATAGATGGTGCTATAACTGTTAAAAAGCTTTAAAAAACACATATTTCCTATGGTAAATTGCCTGTATTGGCTGTAAATGGACTTTTCCATCTATTATTTCAGTGGTTAAAAGCTTTCTAAATAAATCTTAATGTCTTAAATGCTTATGTGCCTAAAGGCCTTAAATGCTTGAACCCCGATAAATGCTGCTTGCAGCTTTAATTATTATTATTATTCTGCCGTAAAACGCATCGTGCAGCCCAAACCGTAAGAGCTGGAACTTTGAAACTTTGCCAGATGGTAGTACAAAAATCGAGGAAAGGTTCAGAGATTATGACCCCGATTGGCCCATAGGTGGCGCTATAACAACCAAAAGCGTGAAACTGCTCATAACTCCTAGACCGTATGTCGTAGACTCAAGTGTCTTATATCATTGGAAAGCTGGATGCCTGACGAACAAAACGTATATCTCCGATTTCATTTCCGCCATGATAGATTTTCCGCCATTTTGAATTTTGTCAAAAACCTACTTTTGCGAACTAGTCCCTGGTTTTTTGCCCGATTGGAACCAAACCAGTGCAGAAATGTTCTCTGGAGTCTGAATATCAATAATTATCAAAAAAAAGTTGAAATTTCGATTCACGGTCGCTAAGGTGCGGCAAAACGTATGTTGTGGGAGGGGCCTATTTTACTAAAATGGCTATAACTCCCGAAGTAAATGAGGTATCTTCACCAAACTTGGTACACATGTGTAAGAGTTCAATCTGGGGTCACAGTAAAAAAATCGCGACGATTGGCCTCATGGTGGCGCTATAACATGAAAAAAACATAAAACAGGCTATAACCACCTGACCGTTAGTCCGATTGACTTTAAAATTGGTATGCAGTGTCTTGGTCCAAGGTGCCATGTTTATCTATGAGGACATTGGCGTATCTCAAAAACCATGGCCGCCATCGGCCAATGAAGTTTGAGCACCTATTAGACAAGGTTAACGGAGGTCGACCGGAACGAAACTCAATGGGCATGTTCGGCTCATGGCCCTAGAGGTCTGTAAGAATTTTGAAAGAAATCGGCCACTAGTTGGCGCTAACGAGTTTTACGGCTCTGTAATCACGTGGTGTTACAAATATCCACACAATATGCATATCATTTGATAGATCTCCTCATCCTGAACAACTTTGCCTCAAGAACCATTGCTGTCAATCAAACTGTTCATTAATTATTCATGAATATGTTTAAAACCTACTTTTGCGAACTAGTCCTAGGTTTTTCGCCCGATCGGAACCAGACCAGTCTAGGACAATTCTCTGGACTCTCTAGATCAATAATTATCAAAAAAAAGTTGAACTTTTGCATTTGGGTGGCTGTAATAGGGTAATTTATAAAATGGGCGTGGCAAAATACATTAAAAAGCCTATAAATCCTAAATGAAAACTCAGAACTTCACAAAAATTGGTGAGCATATCTGACATAACATCATTAACAAGCATGCCAAATTTTATTGAGATCGGACAATAGGTGGCGCTATAACTGTTAAACAGCTTTAAAACCATATATTTCCTATGGTAAATTGCCTGTATTGGCTGTAAATGGACTTTTCAATCTATTATTTCAGTGGTTAAAAGCTTTCTAAATAAATCTTAATGTCTTAAATGCCTAAATGCCTTAAAGGCCTTAACTGCTTGAACCCCGATAAATGCTGCTTGCAGCTTTAATTATTATTATTATTCTCCCCTAAAACGCATCGTGCAGCCCAAACCGTAACAGCTGGAACCTTGAAACTTGGCCAAATGGTAGTCCTCAATTTGGGGAGAACCTATCAAAATATGACTCAGATTGGCCCATAGGTGGCGCTATAATGACCACATTTACTAAATTGCTCATAACTCCTAAACAGTTTGTCCTAGATCTATCCTAGAGCTATCTCCAAATTCACCTACGAGCAAAAAAAAAAATTGTTATGGGCAAATTTGTCCAAAACCTACTTTGCAATTTTTTTTAAGCACGAAGTGCTGAAACCCTATTGTAATTGTACTGATTTTTATTAGGGGTTCAAGCACGAAGTGCTGAAACCCTATTGTAATTGTGCTGATTTTTATTATTATTATTATTATTATTATTCTGCCGTAAAACGCATCGTGCAGCCCAAACCGTAAGGGCTAGAGCTTTGAAACTTTGCCATATGGTAGTACAAAAATCGAGGAGAGGTTATCAAATTATGACCCCGATTGGCCCATAGGTGGCGCTATAGCAACCAAAAGCGCGAAACTGCTCATAACTCCTAGACCGTAAGTCATAGACTCAAGTGTCTTATATCATTGGAAAGCTGGACGCCTGACGAACAAAACGTATATCTCCGATTTTATTTCCGCCATGATAGATTTTCCGCCATTTTGAATTTTGTCTAAAATCTACTTTTGCAAACTAGTCCCTGGTTTTTCGCCCGATCGGAACCAAACCAGTGCAGAATTGTTCTATGGAGTCTGAAGATCAATAATTATCGAAAAAAAGTTGAAATTTCGATTCATGGTCGCTAGGGGGTGCAAAATTAACGTTGTGGGAGGAGCCTATTTTACTAAAATGGCTATAACTCCAGAAGTAAAAGAGGTATTTTAACCAAACTTGGTACACATGTGTAAGAGGTCAATCTGAGGTCACGGTAAAAAAATCGCGGCGATTGGCCACATGGTGGCGCTATAACATGAAAAAAACATAAAACAGGCTATAACCACCTGACCGTTAGTCCGATTGACTTGAAAATTGGTATGCAGTGTCTTGGTCCAAGGTGCCATGTATGTATATGAGGACATTGGCGTATCTCAAAAAACATGGCCGCTATCGGCCAATGAAGTTTGAGCACCGATTAGACAAGGTTAACGGAGGCCGATCAGAACGAAACTCGATGGGCATGTTCGTCTTATGGCCCTAGAGGTCTGTAAGAATTTTGAAAGAAATCGGCCACTAGTTGGCGCTAACGAGTTTTATGGCTCTGTAATCACGTGGTGTTACACTCATCCACACAATATGCATATCATTTGATAGATCTGCTCATGCTGAACAACTTTGCCTCAAGAACCATTGCTGTCAATCAAACCGTTCATTAAATATTCACGAATATGTCTAAAACCTACTTTTGCGAACTAGTCCTAGGTTTTTCACCCGATCGGAACCAGACCAGTCTAGGACAATTCTCTGGACTCTCTAGATCAATAATTATCAAAAAAAAGTTGAACTTTTGCATTTGGATGGCTGTAATAGGGTCATTTATAAAATGGGCGTGGCAAAATACAGTCAAAAGCCTATAAATCATAAATGAAAATGCAGAACTTCACAAAAATTGGTCAGCATATGTGACATAACATCATTAACAAGCATGCAAAATTTTATGGAGATCGGACGATAGGTGGCGCTATAACTGTTAAAAAGCTTTAAAACCATATATTTCCTATGTAAACTGCCTGTATTGGCTGTAAATGGTCTTTTCCATCTATTATGTCCGTGATTACATGCTTGCTAAATAAATCTTAATAACTTTTGATGCTTTTGTGCTTAAATGCCTAAAAGGCTTTAACTGCTTGAACCCCGATAAATGCTGCTTGCAGCTTTAATTATTATTATTATTATTATTATTCTGCCGTAAAACGCATCGTGCAGCCCAAACCGTAAGGGCTAGAGCATTGAAACTTTGCCAGATGGTAGTACAAAAATCGAGGAGAGGTTCAGAGATTATGACCCCGATTGGCCCATAGGTGGCGCTATAGCAACCAAAAGCGCGAAACTGCTCATAACTCCTAGACCGTATGTCGCAGACTCAAGTGTCTTATATCATTGGAAAGCTGGACGCCTGACGAACAAAACGTATATCTCCGATTTCATTTCCGTCATGATAGATTTTCCGCCATTTTGAATTTTGTCGAAAATCTACTTTTGCGAACTAGTCCCTGGTTTTTTGCCCGATCGGAGCCAAACCAGTGCAGAAATGTTCTCTGGAGTCTGAAGATCAATAATTATCGAAAAAATGTTGAAATTTCGATTCATGGACGCTAGGGGGCGCAAAATAATCGTTGTGGGAGGAGCCTATTTTACTAAAATGGCTATAACTTAAAAAGTAAATAAGATAGCTTCACCAAACTCGGTACACATGTGTATGGGTTCATTCTGGGGTCACAGTAAAAAAATCGCGACGATTGAACACTAGGTGGCGCTATAACATGAAAAAAACATGAAAAGGGCTATAACCACCTGACCGTTAGTCCGATTGACGGGAAAATTGGTATGCAGTGTCTTGGTCCAAGGTGCCATGTATGTCTATGAGGACATTGGCGTATCTCAAAAAACATGGCCGCCATTGGCCAATGAAGTTGAGCACCTATTAGACAAGGTTAACGGAGGCCGATCGGAACGAAACTCGATGGGCATGTTCGACTCATGGCCCTAGAGGTCTGTAAGAATTTTGAAAGAAATCGGCCACTAGTTGGCGCTAACGAGTTTTTTGGCTCTGTAATCACGTGGTGTTACACTTATCGTCACAAAAAGCATATCATTTGATATATCTGCTCATGCTGAACAACTTTGCCTCAAGAACCATTTCTGTCAATCAAACCGTTCATTAAATATTCATGAATATGTTTAAAACCTACTTTTGCGAACTAGTCCTAGGTTTTTTGCCCGATCGGAACCAGACCAGTCTAGGACAATTCTCTGGACTCTCTAGATCAATAATTATCAAAAAAAAGTTGAACTTTTGCATTTGGATGGCTGTAATAGGATCATTTATAAAATGGGCATGGAAAAATACATTAAAAAGCCTATAAATCCTAAATAAAAACCCAGAACTTCACAAAAATTGGTGAACTTATGTGACATAACATCATTAACAAGCATGCAAAATTTCATGGAGATCGGACGATAGGTGGCGCTATAACTGTTAAAAATCTTTAAAACCATATATTTCCTATGGTAAACTGCCTGTATTGACTGTAAATGGTCTTTTCCATCTCTGAATATATAATTTTCATATCATAATGTTAAAAACTAGTGCAATACAATTCTCTGGACTCACTAGAACAATAATTGTCAGAAAAAGTTGAACTACTTCATTTGGGTAGCTATAATAGGTTCACTTCAAAATGTGGCCTTTACCAAGTGTCCCCGAAAGCCTATATCTCTTTAATGAATGTTCAAACCTTCTTAAAAACAAGTCAGAACATGTGAAATATCACTCTGAACATGCATGAAAATTTTCAGACAGATCTGACAAAATTTGCCTCTATAACAGTTAAAAAGGTGAAAATGATATGAATATAATGACATATTAAGCCAAGAAGTGGTATTTTACTGCCCCCTGCTGTTTAAAATAGTCATGTTGTCATATTGTTCTATAATTTATATTTAGACTTTATAAAATCACTATTTTAACATTTACAATTACATTTAGTCAAAAATCCATCTGTTAAATTATTAGTATTGACAGTTTGATCACATCATATATTTCAAATGTCTGTATCTACAATATAATGTGTGTGTGTAGTCTTAGGTTTCTGAATAAATTCTGAATGATCTGATTAATAGCTTACAAAGACTTTGTGAAATGTTTATAGACCATTCAAATATATTTTCATAATGACATATCCCAATAGCATTGAAAAAACAACATTTGTCTTGTGTGTGTGTGTGTGTGTGTGTGTTAACATGCATTATGGATTTAAAATGGAAAAACTGGTTTGCTTTAGTGCAGAAAAATGGTGAAAATCAAGAAGTTTAAAGTGAAAGTGAGCCAATATGTGGTCTTCTACTGCCCTCTGCTGGCCATTCTACTTATTAATGTCTACCCACATATGCTTTTGCATTCATTAGACACTAAAAATCACTTATATAACAATAAAACACTAAAAAATCACTTATATAACAATTACTATTGTAGCACAATCATATTTTGTCAGAGTTTATCACTTCATTTTTACTGATACTTCACATAATTGCTAGCAATGTGGTAAATCATGGTTAAATCACACTAAAAACATGGTAAATCAATAAATGATACTAGAATGTGGTGTATCAAGGTAAATCATACTACAATCCTGGTACATCATTCTAGAACATAGTATATCATGGTACATCATGCTAGAACATGGTAAATCATGGTAAACTATGCTAGAACAGGGTAAATCATGGTAAACTATGATAAATCATGATAAACTATGGTAATCCATGCTAGAATCACAGTAAACAATGGTAAATCATACTAGAATGTAGTATATCATGGTAAATTATGCTAGAATATGGCAAATCATGCTAGAATCATAGTAAATAATACTAGAATGTGCTAAATTGTTGTGGGAGGAGCCTATTTTACTAAAATGGCTATAACTCAAGAAGTAAATGAGATATCTTCACCAAACTCAGTACACATGTGTATGGGTTCAATTTGAGGTCACAGTAAACAATTCTATGGAGATCGGACCATAGGTGGCGCTATAACTGTTAAAAAGCTTTAAAACCATATATATCCCATGGTAAACTGCCTGTATTGGCTGTAAATGGTCTTTTCCATCTATTATGTCCGTGGTTACATGCTTGCTAAATAAATCTTAACTTTTGATGCTTTTGTGCTTAAATGCTTAAAAGGCTTTAACTGCTTGAACCCCGATAAATGCTGCTTGCAGCTTTAATTAGGGGTTCAAGCACGAAGTGCTGAAACCCTATTGTAATTGTACTGATTTTTAGGGGTTCAAGCACGAAGTGCTGAAACCCTATTGTAATTGTGCTGATTTTTATTAGGGGTTCAAGCACGAAGTGCTGAAACCCTATTGTAATTGTGCTGATTTTTATTATTATTATTAGGGGTTCAAGCACGAAGTGCTGAAACCCTATTGTAATTGTGCTGATTTTTATTATTATTATTATTATTATTATTCTGCCGTAAAACGCATCGTGCAGCCCAAACCGTAAGGGCTAGAGCTTTGAAACTTTGCCATATGGTAGTACAAAAATCGAGGAGAGGTTATCAAATTATGACCCCGATTGGCCCATAGGTGGCGCTATAGCAACCAAAAGCGCGAAACTGCTCATAACTCCTAGACCGTAAGTCATAGACTCAAGTGTCTTATATCATTGGAAAGCTGGACGCCTGACGAACAAAACGTATATCTCCGATTTTATTTCCGCCATGATAGATTTTCCGCCATTTTGAATTTTGTCGAAAATCTACTTTTGCGAACTAGTCCCTGGTTTTTTGCCCGATCGGAACCAAACCAGTGCAGAATTGTTCTCTGGAGTCTGAATATCAATAATTATCAAAAAAAAGTTGAAATTTCGATTCACGGTCGCTAGGGGGTGCAAAATTAACGTTGTGGGAGGAGCCTATTTTACTAAAATGGCTATAACTCCAGAAGTAAAAGAGGTATTTTAACCAAACCTGGTACACATGTGTAAGACGTCAATATGAGGTCACGGTAAAAAAATCGCGGCGATTGGTCACATGGTGGTGCTATAACATGAAAAAAACATAAAACAGGCTATAACCACCTGACCGTTAGTCCGATTGACTTGAAAATTGGTATGCAGTGTCTTGGTCCAAGGTGCCATGTATGTCTATGAGGACATTGGTGTATCTCAAAAAACATGGCCGCCATCGGCCAATGAAGTTTGAGCACCTATTAGACAAGGTTAACGGAGGCCTATCGGAACGAAACTCGGTGGGCATGTTCGACTCATGGCCCTAGAGGTCTGTAAGAATTTTAAAAGAAATCGGCCACTAGTTGGCGCTAACGAGTTTTATGGCTCTGTAATCACGTGGTGTTACACTTATTGTCACAAAATGCATACCATTTGATAGATCTCCTCTTGTTGAACAACTTTGCCTCAAGAACCATTGCTGTCAATCAAACCGTTCATTAAATATTCGTAATTATGTTAAAAACCTACTTTTGCGAACTAGTCCTAGGTTTTTCGCCCGATCAGAACCAAACGAGTCTAGGACAATTCTATGGACTCTCAAGATCAATAATTATCAAAAAAAAGTTGAACTTTTGCATTTTTCGCATGGGTATATTGGGTCATAAAGAAAATGGGCGTGGCAAAATGCACTCAAAAGCCTATAAATCCTAAACGAAAACTCAGAACTTCACGAAAATTGGTGAGCTTATGTGCCATAACATCATTAACAAGCATGCAAAATTTCATGGAGATCGGACTATAGATGGTGCTATAACTGTTAAAAAGCTTTAAAAAACACATATTTCCTATGGTAAATTGCCTGTATTGGCTGTAAATGGACTTTTCCATCTATTATTTCAGTGGTTAAAAGCTTTCTAAATAAATCTTAATGTCTTAAATGCTTATGTGCCTAAAGGCCTTAAATGCTTGAACCCCGATAAATGCTGCTTGCAGCTTTAATTATTATTATTATTCTGCCGTAAAACGCATCGTGCAGCCCAAACCGTAAGGGCTAGAGCTTTGAAACTTTGCCATATGGTAGTACAAAAATCGAGGAGAGGTTCAGAGATTATGACCCCGATTGGCCCATAGGTGGCGCTATAGCAACCAAAAGCGCGAAACTGCTCATAACTCCTAGACCGTATGTCGCAGACTCAAGTGTCTTATATCATTGGAAAGCTGGACGCCTGACGAACAAAACGTATATCTCCGATTTCATTTCCGTCATGATAGATTTTCCGCCATTTTGAATTTTGTCGAAAATCTACTTTTGCGAACTAGTCCCTGGTTTTTTGCCCGATCGGAGCCAAACCAGTGCAGAAATGTTCTCTGGAGTCTGAAGATCAATAATTATCGAAAAAATGTTGAAATTTCGATTCATGGACGCTAGGGGGCGCAAAATAATCGTTGTGGGAGGAGCCTATTTTACTAAAATGGCTATAACTTAAAAAGTAAATAAGATAGCTTCACCAAACTCGGTACACATGTGTATGGGTTCATTCTGGGGTCACAGTAAAAAAATCGCGACGATTGAACACTAGGTGGCGCTATAACATGAAAAAAACATGAAAAGGGCTATAACCACCTGACCATTAGTCCGATTGACTTGAAAATTGGTATGCAGTGTCTTGGTCCAAGGTGCCATGTATGTCTATGAGGACATTGGCGTATCTCAAAAAACATGGCCGCCATTGGCCAATGAAGTTGAGCACCTATTAGACAAGGTTAACGGAGGCCGATCGGAACGAAACTCGATGGGCATGTTCGACTCATGGCCCTAGAGGTCTGTAAGAATTTTGAAAGAAATCGGCCACTAGTTGGCGCTAACGAGTTTTTTGGCTCTGTAATCACGTGGTGTTACACTTATCGTCACAAAAAGCATATCATTTGATATATCTGCTCATGCTGAACAACTTTGCCTCAAGAACCATTTCTGTCAATCAAACAGTTAATTAAATATTCATGAATATGTTAAAAACCTACTTTTGCGAACTAGTCCCTGGTTTTTCGCCCGATCGGAACCAAACCAGTCTAGGACAATTCTCTGGACTCTCTAGATCAATAATTATCAAAAAAAGTTGAACTTTTGCATTTGGATGGCTGTAATAGGGTCATTTATAAAATGGGCGGGGCAAAATAAATAAAAAAGCCTATAAATCATAAATAAAAACTCAGAACTTCACAAAAATTGGTGAACATATGTGAAATAACATCATTAACAAGCATGCCAAATTTTATGGAGATCGGACCAAAGGTGGCGCTATAACTGTTAAAAGCTTTAAAACCATATATTTCCTATGGTAAATGGTCTTTTTCATCTATTATGTCAGTAGTTACATGCTTGCTAAATAAATCTTAATAACTTTTGATGCTTTTATGCTTAAAGGCCTTAAAGGCCTTAATTGCTTGAACCCCGATAAACGCTGCTTGCAGCTTTAATTAGGGGTTCAAGCACGAAGTGCTGAAACCCTATTGTAATTGTGCTGATTTTTATTATTATTATTATTATTATTATTCTGCCGTAAAACGCATCGTGCAGCCCAAACCGTAAGGGCTAGAGCTTTGAAACTTTGCCATATGGTAGTACAAAAATCGAGGAGAGGTTATCAAATTATGACCCCGATTGGCCCATAGGTGGCGCTATAGCAACCAAAAGCGCGAAACTGCTCATAACTCCTAGACCGTAAGTCATAGACTCAAGTGTCTTATATCATTGGAAAGCTGGACGCCTGACGAACAAAACGTATATCTCCGATTTTATTTCCGCCATGATAGATTTTCCGCCATTTTGAATTTTGTCGAAAATCTACTTTTGCGAACTAGTCCCTGGTTTTTTGCCCGATCGGAACCAAACCAGTGCAGAATTGTTCTCTGGAGTCTGAATATCAATAATTATCAAAAAAAAGTTGAAATTTCGATTCACGGTCGCTAGGGGGTGCAAAATTAACGTTGTGGGAGGAGCCTATTTTACTAAAATGGCTATAACTCCAGAAGTAAAAGAGGTATTTTAACCAAACCTGGTACACATGTGTAAGACGTCAATATGAGGTCACGGTAAAAAAATCGCGGCGATTGGTCACATGGTGGCGCTATAACATGAAAAAAACATAAAACAGGCTATAACCACCTGACCGTTAGTCCGATTGACTTGAAAATTGGTATGCAGTGTCTTGGTCCAAGGTGCCATGTATGTCTATGAGGACATTGGTGTATCTCAAAAAACATGGCCGCCATCGGCCAATGAAGTTTGAGCACCTATTAGACAAGGTTAACGGAGGCCTATCGGAACGAAACTCGGTGGGCATGTTCGACTCATGGCCCTAGAGGTCTGTAAGAATTTTAAAAGAAATCGGCCACTAGTTGGCGCTAACGAGTTTTATGGCTCTGTAATCACGTGGTGTTACACTTATTGTCACAAAATGCATACCATTTGATAGATCTCCTCTTGTTGAACAACTTTGCCTCAAGAACCATTGCTGTCAATCAAACCGTTCATTAAATATTCGTAATTATGTTAAAAACCTACTTTTGCGAACTAGTCCTAGGTTTTTCGCCCGATCAGAACCAAACGAGTCTAGGACAATTCTATGGACTCTCAAGATCAATAATTATCAAAAAAAAGTTGAACTTTTGCATTTTTCGCATGGGTATATTGGGTCATAAAGAAAATGGGCGTGGCAAAATGCACTCAAAAGCCTATAAATCCTAAACAAAAACTCAGAACTTCACGAAAATTGGTGAGCTTATGTGCCATAACATCATTAACAAGCATGCAAAATTTCATGGAGATCGGACTATAGATGGTGCTATAACTGCTAAAAAGCTTTAAAAAACACATATTTCCTATGGTAAATTGCCTGTATTGGCTGTAAATGGACTTTTCCATCTATTATTTCAGTGGTTAAAAGCTTTCTAAATAAATCTTAATGTCTTAAATGCTTATGTGCCTAAAGGCCTTAAATGCTTGAACCCCGATAAATGCTGCTTGCAGCTTTAATTATTATTATTATTATTATTATTCTGCCGTAAAACGCATCGTGCAGCCCAAACCGTAAGGGCTAGAGCTTTGAAACTTTGCCATATGGTAGTACAAAAATCGAGGAGAGGTTATCAAATTATGACCCCGATTGGCCCATAGGTGGCGCTATAGCAACCAAAAGCGCGAAACTGCTCATAACTCCTAGACCGTAAGTCATAGACTCAAGTGTCTTATATCATTGGAAAGCTGGACGCCTGACGAACAAAACGTATATCTCCGATTTTATTTCCGCCATGATAGATTTTCCGCCATTTTGAATTTTGTCGAAAATCTACTTTTGCGAACTAGTCCCTGGTTTTTTGCCCGATCGGAACCAAACCAGTGCAGAATTGTTCTCTGGAGTCTGAATATCAATAATTATCAAAAAAAAGTTGAAATTTCGATTCACGGTCGCTAGGGGGTGCAAAATTAACGTTGTGGGAGGAGCCTATTTTACTAAAATGGCTATAACTCCAGAAGTAAAAGAGGTATTTTAACCAAACCTGGTACACATGTGTAAGACGTCAATATGAGGTCACGGTAAAAAAATCGCGGCGATTGGTCACATGGTGGCGCTATAACATGAAAAAAACATAAAACAGGCTATAACCACCTGACCGTTAGTCCGATTGACTTGAAAATTGGTATGCAGTGTCTTGGTCCAAGGTGCCATGTATGTCTATGAGGACATTGGTGTATCTCAAAAAACATGGCCGCCATCGGCCAATGAAGTTTGAGCACCTATTAGACAAGGTTAACGGAGGCCTATCGGAACGAAACTCGGTGGGCATGTTCGACTCATGGCCCTAGAGGTCTGTAAGAATTTTAAAAGAAATCGGCCACTAGTTGGCGCTAACGAGTTTTATGGCTCTGTAATCACGTGGTGTTACACTTATTGTCACAAAATGCATACCATTTGATAGATCTCCTCTTGTTGAACAACTTTGCCTCAAGAACCATTGCTGTCAATCAAACCGTTCATTAAATATTCGTAATTATGTTAAAAACCTACTTTTGCGAACTAGTCCTAGGTTTTTCGCCCGATCAGAACCAAACGAGTCTAGGACAATTCTATGGACTCTCAAGATCAATAATTATCAAAAAAAAGTTGAACTTTTGCATTTTTCGCATGGGTATATTGGGTCATAAAGAAAATGGGCGTGGCAAAATGCACTCAAAAGCCTATAAATCCTAAACGAAAACTCAGAACTTCACGAAAATTGGTGAGCTTATGTGCCATAACATCATTAACAAGCATGCAAAATTTCATGGAGATCGGACTATAGATGGTGCTATAACTGTTAAAAAGCTTTAAAAAACACATATTTCCTATGGTAAATTGCCTGTATTGGCTGTAAATGGACTTTTCCATCTATTATTTCAGTGGTTAAAAGCTTTCTAAATAAATCTTAATGTCTTAAATGCTTATGTGCCTAAAGGCCTTAAATGCTTGAACCCCGATAAATGCTGCTTGCAGCTTTAATTATTATTATTATTATTATTATTCCGCCGTAAAACGCATCGTGCAGCCCAAACCGTAAGGGCTAGAGCTTTGAAACTTTGCCAGATGGTAGTACAAAAATCGAGGAGAGGTTATCAAATTATATCCTCGATTGGCCCATAGGTGGTGCTATAACAACCAAAAGCGCGAAAGTGGTCATAACTCCTGGACCGTATGTTGTAGACACAAGTGTCTTATATCATTGGAAAGCTGGTCGTCTGACGAACAAAACGTATATCTCCGATTTCATTTCCGTCATGATAGATTTTCCGCCATTTTGAATTTTGTCGAAAACCTACTTTTGCGAACTAGTCCCTGGTTTTTTGCTCGATCGGAACCAAACCAGTGCAGAATTGTTCTCTGGAGACTGAAGATCAATAATTATTGAAAAAAAGTTGAAATTTCGATTCAGGTTCGCTAGGGGGCGCAAAATTAACGTTGTGGGCGGAGCCTATTTTACTAAAATGGCTATAACTCCAGAAGTAAATGAGGTATTTTCACCAAACTTGGTACACATATGTAAGAGGTCAATCTGAGGACACGGTAAAAAAATCGCGGCGATTGGCCACATGGTGGCGCTATAACATGAAAAAAACATAAAACAGGCTATAACCACCTGACCGTTAGTCCGATTGACTTGAAAATTGGTATGCAGTGTCTTGGTCCAAGGTGCCATGTATGTCTATGAGGACATTGGTGTATCTCAAAAAACATGGCCGCCATTGGCCAATGAAGTTGAGCACCTATTAGACAAGGTTAACGGAGGCCGATCGGAACGAAACTCGGTGGGCATGTTTGACTCATGGCCCTAGAGGTCTGTAAGAATTTTGAAAGAAATCGGCCACTAGTTGGCGCTAACGAGTTTTATGGCTCTGTAATCACGTGGTGTTAGATATATTGTCACAAAATGCATATCATTTGATAGATCTGCTCATGCTGAACAACTTTGCCTCTAGAACCATTGCTGTCAATCAAACCGTTCATTAAATATTCATGAATATGTTAAAAACCTACTTTTGCGAACTAGTCCCTGGTTTTTTGCCCGATCGGAACCAGACCAGTCTAGGACAATTCTATGGACTCTCTAGATCAATAATTATCAAAAAAAAGTTGAACTTTTGTATTTGTATGGCTGTAATAGGGTCATTTATAAAATGGGTGTGGCAAAATACACTCAAAAGCCTATAAATCCTAAATGAAAACTCAGAACTTCACAAAAATTGGTGAGCATATGTGTCATAACATCACAAACAAGCTTGCAAAATTTTATGGAGATTGGACAATAGTTGGCGCTATAACTGTTAAAAAGCTTTAAAACCATATATTTCCTATGGTAAACTGCCTGTATTGGCTGTAAATGGTCTTTTCCATGTCTGATCATATAATTTTCATATCATAATGTTCAAAACTAGTGCAATACAATTCTCTGGACTCACTAGATCAATAATTGTCAGAAAAAGTTGAACTACTTCATTTGGATAGCTATAATAGGTTCACTTCAAAATCTGGCCTTTACCAAGTGTCCCCGAAAGCCTATATCTCTTTAATCAATGCTCAGACCTTCTTAAAAACAAGTCAGAACGTGTGAAATATCACCCTGAACAAGCATGAAAATTTTCAGACAGATCGGACAAAATTTGCCTCTATAACAGTTAAAAAGGTGAAAATGATATGATTTAATGGCATGTTAAGCCAATAAGTGGTATTTTACTGCCCCCTGCTGTTTAAAATAGTCATTTTCTCATATTGGTATTGGTATCAGCCATGGTAAATCATGATAAATGATGGTGTGTGTGTGTGTGTGTGTGTGTGTGTGTGTGTGTGTGTGTGTGTGTGTGTGTGTGTGTGTGTGTGTGTGTGTGTGTGTGTGTGTGTGTGTGTGTGTGTGGTACAAATATAACAAAGGTTTTATTTTCCAACATGAAAACAAACATAACAGAGTGCTAGTGCACAAACAATAACCGACAATGATAATGGATGAGAGGGGAACTTAAATACACAGATCAAGACAAGGACAACAGGTGACGGTTATGATGATGAGGAGCAGGTGATGATGAGGAGGGTGATGAGGAGCAGGTGCAGGTGATGACGACAGATGGTGAATGTGATGAAGACAGAAGGTGAATGTGATGAAGGTGAATGTGACACCAATATCACTGAAACATTTGTGTGTGTGTGTGTGTGTGTGTGTGTGTGTGTGTGTGTGTGTGTGTGTGTGTGTGTAGCATTATTGTGTGTAGCATATGTAGCAAGTATGCATTATTGAGTTAACATGGAAACACTGGTTTGCTTTAGTGCAGAAAACTGGTCAAAATCATGAGGTTTAAAGTGAAAGTGAGCCAATAAGTGGTCTTCTACTGCCCTCTGCTGGCCATTCTACTTATTAATTAAATTTTTCCACATGTGCTTGCATTTATACTTGAATACACACTAAAAATCACTTATATAGCAATAACTATTATAACACAATCATATTTTGTCAGTGTTAATCACTTTATTTGCACTGACACTTCAAATAATTGCTAGTAATGTGGTAAATCATGGTAAATCATGGTTAACTATGCTGTGTGTGTGTGTGTGTGTGTGTGTGTGTGTGTGTGTGTGTGTGTGTGTGTGTGTGTGTGTGTGTGTGTGTGTGTGTGTGTGTGTGTAAGCATGCATTGAGTTAACATGGATAAACTGGTTTGCTTTAGTGCAGAAAACTGGTTTAAAGTGAAAGTGAGCCAATAAGTGGTCTTCTACTGCCCTCTGCTGGCCATTCTACTTATTAATGAAATATTTCAACATGTGCTTGCATTCATACTTGAATACACACTAAAAAAATCACTTATATAGCAATAACTATTATAACACAATCATATTTTGTCAGTGTTAATCACTTTATTTGCACTGACACTTCAAATAATTGCTAGTAATGTGATAAATCAGGCTAGAAACATGGTAAATCAAAGTAAATAATACTAGATTGTCGTTTATCTCCTGGTAAATAATACTAGAACGTGGTATATCATGGTAAATCATGGTTAACTATGCTGTGTGTGTATGTGTGTGTGTGTGTGTGTATGTGTGTGTGTGTGTGTGTGTGTGTGTGTGTGTGTGTGTGTGTGTGTGTGTGTGTGTAAGCATGCATTGAGTTAACATGGAAAAACTGGTTTGCTTTAGTGCAGAAAACTGGTTTAAAGTGAAAGTGAGCCAATAAGTGGTCTTCTAGTGCCCTCTGCTGGCCATTCTACTTAATAATGAAATATTTTACATGTGCTTTTGCATTCATACTTGGACACACACTAAAAATCACGTATATAACTAACTATTATAACACAATAATATTTTGTCAGTGTTCATCACCTCATTTGCACTGACACTTCACATATTTGCTAGTAATGTGGTTAATCATGCTAGAAACATTGTAAATCATAGTAAATAATACTGAAATGAGGTGTATCAAGGTAAATCATGCTAGAATCCTAATAAATCATTCTGGAACATGGTATATGATAGTAAATCATGCTAGAATCATATTAAATAATTCTAGAATGTGGCAAATCGTTGTGGGAGGAGCCTATTTTACTCAAATGGCTATAACTCAAGAAGTAAATGAGATATCTTCACCAAACTCAGTACACATGTGTATGGGTTCAATTTGAGGTCACAGTAAACAATTCTATGGAGATCGGAGCATAGGTGGCGCTATAACTGTTAAAAAGCTTTAAAACCATATATATCCCATGGCAAATTGCCTGTATTGGCTGTAAATGGTCTTTTCCATCTATTATGTCAGTGGTTACATGCTTGCTAAATAAATCTTAATAACTTTTGATGCTTTTGTGCTTAAATGCCTTAAAGGCCTTAACTGCTTGAACCCCGATAAATGCTGCTTGCAGCTTTAATTATTATTATTATTATTATTATTCTCCCCTAAAACGCATCGTGCAGCCCAAACCGTAAGAGCTGGAACCTTGAAACTTGGCCAAATGGTAGTCCTCAATTTGGGGAGAACCTATCAAAGTATGACCCAGATTGGCCCATAGGTGGCGCTATAGCGACCAAAAGCGCGAAACTGCTCATAACTCCTAGACCGTATGTCGTAGACTCAAGTGTCCTATATCATTGGAAAGCTGGACGCCTGAAGGTCAAAACGTATATCTCCGATTTTATTTCAGGTATGCAAATTTTTCCGCCATTTTGAATTTTGTCAAAAACCTACTTTTGCGAACTAGTCCCTGGTTTTTCGCCCGATCGGAACCAAACCAGTGCAGAAATGTTCTTTGGAGTCTGAAGATCAATAATTATCGAAAAAAAGTCGAAATTTCGATTCCTGGTCGCTAGCGGGTGATAAATTAATGTTGTGGGAGGAGCCTATTTTACTAAAATGGCTATAACTCGAAAAGGAAATGAGATATCTTCACCAAACTTGGTACACATGTGTAAGAGTTCAATTTGGGGTCATAGTAAAAAAATTTCGACGATTGATCACATGGTGGCGCTATAACATGAAAAAAACATGAAAAGGGCTATGACCACGTGACCGTTTGTCCGATTGACTTGAAAATTGGTATGCAGTGTCTTGGTCCAAGGTGCCATGTATGTCTATGAGGACATTGGCGTACCTCGAAAAACATGACAGCCATCGACCAATGAATTTTGAGCACCTATTAGACAAGGTTAACGGAGGCCGATCGGAACGATACTCGATGGGCATGTTCAACTCATGGCCCTAGAGGTCTGTAAGAATTTTGAAAGAAATCGGCCACTAGTTGGCGCTAACGAGTTTTATGGCTCTGTAATCACGTGGTGTTACACTTATTGTCACAAAATGCATATCATTTGATAGATCTGCTCATGCTGAACAACTTTGCCTCAAGAACCATTGCTGTCAATCAAACCGTTCATTAAATATTCGCAATTATGTTAAAAACCTACTTTTGCGAACTAGTCCTAGGTTTTTTGCCCGATCGGAACAAAACCAGTCTAGGGTAATTCTCTGGACTCTCTAGATCAATAATTATCAAAAAAAAGTTCAACTTTAGCATTTTTCGCATGGGTATATTGGGTCATAATGAAAATGGGCGTGGCAAAATGCATTTAAAAGCCTATAAATCCTAAACGAAAACTCAGAACTTCACAAAAATTGGTGAGCATATGTACCATAACAGTCTAAACAAGCATGTAAAATTTCATGAAGATCGTACGATAGGTGGCGCTATAACTGTTAAAAAGCTTTGAAAACCATATATTTCCTATGGTAAATTGCCTGTTTTGGCTGTAAATGGTCTTTTCCATCTATTATTTCAGTGGTTAAAAGCTTTACAAATAAAACTTAATGTCTTAAATGCTTATGTGCTTAAAGGCCTTAAATGCTTGAACCCCGATAAATGCTGCTTGCAGCTTTAATTATTATTATTATTATTATTCTGCCGTAAAACGCATCGTGCAGCCCAAACCGTAAGGGCTAGAGCTTTGAAACTTTGCCATATGGTAGTACAAAAATCGAGGAGAGGTTATCAAATTATGACCCCGATTGGCCCATAGGTGGCGCTATAGCAACCAAAAGCGCGAAACTGCTCATAACTCCTAGACCGTAAGTCATAGACTCAAGTGTCTTATATCATTGGAAAGCTGGACGCCTGACGAACAAAACGTATATCTCCGATTTTATTTCCGCCATGATAGATTTTCCGCCATTTTGAATTTTGTCGAAAATCTACTTTTGCGAACTAGTCCCTGGTTTTTTGCCCGATCGGAACCAAACCAGTGCAGAATTGTTCTCTGGAGTCTGAATATCAATAATTATCAAAAAAAAGTTGAAATTTCGATTCACGGTCGCTAGGGGGTGCAAAATTAACGTTGTGGGAGGAGCCTATTTTACTAAAATGGCTATAACTCCAGAAGTAAAAGAGGTATTTTAACCAAACCTGGTACACATGTGTAAGACGTCAATATGAGGTCACGGTAAAAAAATCGCGGCGATTGGTCACATGGTGGCGCTATAACATGAAAAAAACATAAAACAGGCTATAACCACCTGACCGTTAGTCCGATTGACTTGAAAATTGGTATGCAGTGTCTTGGTCCAAGGTGCCATGTATGTCTATGAGGACATTGGTGTATCTCAAAAAACATGGCCGCCATCGGCCAATGAAGTTTGAGCACCTATTAGACAAGGTTAACGGAGGCCTATCGGAACGAAACTCGGTGGGCATGTTCGACTCATGGCCCTAGAGGTCTGTAAGAATTTTAAAAGAAATCGGCCACTAGTTGGCGCTAACGAGTTTTATGGCTCTGTAATCACGTGGTGTTACACTTATTGTCACAAAATGCATACCATTTGATAGATCTCCTCTTGTTGAACAACTTTGCCTCAAGAACCATTGCTGTCAATCAAACCGTTCATTAAATATTCGTAATTATGTTAAAAACCTACTTTTGCGAACTAGTCCTAGGTTTTTCGCCCGATCAGAACCAAACGAGTCTAGGACAATTCTATGGACTCTCAAGATCAATAATTATCAAAAAAAAGTTGAACTTTTGCATTTTTCGCATGGGTATATTGGGTCATAAAGAAAATGGGCGTGGCAAAATGCACTCAAAAGCCTATAAATCCTAAACGAAAACTCAGAACTTCACGAAAATTGGTGAGCTTATGTGCCATAACATCATTAACAAGCATGCAAAATTTCATGGAGATCGGACTATAGATGGTGCTATAACTGTTAAAAAGCTTTAAAAAACACATATTTCCTATGGTAAATTGCCTGTATTGGCTGTAAATGGACTTTTCCATCTATTATTTCAGTGGTTAAAAGCTTTCTAAATAAATCTTAATGTCTTAAATGCTTATGTGCCTAAAGGCCTTAAATGCTTGAACCCCGATAAATGCTGCTTGCAGCTTTAATTATTAGGGGTTCAAGCACGAAGTGCTGAAACCCTATTGTAATTGTGCTGATTTTTATTATTAGGGGTTCAAGCACGAAGTGCTGAAACCCTATTGTAATTGTGCTGATTTTTATTATTATTATTATTATTATTATTCTGCCGTAAAACGCATCGTGCAGCCCAAACCGTAAGGGCTAGAGCTTTGAAACTTTGCCATATGGTAGTACAAAAATCGAGGAGAGGTTATCAAATTATGACCCCGATTGGCCCATAGGTGGCGCTATAGCAACCAAAAGCGCGAAACTGCTCATAACTCCTAGACCGTAAGTCATAGACTCAAGTGTCTTATATCATTGGAAAGCTGGACGCCTGACGAACAAAACGTATATCTCCGATTTTATTTCCGCCATGATAGATTTTCCGCCATTTTGAATTTTGTCGAAAATCTACTTTTGCGAACTAGTCCCTGGGTTTTCGCCCGATCGGAAACAAACCAGTGCAGAATTGTTCTATGGAGTCTGAAGATCAATAATTATCGAAAAAAAGTTGAAATTTCGATTCATGGTTGCTAGGGGGTGCAAAATTAACGTTGTGGGAGGAGCCTATTTTACTAAAATGGCTATAACTCCAGAAGTAAAAGAGGTATTTTAACCAAACTTGGTACACATGTGTAAGAGGTCAATCTGAGGTCACAGTAAAAAAATCGCGGCGATTGGCCACATGGTGGCGCTATAACATGAAAAAAACATAAAACAGGCTATAACCACCTGACCGTTAGTCCGATTGACTTGAAAATTGGTATGCAGTGTCTTGGTCCAAGGTGCCATGTATGTCTATGAGGACATTGGCGTATCTCAAAAAACATGGCCGCCATCGGCCAATGAAGTTTGAGCACCGATTAGACAAGGTTAACGGAGGCCGATCGGAACGAAACTCGATGGGCATGTTCGTCTTATGGCCCTAGAGGTCTGTAAGAATTTTGAAAGAAATCAGCCACTAGTTGGCGCTAACGAGTTTTATGGCTCTGTAATCACGTGGTGTTACACTCATCCACACAATATGCATATCATTTGATAGATCTGCTCATGCTGAACAACTTTGCCTCAAGAACCATTGCTGTCAATCAAACCGTTCATTAAATATTCACGAATATGTCTAAAACCTACTTTTGCGAACTAGTCCTAGGTTTTTCGCCCGATCTGAACCAGACCAGTCTAGGACAATTCTCTGGACTCTCTAGATCAATAATTATCAAAAAAAAGTTGAACTTTTGCATTTGGATGGCTGTAATAGGGTCATTTATAAAATGGGCGTGGCAAAATACAGTCAAAAGCCTATAAATCATAAATGAAAATGCAGAACTTCACAAAAATTGGTCAGCATATGTGACATAACATCATTAACAAGCATGCAAAATTTTATGGAGATCGGACGATAGGTGGCGCTATAACTGTTAAAAAGCTTTAAAACCATATATTTCCTATGGTAAACTGCCTGTATTGGCTGTAAATGGTCTTTTCCATCTCTGATCATATAATTTTCATATCATAATGTTCAAAACTAGTGCAATACAATTCTCTGGACTCACTAGATCAATAATTGTCAGAAAAAGTTGAACTACTTCATTTGGATAGCTATAATAGGTTCACTTCATAATGTAGCCTTTACCAAGTGTCCCCGAAAGCCTATATCTCTTTAATGAATTACTCAGACCTTCTTAAAAACAAGTCAGAACATGTGAAATATCACTCTAAACATGCATGAAAATTTTCAGACAGATCGGACAAAATTTGCCTCTATAACAGTTAAAAAGGTGAAAATGATATGAATATAATGGCATGTTAAGCCAATAAGTGATATTTTACTGCCCCCTGCTGTTTAAAATAGGAATTTTGTCATATTGTTCTATAATTTATATTTAGACTTTATAAAATCCCTATTTTAACATTTACAATTACATTTAGTCAAAATCTATCTGTTAAAGTATTAGTACTGACAGTTTGATCACATCATATAGTTCAACTGTCTGTATCTACAACATAATGTGTGTGTAGTCTTAGGTTTCTGAATAAATTCTGAATCGTCTGATTAATAGCTTACAAAGACTTTGTGAAATGTTAATTGACCATTCAAATATATTTTCATAATGACATATCCCAATAGCATTGAAAAAACAACAACAACAACATTTGTCTTTGTGTGTGTGTGTGTGTGTGTGTGTGTGTGTGTGTGTGTGTGTGTGTGTGTGTGTAAGCATGCATTAAGTTAAAATGGTAAAACTGGTTTGCTTTTGTCACAGTTGTGTTCTGTCTGAGTATTGTTGTCTCTGATCACATGTCTTCCTTTGTTCTGTTTTCCCGCCACTCCTTGGTTTCCACGGTAACTGTCATTTAGTGCATCTGTCACACCTGTTTCCTCGTTAGTCTTGTCAGCTGTGTCTTGTTTCCCTGATCAGTTCTCCCATGTATTTAAGCCCTGAGTTTTGCCTTGTTCTTTGTCAGTTCTATGCTGTAATTAGAGTGTGTTGCTGCCTGTTCCGATATCCTGAGTTTAATTCCTATTAAACCTGCATCTTGTATGTTCATCCTTGTCTCCGCGTGCCTTCCTGCAACCATTCCGTGTTTAGCTTTAGTGGAGAAAACTGGTGAAAATAATGAAATTTAAAGTGAACCTGAGCCAATAAGTGGTCTTCTAGTGCCCTCTGCTGGCCATTCTACTTATTAATGAAGTCTTTTCACAGGTGATTTTGCGTCACTCTAGACACTTATAAAATCACTTATATAACAATAACTATTATAACAAAATCATATTTTGTCAGTGTTTATCACTTCATTTGCACTGACACTTCACGTGTTGTAAATCATGGTAAATCACGCTAGAAGCATGGTAAATCATAGTAAATAAATCTAAAATGTGGTGTATCAAGGTAAATCATGCTAGAATCCTGATAAATCATTCTAGAACGTGGTATATTATGGTAAATCATGCTAGAACAGGGTAAATAATGGTAAACCATGGTAAATCATGGTAAACTATGCTAGAACAGGGTAAATCATGGTAAACCATGGTAAATCATGGTAAACCATGGTAAATCATGATAAACTATAGTAAATCATGCTACAATGTGGTATATCATGGTAAATCATGCTAGAACATGGTAAATCAAGGTAAACTAAGATAAATTCATGGTCAACTATGCTAGAACAGGGTAAATCATGGTAAATCATGGTAAATCATGCTAAAACATGGTATTTTCCATCTATGATGTCAGTGGTTACATGCTTGCTAAATAAAACTTGATGTCTTTTGATGTTTTTGTGCTTAAAGGCCTTAAAGGCCTTAACTGCTTGAACCCCGATAAATGCTGCTTGCAGCTTTAATTATTATTAGGGGTTCAAGCACGAAGTGCTGAAACCCTATTGTAATTGTGCTGATTTTTATTATTATTATTATTATTATTATTCTGCCGTAAAACGCATCGTGCAGCCCAAACCGTAAGGGCTAGAGCTTTGAAACTTTGCCATATGGTAGTACAAAAATCGAGGAGAGGTTATCAAATTATGACCCCGATTGGCCCATAGGTGGCGCTATAGCAACCAAAAGCGCGAAACTGCTCATAACTCCTAGACCGTAAGTCATAGACTCAAGTGTCTTATATCATTGGAAAGCTGGACGCCTGACGAACAAAACGTATATCTCCGATTTTATTTCCGCCATGATAGATTTTCCGCCATTTTGAATTTTGTCGAAAATCTACTTTTGCGAACTAGTCCCTGGTTTTTTGCCCGATCGGAACCAAACCAGTGCAGAATTGTTCTCTGGAGTCTGAATATCAATAATTATCAAAAAAAAGTTGAAATTTCGATTCACGGTCGCTAGGGGGTGCAAAATTAACGTTGTGGGAGGAGCCTATTTTACTAAAATGGCTATAACTCCAGAAGTAAAAGAGGTATTTTAACCAAACCTGGTACACATGTGTAAGACGTCAATATGAGGTCACGGTAAAAAAATCGCGGCGATTGGTCACATGGTGGCGCTATAACATGAAAAAAACATAAAACAGGCTATAACCACCTGACCGTTAGTCCGATTGACTTGAAAATTGGTATGCAGTGTCTTGGTCCAAGGTGCCATGTATGTCTATGAGGACATTGGTGTATCTCAAAAAACATGGCCGCCATCGGCCAATGAAGTTTGAGCACCTATTAGACAAGGTTAACGGAGGCCTATCGGAACGAAACTCGGTGGGCATGTTCGACTCATGGCCCTAGAGGTCTGTAAGAATTTTAAAAGAAATCGGCCACTAGTTGGCGCTAACGAGTTTTATGGCTCTGTAATCACGTGGTGTTACACTTATTGTCACAAAATGCATACCATTTGATAGATCTCCTCTTGTTGAACAACTTTGCCTCAAGAACCATTGCTGTCAATCAAACCGTTCATTAAATATTCGTAATTATGTTAAAAACCTACTTTTGCGAACTAGTCCTAGGTTTTTCGCCCGATCAGAACCAAACGAGTCTAGGACAATTCTATGGACTCTCAAGATCAATAATTATCAAAAAAAAGTTGAACTTTTGCATTTTTCGCATGGGTATATTGGGTCATAAAGAAAATGGGCGTGGCAAAATGCACTCAAAAGCCTATAAATCCTAAACAAAAACTCAGAACTTCACGAAAATTGGTGAGCTTATGTGCCATAACATCATTAACAAGCATGCAAAATTTCATGGAGATCGGACTATAGATGGTGCTATAACTGTTAAAAAGCTTTAAAAAACACATATTTCCTATGGTAAATTGCCTGTATTGGCTGTAAATGGACTTTTCCATCTATTATTTCAGTGGTTAAAAGCTTTCTAAATAAATCTTAATGTCTTAAATGCTTATGTGCCTAAAGGCCTTAAATGCTTGAACCCCGATAAATGCTGCTTGCAGCTTTAATTATTATTATTATTCTGCCGTAAAACGCATCGTGCAGCCCAAACCGTAAGAGCTGGAACTTTGAAACTTTGACAGATGGTAGTACAAAAATCGAGGAAAGGTTCAGAGATTATGACCCCGATTGGCCCATAGGTGGCGCTATAACAACCAAAAGCGCGAAACTGCTCATAACTCCTAGACCGTATGTCGTAGACTCAAGTGTCTTATATCATTGGAAAGCTGGATGCCTGACGAACAAAACGTATATCTCCGATTTCATTTCCGCCATGATAGATTTTCCGCCATTTTGAATTTTGTCAAAAATCTACTTTTGCGAACTAGTCCCTGGTTTTTTGCCCGATTGGAACCAAACTAGTGCAGAAATGTTCTCTGGAGACTGAATATCAATAATTATCGAAAAAAAGTGGAAATTTCGATTCACGGTCGCTAAGGGGCGCCAAAACGTACGTTGTGGGAGGGGCCTATTTTACTAAAATGGCTATAACTCCCGATGTAAATGAGGTATCTTCACCAAACTTGGTACACATGTGTATGAGCTTACTCTGGGGTCACAGTAAAAAAATCGCGACGATTGGCCTCATGGTGGCGCTATAAAATGAAAAAAACATAAAACAGGCTATAACCACCTGACCGTTAGTCCGATTGACTTGAAAATTGGTATGCAGTGTCTTGGTCCAAGGTGCCATGTATGTGTATGAGGACATTGGCGTATCTCAAAAAACATGGCCGCCATCGGCCAACGAAGTTTGAGCACCTATTAGACAAGGTTAACGGAGGCCGATCGGAACGAAACTCAATGGGCATGTTCGGCTCATGGCCCTAAAGGTCTGTAAGAATTTTGAAAGAAATCGGCCACTAGTTGGCGCTAACGAGTTTTACGGCTCTGTAATCACGTGGTGTTACAAATATCCACACAATATGCATATCATTTGATAGATCTCCTCATCCTGAACAACTTTGCCTCAAGAACCATTGCTGTCAATCAAACTGTTCATTAATTATTCATTAATATGTTAAAAACCTACTTTTGCGAACTAGTCCTAGGTTTTTTGCCCGATCGGAACCAGACCAGTGTAGGACAATTCTCTGGACTCTCTAGATCAATAATTATCAAAAAAAAGTTGAACTTTTGCATTTGGATGGCTGTAATAGGGTCATTTATAAAACGGGCGTGTCAAAATACATTAAAAAGCCTATAAATCCTAAATAAAAACTCAGAACTTCACAAAAATTGGTCAGCATATGTGACATAACATCATTAACAAGCATGAAAAATTCTATGGAGATCGGACGATAGTTGGCGCTATAACTGTTAAAACGCTTTAAAACCATATATTTCCTATGGTAAATTGCCTGTATTTGCTGTAAATGATGTCTTCTATCTTTTATCATATAATGTTCATATCATAATGTTCAAAACCAGTGCAGCACAATTCTCTGAACTCTCTAGATCAATAATTATCAGAAAAAAAGTTTAACTTCTTCAAATGGTGATTTTATATGAATATAATGACATATTAAGCCAATAAGTGGTATTTTACTGCCCCCTGCTGTCATTTCATCATACTACTCCCTAATATTGTTATAAAATTCATATTTAGACTTTTTAAAATCATTATTTTAACATTTACAATCACATTTTGTCAAAACTCATCTATTGAGTATTACTATTGACAATTGTGTTACACTGAGATATGGAAATGGACGAAAGTAAATGAATGAAATGAAACGAAAGTATAACGGCATTTAAGCCACGCCCCCGAATACAAATCCATTCATAACTCGAAAACGGAAAGTCGTTGCGCGCTCAAATTTTGATGGTGAGGACCTCTCCGGGCTCTTGATCGAAACGTGTCGTCGCGGGCCTCGGGAGCGCGCCCCCCGCGCATCGCGAATCCGCGGGACCCCCGATTTTGAACGGCCATTGCTCCCGACCCAGACCACCCCGAACATTGTGTGAGAGCTCGTTGGAAAGGGCGCGTCCTTGGCTAGCTTCGATTCAAATGTGGTGTTATTTGCCCTGGGCATTCCAGAGATAATAGCCCGAACAGATATGCCTTATAACAGTCATAACTCCCAGCCCCAATCGCCCAAAAACACATTGATGGTCTCATTCAACAGGGCTCCTCAAGCACTATCTATGCTCTGAGTTTCAGAATTTTTCGCTTTTTGGTTCCTGAGATATAAGTAAAAAAACAAATTCCCATTCATTCAAACACTTCAACTGTAAAATGTAAGCTATAATACCACTGTTGTCCACTAGAGGGAGCAGCAGGATTACGCATGATCTTTTAATTCGCTTCAGTATTGGAAATAAACAAATGCTTTAAGAAGCAATCTTTTTTATTATGATGTTTTTTTTTATTATGATATTTGTATATATTTTATTTTTTTTATTATGATTATGAACGGTTTGATTGACATTAGTGATTCTTGAGGCAAAGTTGTTCAAGATGAGGAGATGAAGATATTTTCACAATATCACATCCTAAAAACATTGAAAACATATTTGTCTTTGTGTGTGTGTGTGTGTGTGTGTGTGTGTGGGTTTGTGTGTGTGTCTGTGTGTGTGTGTAAGCATGCTTAATGGAAAGAACATGAAGAAACTGCTTTGTTTTACTGGTGGATAAAAAAGTCTTTCAAATGAAAGTGAGTCAATTAGTGGTCTTCTACTGCCCTCTGCAGGACATTCTACTTAATAAAATATTTTCATCTGTGCTTTTGCATTAGTTTTTGGACTATATCAAATTACTTGCATGAAAATCACCTATTATAACACAGTCATGTTTTGTCAAAGTTTATCACTTCATTTTTACTGAGCTCTCAGTTTGAACAATTCTGCCTCTCAGTGATTAATTTGAAATCTGAAAATGGTGTTATACAGAGGAGATTTGCAATTATCATTTTGTTACCTATCTTTTATTTTAAATATCTCCATCTACAACAAAATGTGTGTGCATGTGTGTGTTCAAGCATGGTTAGTGTATTAAGTATTATTGTTTAAGTATTATTGTTTTCATTTACATTTTAACCACCAGAAGAAGAACACTCATTGGTTCATTCTGCTCACTAAAATATTATTTTTAATTTTTTTTCCATTTGAAATATTGTTTAAACTTAATAAAATCATTAAAATAACATTTCAAATCATATTTTGTCTGTTTATAAATCCCACAGACTCACATTGGCTGCAATACTAATGTTTTTGTAAAACACAGACCTGATAGTCTAATCTGTGTGTATTGTGCATATATTATTGATATTATTACTATTGCAAATCATGTTATTGTAACTCATATCTTAATAGAATATTATTTGTAATTTTAATTCTTTATTTCTTAAGTGTTTTTTTTTATGATTACTACAGATATTATCACCAAAGATATCAACTACACCTTCACTTTTAGTATTGACACGCTGCACACACAGCACAATCACACACTCACTAATGCATTCAAATAAATGTAATCTTACTGTGCTACTTTATTTGTACATGATTAGAATGAACAGAAATCTAAGAATATTTTTCTTCTTTTGTTAAAGCCATTTCAGACTCCAAGTAAGCATTATATTACTAATCATCTATTTTAAAGGTGCCATACAATTGAAAACTGTATTTATCTTGGCATAGTTGAATGATAAGAGTTCTGGACATGGAACTGACATACCGTGAGCCTCAAACACCATTGTTTCCTCCTTCTTGTGTAAATCTCCTGTTTGCAAAAGACCGCTGAAAAATGAGTGAATCCCACCATAACACCGACTGTGACGTTGGAGTCAGGATCATTAATATTTATACCCCCCAAATTTGCATTTTCCAGTCCATGTTCTAGGCCAGGCAGTGTTAATGTGGACCTGCACAGCCGAATCATCAGAAGATCTGCAGGTATTGTGAAGAAGCAAGCAAGGACAATAGTGAAAATGGCAGATCATGGATATAAATGTTATGTCTGAGGCTGTGCTGTGGATTTGAGAACTTTTCATTCCCTTCCCACAAAACTGTCAACAGGCATGGTTGATGTTTACAACAGGATACCTCACCATTTTAATTCAAAGCTGTTAGTTTGCTCTTAACGGAGGCCGATCAGAACGAAACTCGATGGGCATGTTCGACTCGTGGCCCTAGAGGTCTGTAAGAATTTTGAAAAATCAGCCACTAGTTGACGCTAACAGGTTTTACGGCTATGTAATCACGTGATGCATATCATTTGATAGATCTCCTCATACTGAACAACTTTGCCTCAAGAACTACTGCTGTCAATCAATTTGTTCATTAAATACTTGCTATTATGTTAAAAACCTACTTTTGCGAACTAGTCCTAGGTTTTTCGCCCGATCGGAAATATACCAGTGCAGTACAATTCTCTGGAAGCTCTAGATTATTAATTATATAAAAAACTTTAACTTTACCCATTGGGTAGCCATAACAGGATCATTTAGAAAATGGGTATGGCAAAAAACACTCAAAAGCCTGTAAATCCTAAACAAAAACTCAGACAACTCACTAAACTGCCTTATGTGCTTAAAGACCCTAAATGCTTGAACCCCGCTAAATGCTGCTTGCAGCTTTAATTAGGGGTTCAAGCACGAAGTGCTGAAACCCTATTGTAATTGTGCTGATTTTTATTAGGGGTTCAAGCACGAAGTGCTGAAACCCTATTGTAATTGTGCTGATTTTTATTATTATTATTATTATTATTATTATTATTATTCTGCCGTAAAACGCATCGTGCAGCCCAAACCGTAAGGGCTAGAGCTTTGAAACTTTGCCATATGGTAGTACAAAAATCGAGGAGAGGTTATCAAATTATGACCCCGATTGGCCCATAGGTGGCGCTATAGCAACCAAAAGCGCGAAACTGCTCATAACTCCTAGACCGTAAGTCATAGACTCAAGTGTCTTATATCATTGGAAAGCTGGACGCCTGACGAACAAAACGTATATCTCCGATTTTATTTCCGCCATGATAGATTTTCCGCCATTTTGAATTTTGTCGAAAATCTACTTTTGCGAACTAGTCCCTGGGTTTTCGCCCGATCGGAAACAAACCAGTGCAGAATTGTTCTATGGAGTCTGAAGATCAATAATTATCGAAAAAAAGTTGAAATTTCGATTCATGGTTGCTAGGGGGTGCAAAATTAACGTTGTGGGAGGAGCCTATTTTACTAAAATGGCTATAACTCCAGAAGTAAAAGAGGTATTTTAACCAAACTTGGTACACATGTGTAAGAGGTCAATCTGAGGTCACAGTAAAAAAATCGCGGCGATTGGCCACATGGTGGCGCTATAACATGAAAAAAACATAAAACAGGCTATAACCACCTGACCGTTAGTCCGATTGACTTGAAAATTGGTATGCAGTGTCTTGGTCCAAGGTGCCATGTATGTCTATGAGGACATTGGCGTATCTCAAAAAACATGGCCGCCATCGGCCAATGAAGTTTGAGCACCGATTAGACAAGGTTAACGGAGGCCGATCGGAACGAAACTCGATGGGCATGTTCGTCTTATGGCCCTAGAGGTCTGTAAGAATTTTGAAAGAAATCAGCCACTAGTTGGCGCTAACGAGTTTTATGGCTCTGTAATCACGTGGTGTTACACTCATCCACACAATATGCATATCATTTGATAGATCTGCTCATGCTGAACAACTTTGCCTCAAGAACCATTGCTGTCAATCAAACCGTTCATTAAATATTCACGAATATGTCTAAAACCTACTTTTGCGAACTAGTCCTAGGTTTTTCGCCCGATCGGAACCAGACCAGTCTAGGACAATTCTCTGGACTCTCTAGATCAATAATTATCAAAAAAAAGTTGAACTTTTGCATTTGGATGGCTGTAATAGGGTCATTTATAAAATGGGCGTGGCAAAATACAGTCAAAAGCCTATAAATCATAAATGAAAATGCAGAACTTCACAAAAATTGGTCAGCATATGTGACATAACATCATTAACAAGCATGCAAAATTTTATGGAGATCGGACGATAGGTGGCGCTATAACTGTTAAAAAGCTTTAAAACCATATATTTCCTATGGTAAACTGCCTGTATTGGCTGTAAATGGTCTTTTCCATCTCTGATCATATAATTTTCATATCATAATGTTCAAAACTAGTGCAATACAATTCTCTGGACTCACTAGATCAATAATTGTCAGAAAAAGTTGAACTACTTCATTTGGATAGCTATAATAGGTTCACTTCATAATGTAGCCTTTACCAAGTGTCCCCGAAAGCCTATATCTCTTTAATGAATTACTCAGACCTTCTTAAAAACAAGTCAGAACATGTGAAATATCACTCTAAACATGCATGAAAATTTTCAGACAGATCGGACAAAATTTGCCTCTATAACAGTTAAAAAGGTGAAAATGATATGAATATAATGGCATGTTAAGCCAATAAGTGATATTTTACTGCCCCCTGCTGTTTAAAATAGGAATTTTGTCATATTGTTCTATAATTTATATTTAGACTTTATAAAATCCCTCTTTTAACATTTACAATTACATTTAGTCAAAATCTATCTGTTAAAGTATTAGTACTGACAGTTTGATCACATCATATAGTTCAACTGTCTGTATCTACAACATAATGTGTGTGTAGTCTTAGGTTTCTGAATAAATTCTGAATCGTCTGATTAATAGCTTACAAAGACTTTGTGAAATGTTAATTGACCATTCAAATATATTTTCATAATGACATATCCCAATAGCATTGAAAAAACAACAACAACAACAACATTTGTCTTTGTGTGTGTGTGTGTGTGTGTGTGTGTGTGTGTGTGTGTGTGTGTGTGTGTGTGTGTGTGTGTGTGTGTAAGCATGCATTAAGTTAAAATGGTAAAACTGGTTTGCTTTTGTCACAGTTGTGTTCTGTCTGAGTATTGTTGTCTCTGATCACATGTCTTCCTTTGTTCTGTTTTCCCGCCACTCCTTGGTTTCCACGGTAACTGTCATTTAGTGCATCTGTCACACCTGTTTCCTCGTTAGTCTTGTCAGCTGTGTCTTGTTTCCCTGATCAGTTCTCCCATGTATTTAAGCCCTGAGTTTTGCCTTGTTCTTTGTCAGTTCTATGCTGTAATTAGAGTGTGTTGCTGCCTGTTCCGATATCCTGAGTTTAATTCCTATTAAACCTGCATCTTGTATGTTCATCCTTGTCTCCGCGTGCCTTCCTGCAACCATTCCGTGTTTAGCTTTAGTGGAGAAAACTGGTGAAAATAATGAAATTTAAAGTGAACCTGAGCCAATAAGTGGTCTTCTAGTGCCCTCTGCTGGCCATTCTACTTATTAATGAAGTCTTTTCACAGGTGATTTTGCGTCACTCTAGACACTTATAAAATCACTTATATAACAATAACTATTATAACAAAATCATATTTTGTCAGTGTTTATCACTTCATTTGCACTGACACTTCACGTGTTGTAAATCATGGTAAATCACGCTAGAAGCATGGTAAATCATAGTAAATAAATCTAAAATGTGGTGTATCAAGGTAAATCATGCTAGAATCCTGATAAATCATTCTAGAACGTGGTATATTATGGTAAATCATGCTAGAACAGGGTAAATAATGGTAAACCATGGTAAATCATGGTAAACTATGCTAGAACAGGGTAAATCATGGTAAACCATGGTAAATCATGGTAAACCATGGTAAATCATGATAAACTATAGTAAATCATGCTACAATGTGGTATATCATGGTAAATCATGCTAGAACATGGTAAATCAAGGTAAACTAAGATAAATTCATGGTCAACTATGCTAGAACAGGGTAAATCATGGTAAATCATGGTAAATCATGCTAAAACATGGTATTTTCCATCTATGATGTCAGTGGTTACATGCTTGCTAAATAAAACTTGATGTCTTTTGATGTTTTTGTGCTTAAAGGCCTTAAAGGCCTTAACTGCTTGAACCCCGATAAATGCTGCTTGCAGCTTTAATTATTATTATTATTATTATTATTCTGCCGTAAAACGCATCGTGCAGCCCAAACCGTAAGGGCTAGAGCTTTGAAACTTTGCCATATGGTAGTACAAAAATCGAGGAGAGGTTATCAAATTATGACCCCGATTGGCCCATAGGTGGCGCTATAGCAACCAAAAGCGCGAAACTGCTCATAACTCCTAGACCGTAAGTCATAGACTCAAGTGTCTTATATCATTGGAAAGCTGGACGCCTGACGAACAAAACGTATATCTCCGATTTTATTTCCGCCATGATAGATTTTCCGCCATTTTGAATTTTGTCGAAAATCTACTTTTGCGAACTAGTCCCTGGTTTTTTGCCCGATCGGAACCAAACCAGTGCAGAATTGTTCTCTGGAGTCTGAATATCAATAATTATCAAAAAAAAGTTGAAATTTCGATTCACGGTCGCTAGGGGGTGCAAAATTAACGTTGTGGGAGGAGCCTATTTTACTAAAATGGCTATAACTCCAGAAGTAAAAGAGGTATTTTAACCAAACCTGGTACACATGTGTAAGACGTCAATATGAGGTCACGGTAAAAAAATCGCGGCGATTGGTCACATGGTGGCGCTATAACATGAAAAAAACATAAAACAGGCTATAACCACCTGACCGTTAGTCCGATTGACTTGAAAATTGGTATGCAGTGTCTTGGTCCAAGGTGCCATGTATGTCTATGAGGACATTGGTGTATCTCAAAAAACATGGCCGCCATCGGCCAATGAAGTTTGAGCACCTATTAGACAAGGTTAACGGAGGCCGATCAGAACGAAACTCGATGGGCATGTTCGTCTTATGGCCCTAGAGGTCTGTAAGAATTTTGAAAGAAATCGGCCACTAGTTGGCGCTAACGAGTTTTATGGCTCTGTAATCACGTGGTGTTACACTCATCCACACAATATGCATATCATTTGATAGATCTGCTCATGCTGAACAACTTTGCCTCAAGAACCATTGCTGTCAATCAAACCGTTCATTAAATATTCACGAATATGTCTAAAACCTACTTTTGCGAACTAGTCCTAGGTTTTTCACCCGATCGGAACCAGACCAGTCTAGGACAATTCTCTGGACTCTCTAGATCAATAATTATCAAAAAAAAGTTGAACTTTTGCATTTGGATGGCTGTAATAGGGTCATTTATAAAATGGGCGTGGCAAAATACAGTCAAAAGCCTATAAATCATAAATGAAAATGCAGAACTTCACAAAAATTGGTCAGCATATGTGACATAACATCATTAACAAGCATGCAAAATTTTATGGAGATCGGACGATAGGTGGCGCTATAACTGTTAAAAAGCTTTAAAACCATATATTTCCTATGTAAACTGCCTGTATTGGCTGTAAATGGTCTTTTCCATCTATTATGTCCGTGATTACATGCTTGCTAAATAAATCTTAATAACTTTTGATGCTTTTGTGCTTAAATGCCTAAAAGGCTTTAACTGCTTGAACCCCGATAAATGCTGCTTGCAGCTTTAATTAGGGGTTCAAGCACGAAGTGCTGAAACCCTATTGTAATTGTGCTGATTTTTATTATTATTAGGGGTTCAAGCACGAAGTGCTGAAACCCTATTGTAATTGTGCTGATTTTTATTATTATTATTATTATTATTATTCTGCCGTAAAACGCATCGTGCAGCCCAAACCGTAAGGGCTAGAGCTTTGAAACTTTGCCATATGGTAGTACAAAAATCGAGGAGAGGTTATCAAATTATGACCCCGATTGGCCCATAGGTGGCGCTATAGCAACCAAAAGCGCGAAACTGCTCATAACTCCTAGACCGTAAGTCATAGACTCAAGTGTCTTATATCATTGGAAAGCTGGACGCCTGACGAACAAAACGTATATCTCCGATTTTATTTCCGCCATGATAGATTTTCCGCCATTTTGAATTTTGTCGAAAATCTACTTTTGCGAACTAGTCCCTGGGTTTTCGCCCGATCGGAAACAAACCAGTGCAGAATTGTTCTATGGAGTCTGAAGATCAATAATTATCGAAAAAAAGTTGAAATTTCGATTCATGGTTGCTAGGGGGTGCAAAATTAACGTTGTGGGAGGAGCCTATTTTACTAAAATGGCTATAACTCCAGAAGTAAAAGAGGTATTTTAACCAAACTTGGTACACATGTGTAAGAGGTCAATCTGAGGTCACAGTAAAAAAATCGCGGCGATTGGCCACATGGTGGCGCTATAACATGAAAAAAACATAAAACAGGCTATAACCACCTGACCGTTAGTCCGATTGACTTGAAAATTGGTATGCAGTGTCTTGGTCCAAGGTGCCATGTATGTCTATGAGGACATTGGCGTATCTCAAAAAACATGGCCGCCATCGGCCAATGAAGTTTGAGCACCGATTAGACAAGGTTAACGGAGGCCGATCGGAACGAAACTCGATGGGCATGTTCGTCTTATGGCCCTAGAGGTCTGTAAGAATTTTGAAAGAAATCAGCCACTAGTTGGCGCTAACGAGTTTTATGGCTCTGTAATCACGTGGTGTTACACTCATCCACACAATATGCATATCATTTGATAGATCTGCTCATGCTGAACAACTTTGCCTCAAGAACCATTGCTGTCAATCAAACCGTTCATTAAATATTCACGAATATGTCTAAAACCTACTTTTGCGAACTAGTCCTAGGTTTTTCGCCCGATCGGAACCAGACCAGTCTAGGACAATTCTCTGGACTCTCTAGATCAATAATTATCAAAAAAAAGTTGAACTTTTGCATTTGGATGGCTGTAATAGGGTCATTTATAAAATGGGCGTGGCAAAATACAGTCAAAAGCCTATAAATCATAAATGAAAATGCAGAACTTCACAAAAATTGGTCAGCATATGTGACATAACATCATTAACAAGCATGCAAAATTTTATGGAGATCGGACGATAGGTGGCGCTATAACTGTTAAAAAGCTTTAAAACCATATATTTCCTATGGTAAACTGCCTGTATTGGCTGTAAATGGTCTTTTCCATCTCTGATCATATAATTTTCATATCATAATGTTCAAAACTAGTGCAATACAATTCTCTGGACTCACTAGATCAATAATTGTCAGAAAAAGTTGAACTACTTCATTTGGATAGCTATAATAGGTTCACTTCATAATGTAGCCTTTACCAAGTGTCCCCGAAAGCCTATATCTCTTTAATGAATTACTCAGACCTTCTTAAAAACAAGTCAGAACATGTGAAATATCACTCTAAACATGCATGAAAATTTTCAGACAGATCGGACAAAATTTGCCTCTATAACAGTTAAAAAGGTGAAAATGATATGAATATAATGGCATGTTAAGCCAATAAGTGATATTTTACTGCCCCCTGCTGTTTAAAATAGGAATTTTGTCATATTGTTCTATAATTTATATTTAGACTTTATAAAATCCCTCTTTTAACATTTACAATTACATTTAGTCAAAATCTATCTGTTAAAGTATTAGTACTGACAGTTTGATCACATCATATAGTTCAACTGTCTGTATCTACAACATAATGTGTGTGTAGTCTTAGGTTTCTGAATAAATTCTGAATCGTCTGATTAATAGCTTACAAAGACTTTGTGAAATGTTAATTGACCATTCAAATATATTTTCATAATGACATATCCCAATAGCATTGAAAAAACAACAACAACAACAACATTTGTCTTTGTGTGTGTGTGTGTGTGTGTGTGTGTGTGTGTGTGTGTGTGTGTGTGTGTGTGTGTGTGTGTGTGTGTAAGCATGCATTAAGTTAAAATGGTAAAACTGGTTTGCTTTTGTCACAGTTGTGTTCTGTCTGAGTATTGTTGTCTCTGATCACATGTCTTCCTTTGTTCTGTTTTCCCGCCACTCCTTGGTTTCCACGGTAACTGTCATTTAGTGCATCTGTCACACCTGTTTCCTCGTTAGTCTTGTCAGCTGTGTCTTGTTTCCCTGATCAGTTCTCCCATGTATTTAAGCCCTGAGTTTTGCCTTGTTCTTTGTCAGTTCTATGCTGTAATTAGAGTGTGTTGCTGCCTGTTCCGATATCCTGAGTTTAATTCCTATTAAACCTGCATCTTGTATGTTCATCCTTGTCTCCGCGTGCCTTCCTGCAACCATTCCGTGTTTAGCTTTAGTGGAGAAAACTGGTGAAAATAATGAAATTTAAAGTGAACCTGAGCCAATAAGTGGTCTTCTAGTGCCCTCTGCTGGCCATTCTACTTATTAATGAAGTCTTTTCACAGGTGATTTTGCGTCACTCTAGACACTTATAAAATCACTTATATAACAATAACTATTATAACAAAATCATATTTTGTCAGTGTTTATCACTTCATTTGCACTGACACTTCACGTGTTGTAAATCATGGTAAATCACGCTAGAAGCATGGTAAATCATAGTAAATAAATCTAAAATGTGGTGTATCAAGGTAAATCATGCTAGAATCCTGATAAATCATTCTAGAACGTGGTATATTATGGTAAATCATGCTAGAACAGGGTAAATAATGGTAAACCATGGTAAATCATGGTAAACTATGCTAGAACAGGGTAAATCATGGTAAACCATGGTAAATCATGGTAAACCATGGTAAATCATGATAAACTATAGTAAATCATGCTACAATGTGGTATATCATGGTAAATCATGCTAGAACATGGTAAATCAAGGTAAACTAAGATAAATTCATGGTCAACTATGCTAGAACAGGGTAAATCATGGTAAATCATGGTAAATCATGCTAAAACATGGTATTTTCCATCTATGATGTCAGTGGTTACATGCTTGCTAAATAAAACTTGATGTCTTTTGATGTTTTTGTGCTTAAAGGCCTTAAAGGCCTTAACTGCTTGAACCCCGATAAATGCTGCTTGCAGCTTTAATTATTATTATTATTATTATTATTCTGCCGTAAAACGCATCGTGCAGCCCAAACCGTAAGGGCTAGAGCTTTGAAACTTTGCCATATGGTAGTACAAAAATCGAGGAGAGGTTATCAAATTATGACCCCGATTGGCCCATAGGTGGCGCTATAGCAACCAAAAGCGCGAAACTGCTCATAACTCCTAGACCGTAAGTCATAGACTCAAGTGTCTTATATCATTGGAAAGCTGGACGCCTGACGAACAAAACGTATATCTCCGATTTTATTTCCGCCATGATAGATTTTCCGCCATTTTGAATTTTGTCGAAAATCTACTTTTGCGAACTAGTCCCTGGTTTTTTGCCCGATCGGAACCAAACCAGTGCAGAATTGTTCTCTGGAGTCTGAATATCAATAATTATCAAAAAAAGTTGAAATTTCGATTCACGGTCGCTAGGGGGTGCAAAATTAACGTTGTGGGAGGAGCCTATTTTACTAAAATGGCTATAACTCCAGAAGTAAAAGAGGTATTTTAACCAAACCTGGTACACATGTGTAAGACGTCAATATGAGGTCACGGTAAAAAAATCGCGGCGATTGGTCACATGGTGGCGCTATAACATGAAAAAAACATAAAACAGGCTATAACCACCTGACCGTTAGTCCGATTGACTTGAAAATTGGTATGCAGTGTCTTGGTCCAAGGTGCCATGTATGTCTATGAGGACATTGGTGTATCTCAAAAAACATGGCCGCCATCGGCCAATGAAGTTTGAGCACCTATTAGACAAGGTTAACGGAGGCCTATCGGAACGAAACTCGGTGGGCATGTTCGACTCATGGCCCTAGAGGTCTGTAAGAATTTTAAAAGAAATCGGCCACTAGTTGGCGCTAACGAGTTTTATGGCTCTGTAATCACGTGGTGTTACACTTATTGTCACAAAATGCATACCATTTGATAGATCTCCTCTTGTTGAACAACTTTGCCTCAAGAACCATTGCTGTCAATCAAACCGTTCATTAAATATTCGTAATTATGTTAAAAACCTACTTTTGCGAACTAGTCCTAGGTTTTTCGCCCGATCAGAACCAAACGAGTCTAGGACAATTCTATGGACTCTCAAGATCAATAATTATCAAAAAAAAGTTGAACTTTTGCATTTTTCGCATGGGTATATTGGGTCATAAAGAAAATGGGCGTGGCAAAATGCACTCAAAAGCCTATAAATCCTAAACAAAAACTCAGAACTTCACGAAAATTGGTGAGCTTATGTGCCATAACATCATTAACAAGCATGCAAAATTTCATGGAGATCGGACTATAGATGGTGCTATAACTGTTAAAAAGCTTTAAAAAACACATATTTCCTATGGTAAATTGCCTGTATTGGCTGTAAATGGACTTTTCCATCTATTATTTCAGTGGTTAAAAGCTTTCTAAATAATAGTTGGGGGCCTTAAGCACATAAATAGGTAATTTCGCGCAAATTCATCTAAAAGCGCCAAATTTGGCACAGATGTAGCTCAGGTCATACCGAAAGGATTTAGCTAGGGCGCCGGAGCCAGCGACCCTCGGGGCCAAGATGGCGGCCAAATCCAATATGGCCGCCGCCCGAAAAGGGTTCCGGCTTTAACTTTTGAACCACATGAGTTACAAATACAAACTTGATATGTTTTTCAGCTTAATTGATCATGAGAAACACATAGGAATGTTTATATTTATGACCCAGTATATCTGGACCCCTCGATCCTCCAATTCCAATATGGCCGCTGTCCAAAAAAGCAGTTTGGGCTGTAGTATGGGGCCTTGCACACCATTGTTCGCGCAAATTCATCTACAAGCACCAAATTTGGTACAGATGTAGCTGAGGGGATACTGAAATGATTTAGCCAGGGCGCCCGAGCCAATGGTCCCTGAGACCAAGATGGCGGCCAAATCCAATATGGCCGCCGCCTGAAAGGGTTTCGGCTATAGCTTTTGAGCCAGATGAGATACAAATACAAACTTGATGTCTATTTTACCTTCTTTGACCATGGGAAACCCATAGGAATACTTACATTTATGATTGGGTATATCAGGACCCCCCCAAATTCCCTAAATTCAATATGGCTGCTGTCCGAAAAATGGTTTTGGCTACAAATTTTAAACCAAATGCGCTACAAATGAGGATGTGGTGTCTATTTTATGTTTATTGACCACATGAAGTCCATTGGCATATTTATATTTATGCTTGTGTAAGTCTGGAACCTGTATTCTTTTCAAGACTGTGGTTGAAAATCCTTTTTTTTACCACAACTTTGAAGGTTATTCTCAATGTTGATTCATTTCCTTAAAAGTGAAATGGTTTTCAGTTTACCACAGGTGAATACATTTCAAAGTGTATATCATTTCAAATATTTATATTATATCAAATTGTTAAAATAATAATATAGTCAATTTTTTCAAAACTCTTAAAGGTTTGCTTAGCATAACAAAAAAACAGCAATAACATAAAAAAACAACAGTGAATTCTCATGGTCTCTCACATGAATTATCATTATCACTCACAATCACCGGATCTCTCATTGTCTTCACCATCATTGTTTGTACAAGCATGTACATATAGAAGTGCAACGAACTCCGGCTTTACAGCACTTACAGTGCCCTCTACATGCTGTCTTGCAGCCACAGTGGAGGAGAATGGTGCAGGCTTTACTGGCGTCTCCTAGATTAGTCCAGTAAGGTTCCCAAGTCTTGCTCGTAGAGTCCCGATACCATCCCCATGCATTGAACTCTAGGATATCTTGCTGGACAGCGGTTGCCTGATTCCAGTAGAAGCTGGCCTGCAGCAGTGCTCTTTTGATGTGCTGAATCAATGCAGCTTGTGTGGGTGGCAGGTTCTCGAGAGACTTGGTACCATTCGAGAAAAGGTGATGTCTAGCTTCATCTACACGGCTAGAACCACAGCTCTTGCTGTACATGATGACGACCATACGCTCCAGTCTTTGGACATGGACGTCATTGTTGATCTGTTCAGGCTCCAAAATGAGGGTAACCAGAGATTCTGTGAGATCTGGTGTTGCCTCCCAAGCTGCCCATGCACTCTTTTTCCCATGGCACTGGAAGGCTGAGGTTGTGTCACAGCCTGTTAAAGCGTGGAAGAGTGGTAAGGCTAGTGACTTCTGGGGACCAAGATCCTTGCTGATTTCATGAGCAGGAATGTCCCTATAGTTTTTTCTACCTGCAAAGCCGATCCAGAGCTCTGTGAGGCCGAGTGTGTTGAAGCAGATGGCAAGGATGACAACATCGCTGTCGACAGTCCGGACAAATGCCTTTTTATGGCCATTGGCCCCAGCATGTGCAAGATGCAGGATTATTCTTGTATCTGCTTCTAGATGATTACAAGGCTGAAGGGCAGACATGTCATACCCTGGTCTGTTGGAGAGTACAGCATCTTTCTTGGTGGAAAGGAGGAGTATACCTGACATGCCATGCTTGGTTATCTCTTCACTGATATATCCAAATAGTTAGATATATAACAATATATCCAGTATATATATAATAGATATATCCAGTTACGTTTTGGAATTGGAGTTCTCCCATCTATTTTAGTTCTTGATCCGGTTCCTCTGCATTGGTGAGTTTGTGTTTTGAGGTTCTCCTCTGGATATTTATCAAACACAATATCCAATCACGTGACAGATTCATAGCTCATGTGTGACCTCACAAACCAAGCAATATTGGTGTTAACGTAGTCATGGAATGTTTTTTCAGTAGTTGGCTGGACCATTTGGACCATGAGCTATGAATCTGTCACATGAGCTCATCATGTACAGCAAGAGCTGTGGTTCCAGCCGTGTAGATGAAGCTAGACATCACCTTTTCTCGAATGGTACCAAGTCTCTCGAGAACCTGCCACCCACACAAGCTGCATTGATTCAGCACATCAAAAGAGCACTGCTGAAGGCCAGCTTCTACTGGAATCAGGCAACCGCTGTCCAGCAAGATATCCCAGAGTTTAATGCATGGGGATGGTTTCGGGACTCTACGAGCAAGACTTGGGAACCTTACTGGACTAATCTAGGAGACGCCAGTAAAGCCTGCACCATTCTCCTCCACTGTGGCTGCAAGACAGCATGTAGAGGGCACTGTAAGTGCTGTAAAGCCGGAGTTCATTGCACTTCTATATATGCATGTGAGGGTGCTTGTACAAACAATGATGGTGAAGACAATGAGAGATCCGGTGATTGTGAGTGATAATGATAATTCATGTGAGAGACCATGAGAATTCACTGTTGTTTTTTATGTTATTGCTGTTTTTTTGTTATGCTAAGCAAACCTTTAACCCTTGTGTTATATTGCGGGTCAATTTGACCCGTTTAGATTTTATAGTTGCTGGAAATACTGGTTAACCTATGTTTTTTTTCTTGATATTTTGTGACTTTTTCTCATTTATCATCATGAACATGCATGCAAGGTTTCAACATGCTGGTGTTTTTTGACATATACAAACAAAATTACTGTTCCTTTCGTGATGTTCGCGGGTCAATTTGACCCGCATATTTTAACGCTCTAAGGCAACTGTACAGACCCAAAATAATAACATTTCTTGGTTATACTTTGTTATTTTATTTTTTTACTACCTTATGAAGCAAAAAAAAATAGGTTTTCCACACTTATTTCAATACAGAAAAATATTTTGTCAGCCAGAGATGGTAAACATTACCTATCATTTATTTTTTCAAGCTACCTGAAATAATATTAAATCTTTTATATATATATATATATATATATATATATATATATAGTGACTTTTTTGCATTTATCTTCATGAACATGCATGCAAAGTTTCAACATGCTGGTGTTTTTTTTTTTTGACATATACAAACAAAATTACTATTACGTTTGTGATGTTCGCAGGTCAATTTGACAACTGTACAGACACAACATAAAAACATTTATTTTATGTATCAACTGGGCATCAACTCCAGTTCTAAAGTGTAAGTGTATCTAAAAGTGCTCTAACCCAAACCAAAAACACTTGAAACAGCTAAATCATGGTGTTCAGAGTTAATTGCAAATTACAAATGAAAAATTTTGACAGACGCAGATAGTAAAATAAGCTCTCATTTATATATTCAAGATATCTGAAATATCTTGAGACTTCGACATAGACTGCAGGAAAAATTAGCTCAGATTAATTGATTAATTGTTCAGTTATGATGTTCTAAGCAAAAAAAAAAAAAAAAAAGTAAAAAAAAAATGTATATTCAAATGTATATAAATATAATGTATATTAAAATTTTGTCAAAGCAAAACAGTTTTAAAAAACGGTTAAAAAATGGTTAACATTTTCATTAAATCATATCTTCAGATATATATTTTTTGGAATATTTGACAAATGTTGATATTAAAAGTTTACAGTTTGTACCTGAATCTTTGTTGTTTTTCATAGTGCGATTTTTGAGGAATTGTATTGAATCCAATGCGGGTCAATTTGACCCGGACCATAAGGGGAGTGCACAGAATTCCAACATAACACAAGGGTTTCGAGTTTTGGAAAAATTGGCTGTATTATTATTTTAACAATTTAACATAATATAAATATTGCAAATAATTGTGTCTTATTCTTTCTTATATGATTACACTTTGAAATGTATTCACCTGTGGTACACTGAAAACCATTTCACTTTTATAAGGAAATGAATCAACATTGAGAATAACCTTCAAAGTTGTGGTAAAAAAAAAATATTGAAATTATTTCATTATTTTCAGGTTCCAGACTTACACAAGCATAAATATAAATATGCCAATGGACTTCCTGTGGTCAATAAACAAAATAGACACCACATCCTCATTTGTAGCGCATTTGGTTCAAAATTTGTAGCCAAAACTGTTTTTCTGACAGCGGCCATATTGAATTTAGGGAATTTGGGGGGTCCTGATATACCCAATCATAAATGTAAGTATTCCTATGGGTTTCCCATGGTCAAAGAAGGTAAAATAGACATCAAGTTTGTATTTGTATCTCATCTGGCTCAAAAGCTATAGCCGAAACCCTTTCAGGCGGCGGCCATATTGGATTTGGCCGCCATCTTGGTCTCAGGGACCATTGGCTCGGGCGCCCTGGCTAAATCATTTCAGTATCCCCTCAGCTACATCTGTGCCAAATTTGGTGCTTGTAGGTGAATTTGCGCAAACAATGGTGTGTAAGGCCCCATACTACAGCCCAAACTGCTTTTTTGGACAGTGGCCATATTGGAATTGGAGGATCGAGGGGTCCAGATATACTGGGTCATAAATATAAACATTCCTATGTGTTTCTCGTGATCAATTAAGCTGAAAAACATATCAAGTTTGTATTTGTAACTCATGTGGTTCAAAAGTTAAAGCCGGAACCCTTTTCGGGCGGCGGCCATATTGGATTTGGCCGCCATCTTGGCCCCGAGGGTCGCTGGCTCCGGCGCCCTAGCTAAATCATTTCGGTATGACCTGAGCTACATCTGTGCCAAATTTGGCGCTTTTAGATGAATTTGCGCGAAAATGTGCTTAAGGCCCCCAACTATAAATCTTAATGTCTTAAATGCTTATGTGCCTAAAGGCCTTAAATGCTTGAACCCCGATAAATGCTGCTTGCAGCTTTAATTAGGGGTTCAAGCACGAAGTGCTGAAACCCTATTGTAATTGTACTGATTTTTATTATTATTATTATTATTATTATTATTATTATTATTATTTTTCTTCTGCCGTAAAACTCATCGTGCAGCCCAAACCGTAAGAGCTGGAGCTTTGAAACTTTGCCAGATGGTAGTACAAAAATCGAGGAGAGGTTCAGAGAATATGACCCCAATTGGCCCATAGGTGGCGCTATAGCAACCAAAAGCGCGAAACTGCTCATAACTCCTAGACCGTATGACGTAGACTCAAGTGTCTTATATCACTGGAAAGCTGTAAACCTGAAGGTCAAAACGTATATCTCCGATTTCATTTCCTGTATGCAAATTGTCCGCCATTTTGAATTTAGTTAAAAACCTACTTTTGCGAACTAGTCCTAGGTTTTTTGTCCAATTGGATCCAAAATAGTGCAGAAATGTTCTCTGGAGTCTGAATATCAATAATTATCGAAAAAAAGTCGAAATTTCGATTCCTGATCGCCAGGGGGTGATAAATTAATGTTGTGGGAGGAGCCTATTTTACTAAAATGGCTATAACTCGAGAATGAAATTAGATATCTTCACCAATCTTGGTGCACATGTGTATGAGTTCAATCTGGGGTCACAGTAAAAAAATCGCGACGATTGATCACTAGGTGGCGCTATAACATGAAAAACACATGAAAACGGCTATGACCACGTGACCGTTAGTCCGATTGACTTGAAAATTGGTATGCAGTGTCTTGGTCCAAGGTACCATGTATGTCTATGAGGACATTGGCGTATCTCGAAAAACATGGCCGCCATCGACCAATGAAATTTGAGCACCTATTAGACAAGGTTAACGGAGGCCGATCGGAACGAAACTCGATGGGCATGTTCGACTCATGGCCCTAGAGGTCTCTAAGAGTTTTGAAAGAAATCGGCCACTAGTTGGCGCTAACGAGTTTTATGGCTCTGTAATCACGTGGTGTTACACTTATCGTCACAAAATGCATATCATCTGATAGATCTGCTTATGCTGAACAACTTTGCCTCAAGAACTAATGCTGTCAATTAAACCGTTTATTAAATATTCGTAATTATGTTAAAAACCTACTTTTGCAAACTAGTCCTAGGTTTTTCGCCCGATCGAAACCAGACCAGTCTAGGACAATTCTCTGGACACTCTAGATCAATAATTATCAAAAAAAAAGTTGAACTTTTGCATGTAGATGGCTGTAATAGGGTCATTTAGAAAAGGGGCGTGGCAAAAAAACACTAAAAAGCCTATAAATCCTAAATGAAAACTCAGAACTTCACAAAAATTGGTGAGCATATGTGACATAACATCATTAACAAGCATGCCAATTTTTATGGAGATCGGACCATAGGTGGCGCTATAACTGCTAAAAAGCTTTAAAACCATATATTTCCTATGGTATTTCCTGTAAATGGTCTTTTCCATCTATTATGTCAGTAGTTACATGCTTGCTAAATAAAACTTAATCACTTTTGATGCTTTTGTGCTTAAAGGCCTTAACTGCTTGAACCCCGATAAATGCTGCTTGCAGCTTTAATTATTATTATTATTCCGCCGTAAAACGCATCGTGCAGCCCAAACCGTAAGAGCTGGAACTTTGAAACTTTGACAGATGGTAGTACAAAAATCGAGGAAAGGTTCAGAGATTATGACCCCGATTGGCCCATAGGTGGCGCTATAACAACCAAAAGCGCAAAACTGCTCATAACTCCTAGACCGTATGTCGTAGACTCAAGTGTCTTATATCATTGGAAAGCTGGACGCCTGACGAACAAAACGTATTTCTCCGATTTCATTTCCGCCATGATAGATTTTCCGCCATTTTGAATTTTGTCAAAAATCTACTTTTGCGAACTAGTCCCTGGTTTTTTGCCCGATTGGAACCAAACTAGTGCAGAAATGTTCTCTGGAGACTGAATATCAATAATTATCGAAAAAAAGTGGAAATTTCGAATCACGGTCGCTAAGGGGCGCCAAAACGTACGTTGTGGGAGGGGCCTATTTTACTAAAATGGCTATTACTCCCGATGTAAATGAGGTATCTTCACCAAACTTGGTACACATGTGTATGAGCTTACTCTGGGGTCACAGTAAAAAAATCGCGACGATTGGCCTCATGGTGGCGCTATAAAATGAAAAAAACATAAAACAGGCTATAACCACCTGACCGTTAGTCCGATTGACTTGAAAATTGGTATGCAGTGTCTTGGTCCAAGGTGCCATGTATGTCTATGAGGACATTGGCGTATCTCAAAAAACATGGCCGCCATTGGCTAACGAAGTTTGAGCACCTATTAGACAAGGTTAACGGAGGCCGATCGGAACGAAACTCAATGGGCATGTTCGGCTCATGGCCCTAAAGGTCTGTAAGAATTTTGAAAGAAATCGGCCACTAGTTGGCGCTAACGAGTTTTACGGCTCTGTAATCACGTGGTGTTACAAATATCCACACAATATGCATATCATTTGATAGATCTCCTCATCCTGAACAACTTTGCCTCAAGAACCATTGCTGTCAATCAAACTGTTCATTAATTATTCATTAATATGTTAAAAACCTACTTTTGCGAACTAGTCCTAGGTTTTTTGCCCGATCGGAACCAGAACAGTCTAGGACAATTCTCTGGACTCTCTAAGTTGAACTTTTGCATTTGGATGGCTGTAATAGGGTAATTTATAAAATGGGCGTGTCAAAATACATTAAAAAGCCTATAAATCCTAAATAAAAACTCAGAACTTCACAAAAATTGGTCAGCATATGTGACATAACATCATTAACAAGCATGAAAAATTCTATGGAGATCGGACGATAGGTGGCGCTATAACTGTTAAAAAGCTTTAAAATCATATATTTCCTATGGTAAACTGCCTGTATTGGCTGTAAATGGTCTTTTCCATCTCTGATCATATAATTTTCATATCATAATGTTCAAAACTAGTGCAATACAATTCTCTGGACTCACTAGATCAATAATTGTCAGAAAAAGTTGAACTACTTCATTTGGATAGCTATAATAGGTTCACTTCAAAATCTGGCCTTTACCAAGTGTCCCCGAAAGCCTATATCTCTTTAATCAATGCTCAGACCTTCTTAAAAACAAGTCAGAACGTGTGAAATATCACCCTGAACAAGCATGAAAATTTTCAGACAGATCGGACAAAATTTGCCTCTATAACAGTTAAAAAGGTGAAAATGATATGAATTAATGGCATGTTAAGCCAATAAGTGGTATTTTACTGCCCCCTGCTGTTTAAAATAGTCATTTTCTCATATTGGTATTGGTATCAGCCATGGTAAATCATGATAAATGATGTGTGTGTGTGTGTGTGTGTGTGTGTGTGTGTGTGTGTGTGTGTGTGTGTGTGTGTGTGTGTGTGTGTGTGTGTGTGTGTGTGTGTGTGTGTGTGTGTGTGTGTGTGTGTGTGTGTGTGTGTGTGTGTGTGTGTGTGTGTGGTACAAATATAACAAAGGTTTTATTTTCCAACATGAAAACAAACATAACAGAGTGCTAGTGCACAAACAATAACCGACAATGATAATGGATGAGAGGGGAACTTAAATACACAGATCAAGACAAGGACAACAGGTGACGGTTATGATGATGAGGAGCAGGTGATGATGAGGAGGGTGATGAGGAGCAGGTGCAGGTGATGACGACAGATGGTGAATGTGATGAGGACAGAAGGTGAATGTGATGAAGGTGAATGTGACACCAATATCACTGAAACATTTGTGTGTGTGTGTGTGTGTGTGTGTGTGTGTGTGTGTGTGTGTGTGTGTGTAGCATTATTGTGTGTAGCATATGTAGCAAGTATGCATTATTGAGTTAACATGGAAACACTGGTTTGCTTTAGTGCAGAAAACTGGTCAAAATCATGAGGTTTAAAGTGAAAGTGAGCCAATAAGTGGTCTTCTACTGCCCTCTGCTGGCCATTCTACTTAATTAAATTTTTCCACATGTGCTTGCATTTATACTTGAAAACACACTAAAAATCACTTATATAGCAATAACTATTATAACATAATCATATTTTGTCAGTGTTAATCACTTTATTTGCACTGACACTTCAAATAATTGCTAGTAATGTGGTAAATCATGGTAAATCATGGTTAACTATGCTGTGTGTGTGTGTGTGTGTGTGTGTGTGTGTGTGTGTGTGTGTGTGTGTGTGTGTGTGTGTGTGTGTGTGTGTGTGTGTGTGTGTGTGTAAGCATGCATTGAGTTAACATGGATAAACTGGTTTGCTTTAGTGCAGAAAACTGGTTTAAAGTGAAAGTGAGCCAATAAGTGGTCTTCTACTGCCCTCTGCTGGCCATTCTACTTATTAATGAAATATTTCAACATGTGCTTGCATTCATACTTGAATACACACTAAAAAAATCACTTATATAGCAATAACTATTATAACACAATCATATTTTGTCAGTGTTAACCACTTTATTTGCACTGACACTTCAAATAATTGCTAGTAATGTGATAAATCAGGCTAGAAACATGGTAAATCAAAGTAAATAATCCTAGATTGTCGTTTATCTCCTGGTAAATAATACTAGAACGTGGTATATCATGGTAAATCATGGTTAACTATGCTGTGTGTGTATGTGTGTGTGTGTGTGTGTGTGTGTGTGTGTGTGTGTGTGTGTGTTTGTGTGTGTGTGTGTGTGTTTGTGTGTGTGTGTGTGTGTGTGTGTGTGTGTGTGTGTGTGTGTGTGTGTGTGTGTGTGTGTGTGTGTGTGTGTGTGTGTGTGTAAGCATGCATTGAGTTAACATGGAAAAACTGGTTTGCTTTAGTGCAGAAAACTGGTTTAAAGTGAAAGTGAGCCAATAAGTGGTCTTCTACTGCCCTCTGCTGGCCATTCTACTTAATAATGAAATATTTTACATGTGCTTTTGCATTCATACTTGGACACACACTAAAAATCACGTATATAACTAACTATTATAACACAATAATATTTTGTCAGTGTTCATCACCTCATTTGCACTGACACTTCACATATTTGCTAGTAATGTGGTTAATCATGCTAGAAACATTGTAAATCATAGTAAATAATACTGAAATGAGGTGTATCAAGGTAAATCATGCTAGAATCCTAATAAATCATTCTGGAACATGGTATATGATAGTAAATCATGCTAGAATCATATTAAATAATTCTAGAATGTGGCAAATCGTTGTGGGAGGAGCCTATTTTACTCAAATGGCTATAACTCAAGAAGTAAATGAGATATCTTCACCAAACTCAGTACACATGTGTATGGGTTCAATTTGAGGTCACAGTAAACAATTCTATGGAGATCGGAGCATAGGTGGCGCTATAACTGTTAAAAAGCTTTAAAACCATATATATCCCATGGCAAATTGCCTGTATTGGCTGTAAATGGTCTTTTCCATCTATTATGTCAGTGGTTACATGCTTGCTAAATAAATCTTAATAACTTTTGATGCTTTTGTGCTTAAATGCCTTAAAGGCCTTAACTGCTTGAACCCCGATAAATGCTGCTTGCAGCTTTAATTAGGGGTTCAAGCACGAAGTGCTGAAACCCTATTGTAATTGTGCTGATTTTTATTAGGGGTTCAAGCACGAAGTGCTGAAACCCTATTGTAATTGCTCTGATTTTTATTATTATTATTTTCCCCTAAAACGCATCGTGCAGCCCAAACCGTAAATGCTGGAGACTTGAAACTCAGCCAAATGGTAGTCCTCAATTTGGGGAGAACCTATCAAAGTATGGCCCCGATTGGTCAATAGGTGGCGCTATAGCAAGCAAAAGTATGAAATCGCTAATAACTCCTAGACGGTTTGTCATAGAATCAAGTGTCTTATATCACTGTAATCCTTGGCTCAAGCCGGTCAAAACGTATATCTCCGATTTCATTTCCGCCTGGGAAAATTTTCCGCCATTTTGAATTTTCTCAAAAACCTACTTTTGCGAACTAGTCCTAGGTTTTTCGTCCGATTGGAACCAAACCAGTGCAGAAATGTTCTCTGGAGTCTGAGTATCAATAATTATCGAAAAAAGTTGAAATTTCGATTCACGGTCGCTAGGGGGCGCCAAAACGTACGTTGTGGGAGGAGCCTATTTTACTAAAACGGCTATAACTCGAGAAATAAATGAGGTATCTTCACCAAACTCGGTACACATGTGTAACACTTCAATCTGAGGTCACAGTAAAAAAATCGCGACGATTGAACAGTAGGTGGCGCTATAACTTGAAAAAAACATGAAAAGGGCTATAACCACCTGACCGTTTGTCCGATTGACTTGAAAATTGGTATGCAGTGTCTTGGTCCAAGGTGCCATGTATGCCTATGAGGACATTGACGTATCTCAAAAAACATGGCCGCCATCGGCCAATGAAGTTTGAGCACCTATTAGACAAGGTTAACGGAGGCTGATCGGAACGAAACTCGATGGGCATGTTCGACTCATGGCCCAAGAGGTCTGTAAGAATTTTGAAAGAAATCGGCCACTAGTTGGCGTTAACGAGTTTTTTCGGCTCTGTAATCACGTGGTGTTGCATACATCCAAACAATATGCATATCAGTTGATAGATCTCCTCATACTGAACAACTTTGCCTCAAGAACCATTGCTGTCAATCAAACCGTTCATTTAATATTCGCAAACATGTTAAAAACCTACTTTTGCGAACTAGTCCTAGGTTTTTTGCCCAATCGGAACCAAACCAGTCTAGGACAATTCTCTGGACTCTCTAGATCAATAATTATCAAAAAAAAGTTGAACTTTAGCATTTTGATGGCTGTAATAGGGTCATTTATAAAATGGGCGTGGCAAAATACACTAAAAAGCCTATAAATCCTAAATGAAAACTCAAAACTTCACAAAAATGGGTGAGCATATGTCACATAACATCATTAACAAGCATGCCAAATTTTATGGACATCGGACCAAAGGTGGCACTATAACTTTTAAAAAGCTTTAAAACCACATATTTCCTATGGTAAATTGCCTGTATTGGCTGTAAATGGACTTTTCAATCTATTATTTCAGTGGTTAAAAGCTTTCTAAATAAATCTTAATGTCTTAAATGCTTATGTGCTTAAAGGCCTTAAATGCTTGAACCCCGATAAATGCTGCTTGCAGCTTTAATTAGGGGTTCAAGCACGAAGTGCTGAAACCCTATTGTAATTGCCCTGATTTTTATTATTAGGGGTTCAAGCACGAAGTGCTGAAACCCTATTGTAATTGTACTGATTTTTATTAGGGGTTCAAGCACGAAGTGCTGAAACCCTATTGTAATTGTACTGATTTTTATTAGGGGTTCAAGCACGAAGTGCTGAAACCCTATTGTAATTGTGCTGATTTTTATTATTATTATTATTATTATTATTCTGCCGTAAAACGCATCGTGCAGCCCAAACCGTAAGAGCTGGAACTTTGAAACTTTGACAGATGGTAGTACAAAAATCGAGGAAAGGTTCAGAGATTATGACCCCGATTGGCCCATAGGTGGCGCTATAACAACCAAAAGCGCGAAACTGCTCATAACTCCTAGACCGTATGGCGTAGACTCAAGTGTCTTATATCATTGGAAAGCTGGATGCCTGACGAACAAAACGTATATCTCCGATTTTATTTCCGCCATGATAGATTTTCCGCCATTTTGAATTTTGTCAAAAATCTACTTTTGCGAACTAGTCCCTGGTTTTTTGCCCGATTGGAACCAAACTAGTGCAGAAATGTTCTCTGGAGACTGAATATCAATAATTATCGAAAAAAAGTGGAAATTTCGATTCACGGTCGCTAAGGGGCGCCAAAACGTACGTTGTGGGAGGGGCCTATTTTACTAAAATGGCTATAACTCCCGATGTAAATGAGGTATCTTCACCAAACTTGGTACACATGTGTATGAGCTTACTCTGGGGTCACAGTAAAAAAATCGCGACGATTGGCCTCATGGTGGCGCTATAAAATGAAAAAAACATAAAACAGGCTATAACCACCTGACCGTTAGTCCGATTGACTTGAAAATTGGTATGCAGTGTCTTGGTCCAAGGTGCCATGTATGTGTATGAGGACATTGGCGTATCTCAAAAAACATGGCCGCCATCGGCCAACGAAGTTTGAGCACCTATTAGACAAGGTTAACGGAGGCCGATCGGAACGAAACTCAATGGGCATGTTCGGCTCATGGCCCTAAAGGTCTGTAAGAATTTTGAAAGAAATCGGCCACTAGTTGGCGCTAACGAGTTTTACGGCTCTGTAATCACGTGGTGTTACAAATATCCACACAATATGCATATCATTTGATAGATCTCCTCATCCTGAACAACTTTGCCTCAAGAACCATTGCTGTCAATCAAACTGTTCATTAATTATTCATTAATATGTTAAAAACCTACTTTTGCGAACTAGTCCTAGGTTTTTTGCCCGATCGGAACCAGACCAGTGTAGGACAATTCTCTGGACTCTCTAGATCAATAATTATCAAAAAAAAGTTGAACTTTTGCATTTGGATGGCTGTAATAGGGTCATTTATAAAACGGGCGTGTCAAAATACATTAAAAAGCCTATAAATCCTAAATAAAAACTCAGAACTTCACAAAAATTGGTCAGCATATGTGACATAACATCATTAACAAGCATGAAAAATTCTATGGAGATCGGACGATAGTTGGCGCTATAACTGTTAAAACGCTTTAAAACCATATATTTCCTATGGTAAATTGCCTGTATTTGCTGTAAATGATGTCTTCTATCTTTTATCATATAATGTTCATATCATAATGTTCAAAACCAGTGCAGCACAATTCTCTGAACTCTCTAGATCAATAATTATCAGAAAAAAAGTTTAACTTCTTCAAAAGGTGATTTTATATGAATATAATGACATATTAAGCCAATAAGTGGTATTTTACTGCCCCCTGCTGTCATTTCATCATACTACTCCCTAATATTGTTATAAAATTCATATTTAGACTTTTTAAAATCATTATTTTAACATTTACAATCACATTTTGTCAAAACTCATCTATTGAGTATTACTATTGACAATTGTGTTACACTGAGATATGGAAATGGACGAAAGTAAATGAATGAAATGAAACGAAAGTATAACGGCATTTAAGCCACGCCCCCGAATACAAATCCATTCATAACTCGAAAACGGAAAGTCGTTGCGCGCTCAAATTTTGATGGTGAGGACCTCTCCGGGCTCTTGATCGAAACGTGTCGTCGCGGGCCTCGGGAGCGCGCCCCCCGCGCATCGCGAATCCGCGGGACCCCCGATTTTGAACGGCCATTACTCCCGACCCAGACCACCCCGAACATTGTGTGAGAGCTCGTTGGAAAGGGCGCGTCCTTGGCTAGCTTCGATTCAAATGTGGTGTTATTTGCCCTGGGCATTCCAGAGATAATAGCCCGAACAGATATGCCTTATAACAGTCATAACTCCCAGCCCCAATCGCCCAAAAACACATTGATGGTCTCATTCAACAGGGCTCCTCAAGCACTATCTATGCTCTGAGTTTCAGAATTTTTCGCCTTTTGGTTCCTGAGATATAAGTAAAAAAACAAATTCCCATTCATTCAAACACTTCAACTGTAAAATGTAAGCTATAATACCACTGTTGTCCACTAGAGGGAGCAGCAGGATTACGCATGATCTTTTAATTCGCTTCAGTATTGGAAATAAACAAATGCTTTAAGAAGCAATCTTTTTTATTATGATGTTTTTTTTATTATTATGATATTTGTATATATTTTATTTTTTTTTATTATGATTATGAACGGTTTGATTGACATTAGTGATTCTTGAGGCAAAGTTGTTCAAGATGAGGAGATGAAGATATTTTCACAATATCACATCCTAAAAACATTGAAAACATATTTGTCTTTGTGTGTGTGTGTGTGTGTGTGTGTGTGTGTGTGTGTGTGTGTGTGTGTGTGTAAGCATGCTTAATGGAAAGAACATGAAGAAACTGCTTTGTTTTACTGGTGGATAAAAAAGTATTTCAAATGAAAGTGAGTCAATTAGTGGTCTTCTACTGCCCTCTGCAGGACATTCTACTTAATAAAATATTTTCATCTGTGCTTTTGCATTAGTTTTTGGACTATATCAAATTACTTGCATGAAAATCACCTATTATAACACAGTCATGTTTTGTCAAAGTTTATCACTTCATTTTTACTGAGCTCTCAGTTTGAACAATTCTGCCTCTCAGTGATTAATTTGAAATCTGAAAATGGTGTTATACAGAGGAGATTTGCAATTATCATTTTGTTACCTATCTTTTATTTTAAATATCTCCATCTACAACAAAATGTGTGTGCATGTGTGTGTTCAAGCATGGTTAGTGTATTAAGTATTATTGTTTAAGTATTATTGTTTTCATTTACATTTTAACCACCAGAAGAAGAACACTCATTGGTTCATTCTGCTCACTAAAATATTATTTTTAATTTTTTTTTCCATTTGAAATATTGTTTAAACTTAATAAAATCATTAAAATAACATTTCAAATCATATTTTGTCTGTTTATAAATCCCACAGACTCACATTGGCTGCAATACTAATGTTTTTGTAAAACACAGACCTGATAGTCTAATCTGTGTGTATTGTGCATATATTATTGATATTATTACTATTGCAAATCATGTTATTGTAACTCATATCTTAATAGAATATTATTTGTAATTTTAATTCTTTATTTCTTAAGTGTTTTTTTTTATGATTACTACAGATATTATCACCAAAGATATCAACTACACCTTCACTTTTAGTATTGACACGCTGCACACACAGCACAATCACACACTCACTAATGCATTCAAATAAATGTAATCTTACTGTGCTACTTTATTTGTACATGATTAGAATGAACAGAAATCTAAGACTATTTTTCTTCTTTTGTTAAAGCCATTTCAGACTCCAAGTAAGCATTATATTACTAATCATCTATTTTACAGGTGCCATACAATTGAAAACTGTATTTATCTTGGCATAGTTGAATGATAAGAGTTCTGGACATGGAACTGACATACCGTGAGCCTCAAACACCATTGTTTCCTCCTTCTTGTGTAAATCTCCTGTTTGCAAAAGACCGCTGAAAAATGAGTGAATCCCACCATAACACCGACTGTGACGTTGGAGTCAGGATCATTAATATTTATACCCCCCAAATTTGCATTTTCCAGTCCATGTTCTAGGCCAGGCAGTGTTAATGTGGACCTGCACAGCCGAATCATCAGAAGATCTGCAGGTATTGTGAAGAAGCAAGCAAGGACAATAGTGAAAATGGCAGATCATGGATATAAATGTTATGTCTGAGGCTGTGCTGTGGATTTGAGAACTTTTCATTCCCTTCCCACAAAACTGTCAACAGGCATGGTTGATGTTTACAACAGGATACCTCACCATTTTAATTCAAAGCTGTTAGTTTGCTCTTAACGGAGGCCGATCAGAACGAAACTCGATGGGCATGTTCGACTCGTGGCCCTAGAGGTCTGTAAGAATTTTGAAAAATCAGCCACTAGTTGACGCTAACAGGTTTTACGGCTATGTAATCACGTGATGCATATCATTTGATAGATCTCCTCATACTGAACAACTTTGCCTCAAGAACTACTGCTGTCAATCAATTTGTTCATTAAATACTTGCTATTATGTTAAAAACCTACTTTTGCGAACTAGTCCTAGGTTTTTCGCCCGATCGGAAATATACCAGTGCAGTACAATTCTCTGGAAGCTCTAGATTATTAATTATATAAAAAACTTTAACTTTACCCATTGGGTAGCCATAACAGGATCATTTAGAAAATGGGTATGGCAAAAAACACTCAAAAGCCTGTAAATCCTAAACAAAAACTCAGACAACTCACTAGACTGCCTTATGTGCTTAAAGACCCTAAATGCTTGAACCCCGCTAAATGCTGCTTGCAGCTTTAATTATTATTATTATTATTATTATTCTGCCGTAAAACGCATCGTGCAGCCCAAACCGTAAGGGCTAGAGCTTTGAAACTTTGCCAGATGGTAGTACAAAAATCGAGGAGAGGTTATCAAATTATGACCTCGATTGGCCCATAGGTGGCGCTATAACAACCAAAAGCGCGAAAGTGGTCATAACTCCTGGACCGTATGTCGTAGACACAAGTGTCTTATATCATTGGAAAGCTGGTCGTCTGACGAACAAAACGTATATCTCCGATTTCATTTCCGTCATGATAGATTTTCCGCCATTTTGAATTTTGTCGAAAACCTACTTTTGCGAACTAGTCCCTGGTTTTTTGCTCGATCGGAACCAAACCAGTGCAGAATTGTTCTCTGGAGACTGAAGATCAATAATTATCGAAAAAAAGTTGAAATTTCGATTCAGGGTCGCTAGGGGGCGCAAAATTAACGTTGTGGACGGAGCCTATTTTACTAAAATGGCTATAACTCCAGAAGTAAATGAGGTATTTTCAACAAACTTGGTACACATATGTAAGAGGTCAATCTGAGGACACGGTAAAAAAATCGCGGCGATTGGCCACATGGTGGCGCTATAACATGAAAAAAACATAAAACAGGCTATAACCACCTGACCGTTAGTCCGATTGACTTGAAAATTGGTATGCAGTGTCTTGGTCCAAGGTGCCATGTATGTCTATGAGGACATTGGTGTATCTCAAAAAACATGGCCGCCATTGGCCAATGAAGTTGAGCACCTATTAGACAAGGTTAACGGAGGCCGATCGGAACGAAACTCGGTGGGCATGTTCGACTCATGGCCCTAGAGGTCTGTAAGAATTTTGAAAGAAATCGGCCACTAGTTGGCGCTAACGAGTTTTATGGCTCTGTAATCACGTGGTGTTAGATATATTGTCACAAAATGCATATCATTTGATAGATCTGCTCATGCTGAACAACTTTGCCTCTAGAACCATTGCTGTCAATCAAACCGTTCATTAAATATTCATGAATATGTTAAAAACCTACTTTTGCGAACTAGTCCCTGGTTTTTTGCCCGATCGGAACCAGACCAGTCTAGGACAATTCTATGGACTCTCTAGATCAATAATTATCAAAAAAAAGTTGAACTTTTGTATTTGTATGGCTGTAATAGGGTCATTTATAAAATGGGCATGGCAAAATACACTCAAAAGCCTATAAATCCTAAATGAAAACTCAGAACTTCACAAAAATTGGTGAGCATATGTGTCATAACATCACAAACAAGCTTGCAAAATTTTATGGAGATTGGACAATAGTTGGCGCTATAACTGTTAAAAAGCTTTAAAACCATATATTTCCTATGGTAAACTGCCTGTATTGGCTGTAAATGGTCTTTTCCATGTCTGATCATATAATTTTCATATCATAATGTTCAAAACTAGTGCAATACAATTCTCTGGACTCACTAGATCAATAATTGTCAGAAAAAGTTGAACTACTTCATTTGGATAGCTATAATAGGTTCACTTCAAAATCTGGCCTTTACCAAGTGTCCCCGAAAGCCTATATCTCTTTAATCAATGCTCAGACCTTCTTAAAAACAAGTCAGAACGTGTGAAATATCACCCTGAACAAGCATGAAAATTTTCAGACAGATCGGACAAAATTTGCCTCTATAACAGTTAAAAAGGTGAAAATGATATGATTTAATGGCATGTTAAGCCAATAAGTGGTATTTTACTGCCCCCTGCTGTTTAAAATAGTAATTTTCTCATATTGGTATTGGTATCAGCCATGGTAAATCATGATAAATGATGTGTGTGTGTGTGTGTGTGTGTGTGTGTGTGTGTGTGTGTGTGTGTGTGTGTGTGTGTGTGTGTGTGTGTGTGTGTGTGTGTGGTACAAATATAACAAAGGTTTTATTTTCCAACATGAAAACAAACATAACAGAGTGCTAGTGCACAAACAATAACCGACAATGATAATGGATGAGAGGGGAACTTAAATACACAGATCAAGACAAGGACAACAGGTGACGGTTATGATGATGAGGAGCAGGTGATGATGAGGAGGGTGATGAGGAGCAGGTGCAGGTGATGACGACGAAGGTGAATGTGATGAAGACAGAAGGTGAATGTGATGAAGGTGAATGTGACACCAATATCACTGAAACATTTGTGTGTGTGTGTGTGTGTGTGTGTGTGTGTGTGTGTGTGTGTGTGTGTGTGTAGCATTATTGTGTGTAGCATATGTAGCAATTATGCATTATTGAGTTAACATGGAAACACTGGTTTGCTTTAGTGCAGAAAACTGGTCAAAATCATGAGGTTTAAAGTGAAAGTGAGCCAATAAGTGGTCTTCTACTGCCCTCTGCTGGCCATTCTACTTATTAATTAAATTTTTCCACATGTGCTTGCATTTATACTTGAATACACACTAAAAATCACTTATATAGCAATAACTATTATAACACAATCATATTTTGTCAGTGTTAATCACTTTATTTGCACTGACACTTCAAATAATTGCTAGTAATGTGGTAAATCATGGTAAATCATGGTTAACTATGCTCTGTGTGTGTGTGTGTGTGTGTGTGTGTGTGTGTGTGTGTGTGTGTGTGTGTGTGTGTGTGTGTGTGTGTGTGTGTGTGTGTGTGTGTGTAAGCATGCATTGAGTTAACATAGATAAACTGGTTTGCTTTAGTGCAGAAAACTGGTTTAAAGTGAAAGTGAGCCAATAAGTGGTCTTCTACTGCCCTCTGCTGGCCATTCTACTTATTAATGAAATATTTCAACATGTGCTTGCATTCATACTTGAATACACACAAAAAAAATCACTTATATAGCAATAACTATTATAACACAATCATATTTTGTCAGTGTTAATCACTTTATTTGCACTGACACTTCAAATAATTGCTAGTAATGTGATAAATCAGGCTAGAAACATGGTAAATCAAAGTAAATAATACTAGATTGTCGTTTATCTCCTGGTAAATAATACTAGAACGTGGTATATCATGGTAAATCATGGTTAACTATGCTGTGTGTGTATGTGTGTGTGTGTGTGTGTGTGTTTGTGTGTGTGTGTGTGTGTGTGTGTGTGTGTGTGTGTGTGTGTGTGTGTGTGTGTGTGTTTGTGTGTGTGTGTGTGTGTGTGTGTGTGTGTGTGTGTGTGTGTGTGTGTGTGTGTGTGTGTGTGTGTGTGTGTGTGTGTAAGCATGCATTGAGTTAACATGGAAAAACTGGTTTGCTTTAGTGCAGAAAACTGGTTTAAAGTGAAAGTGAGCCAATAAGTGGTCTTCTACTGCCCTCTGCTGGCCATTCTACTTAATAATGAAATATTTTACATGTGCTTTTGCATTCATACTTGGACACACACTAAAAATCACGTATATAACTAACTATTATAACACAATAATATTTTGTCAGTGTTCATCACCTCATTTGCACTGACACTTCACATATTTGCTAGTAATGTGGTTAATCATGCTAGAAACATTGTAAATCATAGTAAATAATACTGAAATGAGGTGTATCAAGGTAAATCATGCTAGAATCCTAATAAATCATTCTGGAACATGGTATATGATAGTAAATCATGCTAGAATCATATTAAATAATTCTAGAATGTGGCAAATCGTTGTGGGAGGAGCCTATTTTACTCAAATGGCTATAACTCAAGAAGTAAATGAGATATCTTCACCAAACTCAGTACACATGTGTATGGGTTCAATTTGAGGTCACAGTAAACAATTCTATGGAGATCGGAGCATAGGTGGCGCTATAACTGTTAAAAAGCTTTAAAACCATATATATCCCATGGCAAATTGCCTGTATTGGCTGTAAATGGTCTTTTCCATCTATTATGTCAGTGGTTACATGCTTGCTAAATAAATCTTAATAACTTTTGATGCTTTTGTGCTTAAATGCCTTAAAGGCCTTAACTGCTTGAACCCCGATAAATGCTGCTTGCAGCTTTAATTAGGGGTTCAAGCACGAAGTGCTGAAACCCTATTGTAATTGTGCTGATTTTTATTATTATTATTATTATTATTATTCTGCCGTAAAACGCATCGTGCAGCCCAAACCGTAAGGGCTAGAGCTTTGAAACTTTGCCATATGGTAGTACAAAAATCGAGGAGAGGTTATCAAATTATGACCCCGATTGGCCCATAGGTGGCGCTATAGCAACCAAAAGCGCGAAACTGCTCATAACTCCTAGACCGTAAGTCATAGACTCAAGTGTCTTATATCATTGGAAAGCTGGACGCCTGACGAACAAAACGTATATCTCCGATTTTATTTCCGCCATGATAGATTTTCCGCCATTTTGAATTTTGTCGAAAATCTACTTTTGCGAACTAGTCCCTGGTTTTTTGCCCGATCGGAACCAAACCAGTGCAGAATTGTTCTCTGGAGTCTGAATATCAATAATTATCAAAAAAAAGTTGAAATTTCGATTCACGGTCGCTAGGGGGTGCAAAATTAACGTTGTGGGAGGAGCCTATTTTACTAAAATGGCTATAACTCCAGAAGTAAAAGAGGTATTTTAACCAAACCTGGTACACATGTGTAAGACGTCAATATGAGGTCACGGTAAAAAAATCGCGGCGATTGGTCACATGGTGGCGCTATAACATGAAAAAAACATAAAACAGGCTATAACCACCTGACCGTTAGTCCGATTGACTTGAAAATTGGTATGCAGTGTCTTGGTCCAAGGTGCCATGTATGTCTATGAGGACATTGGTGTATCTCAAAAAACATGGCCGCCATCGGCCAATGAAGTTTGAGCACCTATTAGACAAGGTTAACGGAGGCCTATCGGAACGAAACTCGGTGGGCATGTTCGACTCATGGCCCTAGAGGTCTGTAAGAATTTTAAAAGAAATCGGCCACTAGTTGGCGCTAACGAGTTTTATGGCTCTGTAATCACGTGGTGTTACACTTATTGTCACAAAATGCATACCATTTGATAGATCTCCTCTTGTTGAACAACTTTGCCTCAAGAACCATTGCTGTCAATCAAACCGTTCATTAAATATTCGTAATTATGTTAAAAACCTACTTTTGCGAACTAGTCCTAGGTTTTTCGCCCGATCAGAACCAAACGAGTCTAGGACAATTCTATGGACTCTCAAGATCAATAATTATCAAAAAAAAGTTGAACTTTTGCATTTTTCGCATGGGTATATTGGGTCATAAAGAAAATGGGCGTGGCA